>NC_136060.1:294259035-294739035 GCF_964261635.1 Lissotriton helveticus
GAAGGTTGGGAGCTTTGTATGCCATCCTAATACCTAATCATCCATTAGTTATACAGAGATCCACCAAGTATCAGACTCATCCGTACAAGTGTGAATTGGACATTATCTGACAAGTACTTATATCTGTTACTTTTTAACTTCGTCGACCACTCATATTGAGAGTATTTACCTTAACGTAATCCGATAAAAATTTGTGCACCTTTATGGCTTCAGACAACTAGTTCATGCCATATTTGAGACATAGGTGTGTGTAATCAGCTGGAACAGGAGGATATACTTTTCTTCAACCTCGGCAATTTGCTGCTGATTTATGTAACATTCTGTAAACTGAAAAAAGTAAAAAATGTATATGTTGTACATATGTCCAAGATTAATTTAAATGTACATAAAAACATTTGATCTCAATAGGATTGCATTTGAAAAGCAATCATCAGAGGTTATATTTGGCAAGCAAAATAGGAAATATCATTGCATTATACAAATGTTAGGCCGAAATTGGTCACTCACTTCATTTACAAACTCCTGGCCTTGATCTGATAGAACCCTTTTTGGTCTTCCATGATCTAGAAACTGAGAAATAAACATCAAGAAAAATTGAAAGACACGTCTTCAAATAAAAAAATTCAAAACAATGTTTTCACTTTGTAGCTCAAGTGCAGGCTGAAAACGTGTAACAAGCATTTAAATGAGAAACGTATGGGTTTCAGAAACAAACGTCTATAAAACTATCACAATGGAGATTTACATTTTATAAAAAATATTTATAGAAGCAAGAAAAATTATAACGCACATTGTTACATTTCAAATGACATATTTGGCCAATAGAATCGAGAAGACATGTTTTTATTAATTTTCTTGATACCAGAATGCCCACTAATTCTACCAAAACATGATACCAGCACAGTTATCTGTCTGCAAATACATGAAATACACAAATGCTTATCTCAGAATGCTTTTCAATCATGAAATGTTCAAGTCAAACCTGATAACTCCATTAGGTCCATTGCAATTTTCGGCTGATAGCATATGGAGAGCAGTCAGTGAATCTGGTATGTCGAGTGGTTGACCACCATCAGGTATAGTGCATGGGCAGGAATAAACAGCTTGTGGCGACCAGTACGTCCCATGGTTGAGATATCTGTATAATGACATAGAACAGGGGACAAATCAAATTTAAGGTTATTAAAAAACTTGGAGAGCGTGCTAAAATACAACATTGGCCAATCGATTACATGTGCAGTGCATGGGGAGGAAGTAGAACGTGGCACACTACTTTCAAAAATTAAAGGCGGCAGGATTAAGTGATTTGTCCAGAAACATCGCCTACCAAGGCAAGATATTGGAGGTATAAGAGCTGGAAACCGTGCTAAAATACAGCCTTGCCGAAAACATTACTTTTGCAATGCATGGGGCCCGTGACGCACTACTTACACGAGAAAAACTACATTGCATTAACTTGAACGGCATTTAGCACACTGGTGCGGGAAAGGCCATGTGGTGCTTGCCAAATTAAAGAAACGCAGCAGGATTAAGTGATTTGCCCAGAAACAAAAGTTACTAAGTCAACTTTAACAATATAAAAAAGCAGGAAAGTGTGCTTAAAAACAACATTGTCAAATCGAACAAATATTTGCATTTACGCAGTATTTAAAGATCGTTCAGATTAATTAATTTAATTTGTCTTAAAAAAATGCTCACCTACGAAGACGTGGATACGAACACTATCAAGGGATGTGACTGCGGAATAGGAAAAGTTCAAGAAAGTTGGCAGGTTATAAATGATTTGCTGAAGGATGATTGGTTGAGCATGATGTCACTGGGTGTGAGAGCTGTGATTGGGCATGTTGTAATTGAGCATGCGCAAATAAAATGAAATACGTTAGGGGTACATAGCCGGACGGTGGGACGTATTGTGCGCATGCGTAACATTAACACGCATGCGCTACCACAAACATGCATGCGCAAAGTGAAGGCAACTCCTAGGGGGTACATACACAGATGGAGTTCGGACAGGGTTGGATTGGGATTAAAAATCGGCCCGGGCATGATAAAAAAAAGTGGCACACATTTGCATATAGCCTTTGCAAAACACTGCTTCGGTGAAGTTTTATAAAAAAAAAAAAAGGGGGTTTAAGAAAAATGCACGGATTAGCTTGCACTGGTGAAACACACCTGTATACAAGTAAGGCCGCTATTGGTCATGCTCCCTGCCCCCGCTCAATAAGCATATGTTAATGGGCCGGCGAGAGAAAGGGAATGACACCTCTGCTCATTGATAAAAGAGAAGTAATTGAGGCTGATCTGCCTCCAGAAAGGCCACTCAGGAACCCACTGGGCCGATGGCGGCATACGAATAACGCAGAAACCACCAAATCGTCCCAAGGCTGCTCAAAAAAGCAGCCACAGCTGGAACTGAACATCGGCCCCTCGGGCATTGCCCGAGTGCCCGTGTTACCAATCCAAAGCTGAGATAGAACACCGGCTCCTGCAGGAGGCGGGGAGCCGGCGGAACAGTGGGGGAATTGAAGACCCTCCTACGGTCCCCAACAATGACGGCCAAAATAAATAAAAGAAAAAGGCCGTCCCCGGGAAATGGGGTCCCGGGAGCCTTGAAGTGGCTTCAGGAGGGGGGCTATGCAACCCTCCTCCATAAAATAATAATATATAATTATCCATGCCCCGGGGGCTGGGAATCCAGGTGCCCGGAATTGGCCACGGGAGGGGGGCCACGCGACCCCCTTCCCATAAAAAAATTGAATATGATACTCTGCTTATTGTCATCATACCATAAGCGCACCCTTCCGATCATGCGCTGAAGGCTAATTGGCTGTCAACATTCGAAACTAGAACTGTTGGCAGCCATTTTATGCCTAGGTACAAGGGAGCCTGAAGAAGGGTGTGAAATGTGTGTTTCAAACGTGGAAAGGGGGAGGGTAGATAAACCCTGATCCTCTAGGTCTGCTCAGGGGGTCCTACAAGGACCTCCAGGGCCGCTAGTTTTTTGGGGTGGGTAAAATCACGTGGTGCACGTATGATCTGGGATCGAGCGATATTAAAAAAAAAAGACTTGATCTTCAGCGCGTCTTAGGTAATTTGCATTCTTTCAAATGTTTATAGGAGATGCAGCAGTGCTGGATACAGGATGCACCATTGAGTAAGAAAAGGTAACAATAACACTATTTACCTGCTAAGTGCATTTCCTTTCATAGGCTAACATTGACTGGTTTCACTTGCAAATTGTTCTAAGTGTGGAGTTTTGGAACTTTAAAATATTCATCTAAAATCATCCGAACAACGAATTCCCATTTACTCACCTGTTATCATGAGAGAAACCAGTGCTGCATCTTTTAGCCCTGCACTGACCCTGAAAAGTAGTTTTAAGTATTCTTACAAGTAACTTGTATTTTCTTCCATAGGAATCCCCTTCCTTTAAAAAAAAAATCAATAAAGTTAGATTTGCGGATCAGTCTCTAGGGGATGGTGTCCAATGCCCAAAAAAAGTAAAAGGAGGGGGGGCCACACAATGTAATGTAATTTTAAAAATAAAATATCTAAAAATCAATAGTTTAAAAAAATTAGTAAATCAGTATAAAAAATAAATGTATAAGAATAAATATATTTAAAAATTGTCATTTACAAAACCTTTGAAATTCAATGAAAAAAACCATAGGTTTCAGACATGTTATAGTTAGGAATTATCATTTAAAAAAACCTTTGAAATTCACAGAAAAAAAACATAGGTTTCAGACATGTTATAGGTAGGATTTAACATTTAAAAAACCTCAAAAATTCACTGAAAAAAACACAGGTTTCAGGAGTGTTATAGTTAGTTGGACATTTCACTCGACCAAAACCATTGAAATTCCCCCGTTATAGTTAGTTGTACTAACTATACCTCACACGCCCGCAATCCACTGCTGATGATGTCACATATTACATCATTCATGATATGGTGAGTGATGACATCACTGATGAGATCATCCACGTGACAATCTGATACATTTTATCATTCACTAGTATAACTTTTTAACAGTCATTATAAAATATGAAGTACCATACTTGAAAGCATTGACACACTAATACAAGTTTCTAAAAAGCCACTTAGTGATTCCTAGATCTACATATACATCTAATTACTTACCTATAGATTAACTCATACATGGTAACAAAGATCAATACAACACTATTAAATATATTTATGCACCTACATCAACATTACACACCAGCTTACATCATATCCAGTTATGCTACTCACTTATGGAAACAATTGATCATACTTATATTTACTAAGGTACACACTTACACAAAGACCACTTTATTTATTCATGTAGATAGTAACTCATACTTAGGGGCCGATTAGGATGGCGGACGGACTTGCGTCCGTCCGCCACCCCTGAGTTGGAGGGACCGTCCGCATGGGCAGCGGCGGTCCCTCCATAGCAATTAGGATGTGACCGCCACCCTGGCGGTCACATCCTGTAAGTTTTACATTGCGGCGGATGCTGCTTGAAGCAGCACCCGCCGCAATGCAAAAAACGAAAGGTGTGCATTTGCATGCACAAAGCGGCAGGCACCGCGCGGTGCCTGCCGCTTCGTGCACGCAAATGCAGGGGGGTACCATAGGTACCCCCCATGTGCACCCCCCATGCAACCTTCACCCAGGGGGCCCGCAACGGGCCCCCAAAGTGATTGTCCGTATGCTTTTCCACGGCGGAAAAGCCGCCGCGGAAAAGCATTACATTCCCTGCATCCTAATATGGCTGGCGGTGTCTGATAGACACCGCCAGCCATGTTAGTGCTTTTCCGCCGTGGTCGCCTTCCGACCGCGGCGGAAAAGCAGCGGACGGATTGTGAGACCCACCAGCCATCCTGATTTGGCGGTGGGTCTTTCAGCCCTCCTCGGCGGATTTCCCGCATACTCCGGGCCGGCGGTGGCTTCCGCCGGCCCGGAGTATGCGGGAAATCCGCCATCCTAATGACCCCCTTAGTGTGTTATAAAATCACTATTTCAAGTATACAGTTATGCATATGACACTCAAACAATCACTGAGTCTTATGTATACTTATTTATATACAACAACTGTCACATACTCTGCCTTTTCTATTTCTAGTTTATTGGACATGTATTATTGAGAAATATATTTACTCATCATCACACCCATAAAGAGATTCACTCACCAAAACAACTGTTTCAACATACAGTCTTAATCTCATATACATAGTAAATCAATTATTTACACGTCTTTGGACAGTCACACACCTCCCACCCAACCACACACTCATTCATTCACTATTACATACAAATAATCACTTAACTAATTAATAACTAATATACACTTTCACTTGCTAGTAACCAACTTATGTAGTACTTTACACATCAAAGATAGAGTGATACAGTTATTCACAAATTTTAATCAGTATCTCATATTTAGTGAGACACTTTAAATTAATTACTTAGATAGTCATTCACTCTGCTACTAAATTCTCCATTCATACACTTATACATCAATTCAGACTTCAAGGCAGATTGCTATATATATATGATACTTATTTAAATATCGAAGCAAACCACATTCACTGGATGATGTCGTCAGTGATGTCATCAGTGATGTCATTTTAGAGGTCATCAGTGATGTAATCAGTGATGTCACTGACCATGTCATGAAAGATGTAATATGTGACATCATCAGCAGTGGATTGCGGGCGCGTGAATTTTTGTTAGTACAACCAACTATAACGGGGGAATTTCAATGGTTTTGTACAAATGAAATGTCCAACTAACTATAACACCCCTGAAATCTGTGGTTTTTTCAGTGAATATATATATATATATATATATATATATATATACACACACATATATATATTACCTACTGGCGATAGCCAGTAGGTATATATAGTTGGGATTTTTTCTCAATGGGATTTCTGAAAATTCTATGTCTAATAACTTTGGCGTTTGTGGACGGAATTGGCTGAACTTTTCAGGAAAATGGCACATTTTGTTTCTGAGCAGCCCCTGAAAATTTGGGGGGGTTTTGTCAAGGGGGGCCGAGAAAAAAGGGGGGTCCCAAAACGCGTTTTTCCCATTCATTTTTCCATAGGGCGGTTGGACTCACTTTTAGCTCGAACGGCTGAATGGATTTACATGAAACTTGGCAAAATTGTAGATATGGTTTGCCCGACGTGCCTTTGCTATGTCTCAATATATGTGCTCCAGTGGATTTTGAGAAATTAACGTTTAAAAAAATATATATATCTGTAACAGCGCTCTGGTTAGTGCCCCGGTTCGCGTACCTGACGCGTAATGGAACTTCGCGAAGCGAAGCTGATTGGCTCTCCGGTGGCTGTCAACATTCTAAACAGTCCAGAGCGGCCGCCATCTTGTCTCTCGGTAGGATCGAGAGACAAGATGTGGTGAAAAACGAAGGGGGAAATGAAGGAAAGGGGGCAAGGTAGACCCCTCCTGACCCCCTAGGATTGATGAGGGGGATATTAAAGTACCCCGTGGGGCAAAAAATAAAAAATATTATTTTTTTTGCGATTTTTCGCCGTAGAGGCGCGTCCCGGTACGCGAACCGGGCAGCTCACCGGGCAGCTCACCGGGCAGCTCACCGGGCAGCTAACCGGCAGCGTAGCTGTCAACATTGTAAACAGTCCGGAGCGGCCGCCATCTTGTTTCTCGGTAGGTTCGAGAGACAAGATGTGGTGAAAAACGAAGGGGGAAATGAAGGAAAGGGGGCAAGGTAAACCCCTCCTGACCCCCTAGGATTGATGAGGGGGATATTAAAGTCCCCCGCGGGGCAAAAAAAAAAAGGTAGAGGCGCTTCCCGGTACGCGAACCGGGCAGCTAACCGGCAGCGTAACGGGAGTCCGCCATCTTGTGTTTTTGGAGTGTCCGGTTCGCGTACCGGGTAGCGTCCCGGTAAGCGTAACAAGGGGAAAACCAAGAGAAACAGTAAAAAAAAAAATTAAGGGAATAGATTTCCAGCAAACTTTGAAAAATTGTAGGGACTGTTTGTTTGATGTGCCTTTGCAAGGCCTCAAGATATGTGCACGTGTGGATTTTGTCTAATTAAGGTAAAAAAATATATATATATCTGTAAGCGTGCTCCGGCGCGCTTACGTTACGGGTTTTGTTTGCGCTGCAGAGCCGATACGTCACGGTTATGCGACGCGTCATGAGGCGTCTCACGTGGCTACGTGATACGTCACGTAATAAAGAATATATTTTACAGATATAGATATTAGCTTTTAAAAAACCAATTAAATTCACTGAAAAAACCATAGGTTATAGATCATATATAGTTAGGAATTTGCATTTACAAAACCTTGAAAATTCACTGAAAAAACCATAGGTTAGAGACCATATATAGTTAGCTGGACATTTTATTGACATAAAACCAATGAAATTCCATATATAGTTAGTTGCACTAACTATATATCGCGCACCCGCAATCCACTGCTGATGATGTCACATATTACATCATTCATGACATGGTCAGTGACATCACTGATGACATCACTGATGACATCTCAAATGACATCACTGATGACATCACTGATGACATCTCAAATGACATCACTGATGACATCATGACACACCAATACCAGTTACTACATACGCACTCACTGATTCCTACGTCTACACACACATTCACTCATTCACCCATACAATCACTCATACATACAGTCACTCATTATTACAACACTATCATATGCACTCATACACCTATGCAGACACTCACACACTGCCACTCATCCATGGAGTTACTCACACACCTAGTCAGTCCTGTAAAGTATCAATCACACTTCGATTTCCTCATCTATACAGTTAAACACAGAACACCATACTTCACAAGGCTGTGCGAGGACATTGCCACGCCCACTGGGGCAGGTATCTAAATTTACACAGTGTGCAGCAGAGCGCCTTGCATTCCTGCTGAACTTTTGCCACTGAAGAAGGGAGAATTATACCCCCGAAACGCGTTTGGCTTTGAACTGTTTGGGGCTTGTGCTTGGAAGAGCGCCTGTGTGCAGGGTGTTAATTAAACTTGGAGAGCTCATCAAACTTCCTGTGGCAGTGCTTCATTGGGGTATCCTGTGTTGTGGCATTTGTAACGGCTGACCCAGCCGTGAAGACCTGCCCACCGCCTTGCGGGTCCTTGCCTGCTCCACATGGTGCGGGCATTCTGGAAGGAAGCAGCTGGCTTCGTTGCAGGGCGGCGCCAGTGAATGCTCGATTTGACATCCATAAAGCGGAGCAGGCTCTCACCTTGATACAGCTCCAACCCAACGGAAAAAATTGTGTTTTACTTGGAGGCATGGGGCGCACCCACTTGGGATTATTTCCTGCACACTACGATATCCACAAGGCTGTGCGAGGACATTGCCACGCCCACTGGGGCAGGTATCTATATTTACACAGTGTGCAGCAGAGCGCCTTGCATTCCTGCTGAACTTTTGCCACTGAAGAAGGGAGAATTATACCCCCGAAACGCGTTTGGCTTTGAACTGTTTGGGGCTTGTGCTTGGAAGAGCGCCTGTGTGCAGGTTGTTAATTAAACTTGGAGAGCTCATCAAACTTCCTGTGGCAGTGCTTCATTGGGGTATCCTGTGTTGTGGCATTTGTAACAGCTGACCCAGCCGTGAAGACCTGCCCACCGCCTTGCGGGTCCTTGCCTGCTCCACATGGTGCGGGCATTCTGGAAGGAAGCAGCTGGCTTCGTTGCAGGGCGGCGCCAGTGAATGCTCGATTTGACATCCATAAAGCGGAGCAGGCTCTCACCTTGATACAGCTCCAACCCAACGGAAAAAATTGTGTTTTACTTGGAGGCATGGGGCGCACCCACTTGGGATTATTTCCTGCACACTACGATATCCACAAGGCTGTGCGAGGACATTGCCACGCCCACTGGGGCAGGTATCTATATTTACACAGTGTGCAGCAGAGCGCCTTGCATTCCTGCTGAACTTTTGCCACTGAAGAAGGGAGAATTATACCCCCGAAACGCGTTTGGCTTTGAACTGTTTGGGGCTTGTGCTTGGAAGAGCGCCTGTGTGCAGGGTGTTAATTAAACTTGGAGAGCTCATCAAACTTCCTGTGGCAGTGCTTCATTGGGGTATCCTGTGTTGTGGCATTTGTAACGGCTGACCCAGCCGTGAAGACCTGCCCACCGCCTTGCGGGTCCTTGCCTGCTCCACATGGTGCGGGCATTCTGGAAGGAAGCAGCTGGCTTCGTTGCAGGGCGGCGCCAGTGAATGCTCGATTTGACATCCATAAAGCGGAGCAGGCTCTCACCTTGATACAGCTCCAACCCAACGGAAAAAATTGTGTTTTACTTGGAGGCATGGGGCGCACCCACTTGGGATTATTTCCTGCACACTACGATATCCACAAGGCTGTGCGAGGACATTGCCACGCCCACTGGGGCAGGTATCTATATTTACACAGTGTGCAGCAGAGCGCCTTGCATTCCTGCTGAACTTTTGCCACTGAAGAAGGGAGAATTATACCCCCGAAACACGTTTGGCTTTGAACTGTTTGGGGCTTGTGCTTGGAAGAGCGCCTGTGTGCAGGGTGTTAATTAAACTTGGAGAGCTCATCAAACTTCCTGTGGCAGTGCTTCATTGGGGTATCCTGTGTTGTGGCATTTGTAACGGCTGACCCAGCCGTGAAGACCTGCCCACCGCCTTACGGGTCCTTGCCTGCTCCACATGGTGCGGGCATTCTGGAAGGAAGCAGCTGGCTTCGTTGCAGGGCGGCGCCAGTGAATGCTCGATTTGACATCCATAAAGCGGAGCAGGCTCTCACCTTGATACAGCTCCAACCCAACGGAAAAAATTGTGTTTTACTTGGAGGCATGGGGCGCACCCACTTGGGATTATTTCCTGCACACTACGATATCCACAAGGCTGTGCGAGGACATTGCCACGCCCACTGGGGCAGGTATCTATATTTACACAGTGTGCAGCAGAGCGCCTTGCATTCCTGCTGAACTTTTGCCACTGAAGAAGGGAGAATTATACCCCCGAAACGCGTTTGGCTTTGAACTGTTTGGGGCTTGTGCTTGGAAGAGCGCCTGTGTGCATGGTGTTAATTAAACTTGGAGAGCTCATCAAACTTCCTGTGGCAGTGCTTCATTGGGGTATCCTGTGTTGTGGCATATATATATATATATATATATATATACACACACACATATATATATTACCTACTGGCGATAGCCAGTAGGTATATATAGTTAGGATTTTTTCTCAATGGGATTTCTGAAAATTCTATGTCTAATAACTTTGGCGTTTGTGGACGGAATTGGCTGAACTTTTCAGGAAAATGGCACATTTTGTTTCTGAGCAGCCCCTGAAAATTTGGGGGGGTTTTGTCAAGGGGGGCCGAGAAAAAAGGGGGGTCCCAAAACGCGTTTTTCCCATTCATTTTTCCATAGGGCGGTTGGACTCACTTTTAGCTCGAACGGCTGAATGGATTTACATGAAACTTGGCAAAATTGTAGATATGGTTTGCCCGACGTGCCTTTGCTATGTCTCAATATATGTGCTCCAGTGGATTTTGAGAAATTAACGTTTAAAAAAATATATATATCTGTAACAGCGCTCTGGTTAGCGCCCCGGTTCGCGTACCTGACGCGTAATGGAACTTCGCGAAGCGAAGCTGACTGGCTCTCCGGTGGCTGTCAACATTCTAAACAGTCCGGAGCGGCCGCCATCTTGTCTCTCGGTAGGATCGAGAGACAAGATGTGGTGAAAAACGAAGGGGGAAATGAAGGAAAGGGGGCAAGGTAGACCCCTCCTGACCCCCTAGGATTGATGAGGGGGATATTAAAGTGCCCCGTGGGGCAAAAAAGAAAAAATATTTTTTTTTGCGATTTTTCGCCGTAGAGGCGCGTCCCGGTACGCGAACCGGGCAGCTCACCGGGCAGCTCACCGGGCAGCTAACCGGCAGCGTAGCTGTCAACATTGTAAACAGTCCGGAGCGGCCGCCATCTTGTTTCTCGGTAGGTTCGAGAGACAAGATGTGGTGAAAAACGAAGGGGGAAATGAAGGAAAGGGGGCAAGGTAAACCCCTCCTGACCCCCTAGGATTGATGAGGGGGATATTAAAGTCCCCCGCGGGGCAAAAAAAAAAAGGTAGAGGCGCTTCCCGGTACGCGAACCGGGCAGCTAACCGGCAGCGTAACGGGAGTCCGCCATCTTGTGTTTTTGGAGTGTCCGGTTCGCGTACCGGGTAGCGTCCCGGTAAGCGTAACAAGGGGAAAACCAAGAGAAACAGTAAAAAAAAAAAATTAAGGGAATAGATTTCCAGCAAACTTTGAAAAATTGTAGGGACTGTTTGTTTGATGTGCCTTTGCAAGGCCTCAAGATATGTGCACGTGTGGATTTTGTCTAATTAAGGTAAAAAAATATATATATATCTGTAAGCGTGCTCCGGCGCGCTTACGTTACGGGTTTTGTTTGCGCTGCAGAGCCGATACGTCACGGTTATGCGACGCGTCATGAGGCGTCTCACGTGGCTACGTGATACGTCACGTAATAAAGAATATATTTTACAGATATAGATATTAGCTTTGAAAAAACCAATTAAATTCACTGAAAAAACCATAGGTTATAGATCATATATAGTTAGGAATTTGCATTTACAAAACCTTGAAAATTCACTGAAAAAACCATAGGTTAGAGACCATATATAGTTAGCTGGACATTTTATTGACATAAAACCAATGAAATTCCATATATAGTTAGTTGCACTAACTATATATCGCGCACCCGCAATCCACTGCTGATGATGTCACATATTACATCATTCATGACATGGTCAGTGACATCACTGATGACATCACTGATGACATCTCAAATGACATCACTGATGACATCACTGATGACATCTCAAATGACATCACTGATGACATCATGACACACCAATACCAGTTACTACATACGCACTCACTGATTCCTACGTCTACACACACATTCACTCATTCACCCATACAATCACTCATACATACAGTCACTCATTATTACAACACTATCATATGCACTCATACACCTATGCAGACACTCACACACTGCCACTCATCCATGGAGTTACTCACACACCTAGTCAGTCCTGTAAAGAATCAATCACACTTCGATTTCCTCATCTATACAGTTAAACACAGAACACCATACTTCAGTGACATCACTGATGACATCACTGATGACATCTCAAATGACATCACTGATGACATCACTGATGACATCTCAAATGACATCACTGATGACATCATGACACACCAACACCAGTTACTACATACGCACTCACTGATTCCTACGTCTACACACACATTCACTCATTCACCCATACAATCACTCATACATACAGTCACTCATTATTACAACACTATCATATGCACTCATACACCTATGCAGACACTCACACACTGCCACTCATCCATGGAGTTACTCACACACCTAGTCAGTCCTGTAAAAAATCAATCACACTTCGATTTCCTCATCTATACAGTTAAACACAGAACACCATACTTTTTCACACATATACTAACACATACTTACTCTCTTATACAATCACTGATACAAGTACACATTGATATGCACAGAGTCACACACCTCCCAGCCAGCCACACACACACTCAGTCTTCCATACATCCACTCATTCTTCAATATGTAAAACATATTTAAACTTTACAAAAACACACAGACACTAGATGATGTCATCAGTGATGTCATTAGTGATGTCATTTGAGATGTCATCAGTGATGTCACTGACCATGTCATGAATGATGTAATATGTGACATCAGCAGTGGATTGCGGGTGCGCGATATATAGTTAGTGCAACTAACTATATATGGAATTTCATTGGTTTTATGTCAATAAAATGTCCAGCTAACTATATATGGTCTCTAACCTATGGTTTTTTCAGTGAATTTTCAAGGTTTTGTAAATGCAAATTCCTAACTGTATATGGTCTATAACCTGGGCGGGTTGTATGCACTTCCTGCTCACGTTATTTTGTGCTCGGACTAATGGTTGATGGGGTCTTGGGGACCTATGGCGAGACCACCAGTTTCATTTTGCGGGATCAAGAACGTTGTGCAGAGCACCTCTCCTACAGTTATTTTTTTGGACTTCTCCAATACCGTCCCCCAGCACTACTCACCTGGGAGCCACTGGTGCATCCTGGGCAATGGAGTCCGTAGATCTTCACGGACCCTACATATCATCACCTGAGGATCCTTTTGCTGAGGGGCGGAGCTGATATTTGCACCTAATTTAGTGCGGTGGGGTGCATTCATAAACTGCAGAGCGTGAGGACTTCCGTTATTACCACCGAGGCCACACCGGCCGAAATGCATCCGCCATCAATTTGAAATAAAGGGCTTCGCCTTTGAAATCCCCGTCGAGGCTCCTGCTTCTTTCTTTGAGAGGAGGTGTTTTCTTTATATATATATATATATATATATATATATATATATATATATATATATATATATATATATATATATATATATATATATATATATATTCACTGAAAAAACCATAGGTTATAGACCATATATAGTTAGGAATTAGCATTTAAAAAACCTTATTTTACTCACACAAAACCATTGAAATTCCATATATAGTTAGTTGCACTAACTATATATCGCGCACCTGCAATCCACTGCTGATGATGTCACATATTACATCATTCATGACATGGTCAGTGACATCACTGATGACATCACTGATGACATCTCAAATGACATCACTGATGACATCATCCAGTGACTGTGTGTTTCTGAAAAGTTTAAATATGTTTTACATATTGAAGAATGAGTAGATGTAGAAGTGTCTGGATGAAGGATTTAGTAGGTGCGTGACTGACTGTATGAGTGAGTGATTAAATGTGTGTCACTGAGTGCATGGGTTAGTGACTAAACTGTCTTAATTTGTGCATCATTATGTCTGTTGTTCTGTAAACTGCTGCATGTGTTGGTCAGTAGCTATATGAGTAACTATATGGGTTATTGATTGATTGCCCAAGTATTTGTATGGGAGACTGAGTGTGTGTGTGGCTGGCTGGGAGGTGTGTGACTCTGTGCAGATCAATGTGTACTTGTATCAATGATTGTATAAGAGAGTAAGTATGTGTTAGTATATGTTTCAAAATGTAAGGTGCTCTATGTTTAACTGTATAGATTAGAAAATGGAAGTGTGATTGATTATTTACAGGACTGACTAGGTGTGTGAGTAACTCCATGGATGAGTGACAGAGTGTGAGAGTCTGTATAGGTGTATGAGTGCATATGATAGTGTTGTAAAGATGAGTGATTGTATGTATGAATGATTGTATGGGTAAATGAGTGAATGTGTGTGTAAACATAGGAATCACTGAGTGCGTATGTAGTAACTAGTATTGGTGTGTCAATGGTTTCAAAAATTATACTCTGTATTTAACACTGGGTGTAACAGAGGTTATATTAAAGTGTGAGGAGATGCATTGTATTGTCACATGAATGATATCATCAGTGATGTGGTCATTGATGTCAAATGAGATGTCATCAGTGATGTCATCAGTGATGTCATTTGAGATGTCATCAGTGATGTCATTTGAGATGTTATCAGTGATGTCATTTGAGATGTCATCAGTGATGTCATCAGTGATGTCATTTGAGATGTCATCAGTGATGTCATCAGTGATGTCACTGACCATGTCATGAATGATGTAATATGTGACATCATCAGCAGTGGATTGCGGGTGCGCGATATATAGTTAGTGCAACTAACTATATATGGAATTTCAATGGTTTTGTGTGAGTAAAATAAGGTTTTTTAAATGCTAATTCCTAACTATATATGGTCTATAACCTATGGTTTTTTCAGTGAATTTTCAAGGTTTTGTAAATGCTAATTCCTAACTATATATGGTCTATAACCTATGTTTTTTTCAGTGAATTTCAATGGTTTTTTAATAGCAAATATCATAAGCTGTCGAATGTCAAGTACGTGGTAAGTGAAAACATTTTCGTGTTTATGCACACTGATCTGCTTTGAATGGTGCCCCCCCCCCTCATTTCTATTAGGAGTACTCTCTCTTTGCACATAGTGAAGGGTAGTTAACGCAGGCCTTTGCCCCCGTTGTAATACGTCGTGCCTGCTTCTCTCTCCATTTGATTGATTGTTATCCAAGTATTTACTGTTTTAGAATTGGTTCTCTTTGGTTCATTCTCTATTTACAAACAAACACAGAGTCGCAATACTCTGTTTAGTCTTTGCAGATAACGAAAAATCGTGTAAAAAAAAAAAGAAAAGGAATCGAGCAAAATCAGTAGGCCACTAATGGGATCTCTTTTTGACCTCGCTAAAATAGAAACATTAGGAACAACCCCTCATGACAAATACAAAACTAGTGAGATGAACTGAACTCCACACAATGATGGCTGCAAAACAGCTCGGCTCCGCCACCCACCCCGCCCAAAATAACGATAAAGAGCGGCTGCCATGATTGGTTGCGGAATGGCCACGACGGAGCTACGAAATGGTGCTGCTCTCATGCTAACCCCAGCTTCAGTCTGAAACATCCAGAAACACTGTAGACTACCAATTCGATCAGTTCCGGTAGCGCCCCAATGTAACCCGGTAGAGAAGAACTAGCCCTCCCCTCTTTGACTGATGGTTCTTGTTGCCTGTCCCTTCTGTTGTCATTTAACATAACTATTTAGCCTGCTGAAAGGGGTTGTGTTCCGACCGCTGGTTGGTGGAGACATTTTGACTATATTCTGGACCTGCGTTGTCGCGTAATGCGTCATATGACGCGCCGCGTTAGCGCATCCGGAAGTCATCCGGGGCGCGCAGCGCGTAACGTAAGCATAACAAGTCATGTGACTTGTTAATAAAACTTTTCATTGGTTCATTTTACTTTTCTTATTCTAATGATGAAAGGCTTGGTCATATGACCTAAAAATTACGCTTTTTATTACTTCCGAACATTATTTTTTCTTAAATATATGTTATAATGTTCCAGGCTAATGTACTTTCCCGGAAAATTTACAACTGTCCTGCAAGTAAAATATATTCTTTTTTCGAGAAAAAGAGCGTTTCTTCGTCCCATGACGGAGCCGTTGAGCAAAAGAGGGTCGACCTGCTGTCTTAGTCGCCGATACGCCTGAATATGAGATTCTTATCGATCACTTTATGTTGAAGGAGTAGAAAACACAACAGCCCTTGACCATTTATCTTTACTGCGTTCCTTCGTATTATACCTTTTACCCTTCATGTAATTGGTCTGCTTTATTTCACTTGCCTTTTAATGATTCTAAAACAGTGACTATTATTAAAAACTTTACCAATGTATATACTACTACCATGTTTTCTTTTAAAAACCTTTATTGTGAAAATTTCATTATACAAATACGAGCCTATAACCACGTGGGCCGGCCACGGAGCAAACTGTAATCGTATATGATGAGTAGACATTTACACTGTAGAGGAACGTAACGGGCGGGCCATTAGGTTGCAAGAACTAAGGTGTCTAACAGTTACGGAATCGGTGGACGTACATTTTATAATTAAAATACGACATGGCCAGTTACAATAAAATTATCTAGATATACATTTGCGGGCAAGTACCATGGGTGACGTTAATTCGAACTTTCAATAGTACAGTAATCAATAACACATCAGAACTTAATATCAATAGGGATGTCGAAATATTCAATCAATTCTCGTCCCCGCCCGCCATGTGCTTCAAAACTGCATACGTATCTCGTGATTTCAAGGTTCTGCAACCAGTACACAACAAGGAGTTACGAGTCCCATTTATTCCGGCGCCATTTTGGGCGAAGACGGGCAGGTCCAGGATATAGTCAAAATGTCTCTACCAACCATCGACTATGATGATGTTCATATGCTGTATTTATTAGAGTAACACTCATCTGTCCACATGAAATTAATTTGCCACAATCTAAACATGTCATTTTAATCTTTCCAAAGTTCTTCTAAATATTTGGGACCGTTTCCCTTGCCTCTGATGCTGTCAGTGCCACTTCTTTGATGAATGTACTAGCAGGTCAGGGGTTCTCCTCCAAATCTCTCTTTTATGCAGCACTATAATTAATTGGTGCCACCTCTCCATATGACGATGCATGGTATAGTTACCATAACTATATTTTTTTTCGGTTCCTCTGGAGAGTTCATCGTGGCAGATGAAGCGTGTAACGTACCGGGCATTTACCTTTTTTTGCATGTACAGGAAAGGGAAAAAAAATCGAGCTTCCGAGTTCTAAGGTGTCCCAGGGCCATTTTAGTGGACCAGGCCCAAATCCAAAGAACAGGCCGCCATTTTGAGAGTCCTGTTGCAGCCGCCTGTCGCTGTAACATCAAGAGCAGCCGAAACTCAGCTGAATGGCAACTGAAACGGTAAAGGGGCGCCCAACTACAGCAGACGAGCCTCCACCTAGGAAGGCCCGTTCACGCCGCCTCCCCCCCCCCCCCCTTCGGGCACCCCACGCCGTTATTCGGAGCAGTATTGTAGGATGGCCACACCAGTGCGGCAACTTGCTAGACATCACCTCGGTGGTAACCGAATCTCAGCGCCTTGTGGTGTCTTCTATTCAGAAAACATTGTTGTGCTGCCTTCGACCTATTCGCCGCAAGTGCGCACGCAACTCAGCTGCATAGCTTGCTAGACACCACCTCGGTGCTAACCGAATCTCAGTGCCTTGTGGTCTCTTCTATTCCAAAAATATTGTTGCGCTGCCTTTGGCCCCATTCGCACATCGGTCCGCTACTGACACCATCTCACAGGCCAACAGGGCGCCCCACACCGACTTTTACCATTGTAGGATGGCCACACCAGTGCCACAACTTGCTAGACACCACCTCGGTGCCATCCGGATCTTGGCATCTCAGCGCCTTGTGGTGTCTTCTATTCAGAAAATATTCTTGCGCTACCTTTGCCCCATTCACACATCGGTCCGCTACTGACGCCATCTCACAGGCTAATGGGGCGCCCCACGCCGAGTTTCAGCATTGTAGGATGACCACACCAGTACAGCAACTTGCTAGACATCACCTCGGTGCCATCCGGATCTCGGCGCCCCACTGCAGATGAAGTGCCTCTCAACTATGAAACCACCACGGTGACGTCCGGATCTTGGCGCCTTGTGCTGGTTCCGGCCTATTCACACATTGGTCCGCTACTGACGCCATCTCATAGGCTAATGGGGCGCCCCACGCCGAGTTTCAGCATTGTAGGATGACCACACCAGTACAGCAACTTGCTAGACATCACCTCGGTGCCATCCGGATCTTGGCATCTCAACGCCTAGTGGTATCTTCCATACAGAAAATATTGTTGCGCTGCCTTTGGCCCCATTCGCACATCGGTCCGCTACTGACGCCATCTCACAGGCCAACGGGGCGCCCCACGCCGACTTTTACCATTGTAGGATGGCCACACCAGTACCACAACTTGCTAGACACCACCTCGGTGCCATCCGAATCTTGGCATCTCAGCGCCTTGTGGTGTCTTCTAGTCAGAAAATATTGTTGCGCTGCCTTTGGCCCCATTCGCACATCGGTCCGCTACTGACGCCATCTCACAGGCCAACGGGGCGCCCCACGCCGACTTTCAACATTGTAGGATGGCCACACCAGTGCAGCAACTTACTAGACACCACCTCGGTGCCATCCGGATCTTGGCGCGTTGTGCTGCCTTCGGCCTATTCGCACATCGGTCCGCTACTGACGCAAACTCACAGGCCAACGGGGCGCCCCACGCCGACTTTCAGCATTGTAGGATGGCCACACCAGTGCTGCAACTTGCTGGACACCACCTCGGTGCCATCCGGATCTTGGCGCGTTGTGTTGCCTTCGGCCTATTCGCACATCGGTCCGCTACTGACGCCGCCTCACGTGCCAACGTATTTTCTCCGCATTTTATACCCTATGCCGCATAACAGGTCATGTGACTTGTTTATAAAACTTTTCATTGGTTCATTTTACTTTTGGTTTCCTAATGATGGAAGGCTTGATCATATGACCTAAAAACAACACTTTTCATTGGATGAAAACTTTTTTTTTTTCCCAAACGATGAAAGCCCCACCTTGTTTCTGGATGTTTCAGACTGAAGCTGGCGTCAGCATGAGAGCACCACCATCTCGTAGCTCCGTCGTGGTCATTCCGCGAGCAATCATGGCAGCCGCTCCCCACCAGAAGCCTACAGGAGTCGGGGGCCCCCAAAACTTTTGATGAATCCTCAAGGCGGAGGGGACGCTTTCGAGAATGGGGTCCAAGACCTAGCAGACAAGCGTCCGATTTCCAAGGTGTCCCAGGGCCATTTCAGTGGACCAGGCCCAAAAAGGAAACAGCCTGCCGCCATTTTGAGAGTCCTGTGACAGCCGCCTATCGCTGCACCGCAAGAGTGGGCGCAACTCAGCTGAATTGCGGCTTTTGACACAGTGGACCAAAAGCGGACGGAATGGCAACTGAAACGGTAAAGGGGCGCCCCACTACAACAGACGAGACTCCACCTGGAGAGGCCCGTTCACGCCGCCTCCCCCGGGGCGCCCCACGCCGTTATTCGGAGCAGCATTGTAGGATACCAAAACCAGTGCGGCAACTTACTGGACATCACCTTGGTGCCATCGTTCTGCTGCCTTGGAACTATTCGCACAACAGTTTGCTACTGATGACCCACCCCCCGCGACGCCCCACGCCAGAAATCTGGACGTTGTGCTGCGTTGGGACTATTCGCACAGCCGACCGCTACTTCGTTGTTTTTCCCTAAAAATGTTTATATGTTATTACTGTTTTTGTTTTCTTGTATATATTTATAAGTTATTAAAGTTTTATAATCTTACTACTTTGTTGGAGTGCTATATATTTTTAATGTGACACATAATTGTAAAAACTTTGATGTACAAAGAGTCATCCCTGGAATCTTACCCTTCAGGCTCGGTCCCCTCCCCAATCACAATACAGGATGGTTTTCAGATAATAGGAACGCGTCTGCTGTGACGGATCTCATCGAGTGTGGGCTTTGATCTACTATAACTCCTTTGAAGAGGGGTGATTCTTTACAGCTGGGGCCATAAACTACATCTGCAGGGCTAGCTGATACCCTAGGACCGGCCTGGACAATCGGACACAGAGGAAAAGGAGTGTCAGAGGGTGCGGTAGTGAATAGGGCGAAAGGGAGGTGTCGGGCGGGCACAGGGTGTGATTCTCAGGGAAGAGCAGCGCAGATGGGGGGTGGTTTATTACCCATGCATAAGACAGAGAGCGGGGGTGACCACTGCCTGGGGGAGATGCTTGCGAGGGTGGGGAGCCATGCTAAGGATCGACAGCGTGCACAGAGTGGGTCCGGTCAAGGCATCTAAAATGACTGCCGTGCACGACAAAAGTGTAGCATTTGAAAAAAGGCAAGATGGCGCAGACAATGTTTTTCAACACTTCCTGATTTCCTTCAAATCGAACGTTAACAGACGTTGGGGCATATTACCAAAGTTAAGCGATATTTATCCCTAACGATGCTTAGCAACGATTTTTTTACCGCTAAGCATCGTCAGAAATTATCGCAGATAAACCTTGCTATTATCAAGGTTTATCGCAAATACGATAAAAAACGACCGCAATGCATTAATATCGCTGAAAACTCAGCGATATTCATGCATTACCGAGCTAATGCTCTTAGCCATGTTATCCACCTCCCATTGGATAACATGGCTAAGAACTGCTCAGGGCAGGTGCTAGCTTTTGGAGATATTCGCGCTTATCGCGAATATTTCCAAAAGTTGATAATAGGAGATAGCGATGTTAGCGACTGTTTCCAGTCGCTAACATCTTGGCATGCCCACTTTGCATGTCATTAGTGATAAATATCACTCACATGCAAAGTGGGGCCCAAGATGGTCGCTATCTCCTACTAGCCGTCGCTAACTGGTGTTAGCAACAGCTAGGTAATACAGATATAATTTTATCTCCGCGAAGCGGAGCGCTGTTACAGATATATATCTTGTTTTTGAACGTTAATTTCTCAAAATCCACTGAAGCACATATATTGAGACCTAGCAAAGGCACATCGAGCTACCAGTCCCTACAATTTTGCCAAGTTTCGTGCAAATCCATTCAGCCGTTCGATTATTATTATTATTTTTTTTTTTGCCCCGCGGGGCCCTTTTAAAACCTCCACATCAAACCTAAGAGGTCAAGGAGGATCTACTATGCCCCCTTATGGTCATTTGCCCCTTCGCTTTGGCCTCCTCTTGTCTCTCGATCCTACCGAGAGACAATATGGCGGCCGCTACGGACTGTTTGCAATGTTTACAGACGCCGGAGAACCAATCAGCTTCGCAAACCTCCGTTACGCGAAGCGGAGCGCTGTTACAGATATATATCTTTTTTTTGAACGTTAATTTCTCAAAATCCACTGGAGCACATATATTGAGACCTAGCAAAGGCACATCGGGCTACCAGTCCCTAATATTTTACCAAGTTTCGTGCAAATCCATTCAGCCGTTCGATTATTATTATTATTATTTTTTTTGGCCCCGCGGGGCCCTTTTAAAACCTCCACATCAAACCTAGGGGGTCAGCGAGGATCTACTATGCCCCCTTATGGTAATTTGCCCCTTCGCTTTGGCCTCCTCTTGTCTCTCGATCCTACCGAGAGACAAGATGGCGGCCGCTACGGACTGTTTGGAATGTTCACAGACGCCGGAGAACCAATCAGCTTCGCTTCACAAAGCTCCGTACCGCGAAAAGTCCGCGAACCGGAGCGCTGCCCGGTCCGCTGTTACAGATATATATCTTTTTTTGAACGTTAATTTCTCAAAATCCACTGGAGCACATATATTGAGACCTAGCAAAGGCACATCGGGCTACCAGTCCCTACAATTTTGCCAAGTTTCGTGCAAATCCATTCAGCCGTTCGGGCTAAAAGTGAGGCCAACCGCCCTATGGAAAACTCAATGTTAAAAACATGTTTTGGGACCCCCCTTTTTTCTCGGCCCCCCCTTGACGAACCCCCCCCACATTTTCAAGGGCTGCTCAGAAACAAAATGTGCCATTTTCCTGAAAATGTCAGCCAATTCCGTCCACAAACGCCAAAGTTATTAGACATAGAATTTTCAAAAATCCCATAGAGAAAAAATCCTAACTATATATACCTACTGGCGACCGCCAGTAGGTAATATATATATATATATATATATATATATATATATACATATATATATTTATATAGACACACAATTAAGGCTGCCATCCTCCCCATCTGGACAAAGATTGTAATCACATCACTATCGCAAGGTACAATACCTGTCTGCCTAAACAAAAGCGCAAGTATCCCCCATGAAAAAAAAAACCTTATGCAGTTCTGATCTGAATAACTTCCGTCCTATTTCCAACATCCCCACACTAGCGAAACATCTAGAAAAGTGTGTGCAATCTCAATTCTACTCTCACATTGAGAAATTCCAACTGCTCAATCAATATCAATCGGGTTTTTGAAGAGGTCACAGCACAGAATCTGCATTCACTCACATCATGGATGATATTTTGAAGTTGCTAGGTCAAAATTAATCCTGCCTCCTGATTCTCCTCGACCTATCCTCTGTCTTCGAAGCTGTTAACTACAGCAAACTACTGTCCACTCTAGAATACAGGATGGGACTATCTGGGTTGCTATTTCAATGGTTTACTTCCTTCCTCCACAACAGATCTCAAAGAGTCAAGGTGAATCAATCACTATCTCAGCCTACAGTATCTATGGGGGTTCCACAAGGGTCTGCCCTCTTACCCATACTCTTCAACTTATTCTTGGAACCATTAGCTAATGTCTAACATTAGCTAGTCCCTAAACTGGCTGCCTTACGATACCAAGTTAGAATGCAGCAAAAGATTGCACGTGTGACTCACAAAGTCCAACACTTCAAAACCCCCATCTATCTGGCCCGCAAACTAAAATTATCAGAGTGTGGCCGTCCATCTCAAAGTGCAAGCTCATTTCTCCTGAAACCTCAGCTTTTCCACAGAAAGAATTCGAGTAACAAAGCTTTCTCTGGCATTGCCCCAAAGATTCGGAAATCTCCTCCACCGGAAGTCCTTCGGATCCCATCCCCGCTTCTTTCAAAAAGGAAGTGAAAAAAATCTGAATGATCAAGTTCTTGCCGTAAAGGTCTTGGTTCTGCTGCTTCATTACTGCCCTCTTTTCTGTTGCTCTGATTATTGATTGCATGGTTGTACACCTGGGAATAACAGTGTTAGCAGGTCATGGCACGTATTTGTATTGTGTATATGATTTGTTCCTCTCCCATTACCTGATCAGGAAGTATGCCGTGATTGTCTATTACATGCATGTACTCCAATGTTTAACAGTGTTGGCATGCTATGCACATATTGATACTGTATTTATTGATTGCTCTTCTCCCATTACTGGATCTAGCCGCTCTCAAATGTTAAACACTCTGAATCACGCTGGGGTTTTTTGGGTTGTTGGGTTTTTAGGGGTTTTGGGTGGGTATTGTATGAATTGTATTAAAAATATCAGATTACATTTTTTGTATTTTTATCAAGATTTTTGGGGGAGGTTACTCAATATTTTGGGGTGGGTTAGAGTATTACATTGTATTAATTTAATTGTCGTTTTTTGAGGGAAATTGGTATTGTTTTGGTTGTTAGGTATAGTGGGTGTCTGGGTAGTGTACTACAGTGGAATATTTATTTTAAAAAAATTATTTTAATTTTTAAAAATATACAAATATTGTTTTGTTTTTTATATTTCATATGGCTTGAGTCACGGGTCTTATGCCAGTTTAACAAGTCATTTTTAGGGAAAAGGGATGAATATTGCACCAGCTTAGAAATTAGTTGTCAGGGAACAGGGAGTGGTGTTGCACCGGATTATTAACTAGTTTTTAGAGCATGGGTGGGTCTTGCAGCTAGTTTCTAAATAGTTTTTAAGGCTCAAGGAGGGATATTGCGCTGGGTTAGAGAATCGTTTTTAAGGTGCAGGGAAGGGGTTTTGCACAGATTAATAATGACTTTTTAGGGAGCAGGGATGGGTACTACACAGGGTTAGTAATACATTTTTAGGGCGCAGTGATGGGCTTTACACCGGGTTAGTGATTCGTTTTTAGGGCACAGGAATGGTAATTGCACAGGATTAGTAATTCGTTTTTAAGGTGAGGATGGGTATTGCCCCAGGTTAGTAATTAGATTTTAGGGAATAGGGATGGGGCTTTCCTCAAGTCAGCAATTTGATATTAGGGGCAGGGATGGATACTGTGTCTGTTTAGTAATCAAGGCCATTGATGCCATAAATGCTGTAGGAAAGTTTATTTTGAGTGAGCACCCCCAGTCTGAACGCTCCACCCCGTGAGGTAGAGAGTGCAAGAGGAGCCGAAGTTTGAGTGCATTTCAAAACGCAACAGAAGGCATGCTACATTATACACCAAAACCACAGTAAAACATCATAATATATTGGGACTGATTCAGTTGTGATTAGGTGTGCCTTATTCTTGAAGTGCTCCTGGCTTCTTCCTGGAAATTAGTAGTAGTAAGTTACACCTCTTCACAACCAAATCTTTGTGAGTCAGGCCCATAGTTTTTTAACCAACATAGTTACAAAATATGAAACGAGAGGACTTTCACCAACCAATAAACAACAGAGGAACAAGCGCCTTTTCTGGGACTATTGCTGTCCGAGCTGCCTTCCATGTATCACTTTGTTTTTGCAAATACACTTCAGTGTCCTCTTGCTGAGATCTTCTCCACTACTTTGTAAAAGCCTTTCATTTTTCTCTTGTTAGGTTTGCTACTTCCCTCGAGCGCCATAATGGATTTATCTCAGGTTTTATTGATTTATTTGTTCTTCTATTTCGGCGATCGGTTAGTGATTGACACCATCTCAGTGGGAAAAACGTCTTTTCAAGTAGCCTGATCTTTAGAAAAGTGATTTCCAGGAGAGCTGAATTGCGGTGTAGTCTAGTAAAATGTTTTCTGGTCTAGAGTATGTTTAAATGATACTTTCTAGTTCAGATCCTCAGATTGTGTGAATTGTATTTAAGCCGAACAGAAAAAATGGACTCAAAAGAAATGCTTTAGGTAATCCAAGCTGGTTTAGAGATCATACCATTATTGTTTATTCTTATTTGACTCAGCAGTCACCCCACATGCACAAGGATGTGCACATCCAAACATGTGCTAAGTGCATGGTTGTAGCATCTTCTTTGGTTACTGAGCAGAGAAAGACATCTGGTTGACTAATCCCTTAAGTAAGAACGCAGTCCATCTGTACATTGATGTATGAAAAACATAACAAAGTCTCGATTACGAGTCTCCCCATAAATTGTGATATGTACGGTAACTGCTTTTGCCGCACATAATGAAATGTACATTTTTGTAGCAAACACTGGACCCCCACAATTTTCCACAGATAAATTAGTACATTTCACTAGGTCAAACCCCTGAAATTTAGCAGGGGTTAAGTACCCAGAAAATAAACGTGGATTTATCTGCAGAAAGCACCACATTTTTCAAGGTGCCCTAATTTTAGCCTAATCTGTAACAAGTGCTAATTATCACACCCAATAAACTCCAAACCCTGCGGTGTCAGATTTAATTGGGTTTGATAAATATCACACCCTTTTCCAGGGCAGTCATAATCTGCGCTAGAGCTAAGTACCTTTTCATCAGGACGTATGCAAACAGTTCAGTTCAGATCAAAAAGCACTTGCTGAGTTGTTTGCACAGCAGATGCTCTGCGACCCAGCTTCAGTCCTTCCTCATTATAGTGAGGCAGAGTTCACTGTACACTGTGAATGGCTTTCAAATAAAAAGCCCTGACTGGATAATTATTTATTGAGAGTGAATATTGTGTGCCAGTGAATTGTGATGACTAGCCCACACCACCTCCCCTGAGTAGAGCTTGAACTGCTTCCCTTCACTACTCTCCAGTCCGCCACGGGTTTTCCCGTTTGTGTGGAGAGAGTCCCCTGCACCAGCACTTTCCCCTAGCTGGCCGCGATTTTGGAAGTTGGCGGCGGTCCAGCTAGCGCACACTTCGGGGTTGGGGTGTTAAAAGCCGATGCAACTCCGGGCTCGCAGCGGATGCACGCAGCGGGCGCGCCAAAGGTAAACCCGTCCACTCCCTTCCGCATCTGGACAGCGCCAGGCATGCTGCCCATTTTTTCCCAGGAGACAAGGGTGCCCTGGTAAGAACCTACTCCAGAACATAACTCCTCGAGCTGCATCCTCAACTACAGTATGTGGGGTGTGCAGACAAGCTTGATCTTACTACAGGGGAGGCTGAACACTGTCAGCACTGTAACTTCAGCCCTACCAATGGTCGTTGGGCTTCTGTCGAACTGGGGGTGGAGAGGAAGACAGGGACCATGACCAAGGCTGGTCTCAAGTCCAGTTCTATTTGGGGAGCGTTAATAAATGCACGTTCCGTGCCCAAACATAAAATCGATATTGCCCTGATTATCCATACACTGAACCTGGACAGCCTCTTTGTCACCGAGACGAGGGCTAGGGACAACTCGGGTCCCCACCTGACAGACGCTGTCCCCCCTGATTATACCATTCTTAGATGTGACCGCTTAGACTGCAGAGGAGGCAGCTTGGCCTTGGTGGCTCGTGATTTCGTTAGATGCACCCTTAACATGTGGACGGTGACCCTAACTCTTTACTAGAAGTAGCCTCATTCTGGATTAAGATTTCGGATAACTATAGCTTCTCAGGCCTTCTGGTATATCGCCCGCCAGGTGTACTGAGACATGGTGTAAAACTTTGGAACCATTTCTTACTACCGCTCACTACACCATCTTACGGGATTTTAATTTTAATTTAGAAAACAAACAGGACAACGACTGAGTTCACCTCTTAGCGCTAATGATGTCTTCGGGATTTTGAGCAACAGGTTCAATCTCCAACCCACACTGCCGGTCACACCTGGGATGGCATTTTCACTAACCAAAAAACTTTATTGATCGAGACAGTTCCTTAGCTGGGCTGACCACTGGTTGATTGAGTTCAAAGTCTGTCCTACTCTCCCCATCATGGTGAAGGAGGGCTCCTCACCGAGGTACATATGCTGCAGGGGACTGAACAAGATGACAGCCATAAACTGAGAGGCCGACTTGGCTACAGCTTGTGAAGGGAGGCACATCATGTTCCCAAACATGCCATCTTTCAGGCCACATCCAGTTTCCAAACTGAAAAGATCCTGTCAGCAGATAATGCTTCGAGTATGCTATTCAAAGTCATTAAGGGGATCTGTAAGCCACCAGGGACACAGGTGCTGACCTCCTCCCAAGAGTTCTGTAACACAGTAGCTATCTACTTTCAGGAAAAGATCCTCAAGATCTTTCAGGAGCTCCGTCCTATGGAAGGTGATGAACCTGACGCAGTGGAGCTCACCCAGAACCATGGGAACAATGCTTTTACCTCCTTCCCACAAATTATGGTTCAGCAAACTAAGGAACTTCTACTGGGCCTTTAATCCGGTGCACCATTGGATCCCTGTATGCACTTAAATCAGTTCCGGATCCTGTAGCTAACTTCCTGTGTAAGGTGTTTAACAACATACTCTTATCCGGTAGCTATGTGTCTACCTGGATGGAAGCCATTGTCCCACCACTCCTTAAAAAACTTAACGCTGACTCCTTAGAGTTGAAAACATTTCAGCCTACCTCCCTTCTCCCCTCACCTGCTAAAATTTTAGGGAAAATCATCAACACTGAACTGATGAAATACGTTGAATTCCAGGAGATCTTAGACCCCTGGCAGAATAGGTTTCACGTTGGTCAAAGCACCGAGTGTCAGGATTTTAGGGGTAATCAACTCTCTGGGAAAAAGTTCATGTAAGAAGAGTAGGGTCTTTGTAAAACCCTCTTGTGTGAACTTGTGTTATTGATGTGGAAAGACAAGACACATTACAAGATGGCCGCCAAGTGTACTTTAGTATCTGTATTTAGTTAGTAAGATGTACGAAATCTCGTGAGACCAGAGGTTTCGAGTTACATGTGTGCGCATTCCGGTGCGCACTTCAATTTGCATTCGTGAAGAGAAGTTTGTTTCCAAGACGCTCTTCTAAGTAATTCAAATTGGAAAAGCGTAAACTCTAGTAATTCCCTGTTAGTACCTAGACTTTAAGTAGTGTTAAGCCCGTTAGCCCTTAGCCCAGGAAGTACCCCCTTTTGCCCCTCTCTACACGAAAAATCCTGAAAGAGAAATTTTGAGTGAATTCGCCTTCCGTGAATTTCACTCGAACTCGCAGCATCAGTCTCAGCGTCAGAGCCTTCGCACTTGCAGCCTTCACAGCTGAGCTTTGGTAGGCTTACCGTCGAGTGCTGGAGTACGGGGACACAAGTGAGCTAATTGTATCGCTCTTCAAACTACAAGTAAGCTGAATTTAACTGCATTTTACAGCATCAGTCGGAGTGTGCGTTCAACTGCAGCTCCGTATAACACGCACATGCTTCACTTACCTTGCCTTCCCAGCGTTCCTTCCTATTTCTGTCCTCCCTCTTTCATCCTCCCTTGAACCTTTTTGCGCGTTCCCCTTCCTTGAAGCTGTGCATTTGGGAATTCTTCTGGAATCACAAGACTGTACCTACTGTGGAGTTTCCTTACAAGAGAGAGAGAGACATGGACTCTATGAAGAGTATGGAAAACTCTCAGGAAGAACTAATCAGACAAAAACTGTGTTACTACATTGAACTATACTTGTGGCAAGATAAACATAATTCACACCAGGTAGGAATAAGTCAGTATTTAGTTAGTTTATAGTAGGGAGGTGTGAAAGGCTGACCTTGGTATTGTCTCTTCTATGTGCATTAGGTATCATCAGCCCAGCTCATCTTGCTGAAACTACCACTAAAAAAATAGAAGAGGAGCCAGTGCTCATGCTGAATCTGGTAGGAGGGGGAAAAAGAAAACATGCTATTGTGAGAAATAGAAAGGGAAGGTTAGGGAGACATAACTAAATCTCTACCTCTGTGCAGTAGGAATTCCAGTACTGCCAAACCTGGTAGAAGAAGAAGTCCAGTTCAATTTGAGTGTCTCTTCTCTGTCCCAATTCCCCTTTCCTGGAGCAGTTGCATAAAGCAGTGTGTTCCGGGGAGTGGGTATTGTGAAAAAAGCAATGTTCTGCTGCTGTTCCAGGCAGGTTGCTCCCCATGCCGCACAGCTCCACCTGCCTGTGCCCATGGCCCTGACCCCTCTGCTACCGTGAGTTCTAGGCCCTCCTCAGTAGGTCTCTGTGGGCTCGCGCTGCCCCTTTTTGCTTACTCGTTTGTTGTGTTTCACTTGTGTTACTTTACTGTATTCTGTGCTGCTGCTGAATTCCATTTTGTCTGGTATTCTGCTATTCTGCTTTTTGATATTCTGCTTTTACCAGTCTTCACTGTAAACCCTCCAGCGCCCCAGCCTTCCTCCCCCCTCCCACCGCTGCGTCCCCTGCAGCCCGCCCCACTCACTCACCCATTCGTTCCCGCTCCCCGCCTCCCAGCTTCACCTCCCTCCCACCTCCCCTTCTTATGGAGGCCACTGTGCGCCGCTGGCGCGCAAGCACATCTGCATCCATCCACGCATGGACCTTGCCCAACGCCAGACCCCTTGGCCCCCGCGGGCCCCACGACACCAGATGTCGCTACAACGCCAACATCCTCCAAGCATTCAACGCCGGCAGATCCACCACCCTTCACCTGCTGAAACTGCAGCTTCACCAGCCAGCGTACCCTAGCATGTCCTGCCCCCCTACCAAGGCAGGCCACAACCATCTCAGATACATACTGCTCAACACCCGCACCATCCACAGGCATGCCGTCGAACTCTGGGACCTGCTCAACTTATCCTCCCCGGACGTCGCTTTCCTGACGGAGACCTGGATGAACACCTCATCAGCACCCGACGTTGCCATAGCCATCCCGGATGGCTACAAGATCACCCACAGGGATCGCACCAACAGACCAGGAGGAGGAATCGCCATCATCCACAGAAATACAGTCAGAATCTCAACCAACACCTAAGACACCCTCAGCACCGCCGAACACCTGCACTTCCAGATCCACATCGATCCCAACACCACCGTCAGAGGAACCCTCGTGTGCAGACCCCCTGGATCCTGGCCACAGTTCAGCGACTCCATCACAGACGCAGTCAGCTCGCACCACTTAGCCTTCACAGACTACATCCTCCTCGGAGACCTGAACTTCCCCCTCGAGAACACCGACGACAGCAACTCCACCACACTGTTGGACAACCTCACTAACCTCGGCCTCAAACAGCTTGTCACAACACCCACCCACTCCGCCGGACAGACGCTCGAACACATTTTTTCCACCAGCAGCCATGTCACCTTCAGCCACACCACCAAACTCCATTGGACCCACCACCGCTGCATCCACTTCTCTTTCGAGAAAACCACTGCACACAACCACCAGCAATGAATCCCACACCGCAGCTGAAACAAAGTCTCTGAAGACCAGCTTATCACCACCCTCACCCAAGACCTGCCAATCGACCACACCAACACAGCCCTCCGCAACCTCAGGCAATGGATCGAAGACTGCACCAACACTCTCGCCCGATCAGGAAACCCTAAAACAGATGCACCAACAGAAGGGCTACCTGGTTCATCTCCGACCTCCAGGTATCAAGCAGGCCTGCTGAAATCTAGAGAAGAAATGGCACCGCGAGCAAACACCGGACAACCATGCAGCCCTCTAAAACGCCAACTTATTCGAACCGCCAAAAGGACATCCTTCAAGGAACGCATTGACCACAAGGCACACAACAGCAAAGAGCTCTTCATCATCGTGAAGGAACTCGCCAACCCCAGCTCCAGCTCCAACGACATCCCGCCATCACAAGTCTCAGCGACTCCCTAGCCACCTTCTTCCACCGCAAGATCGCAGACATCCATGACAGCTTCAACACCCACCCCCCCATCAGCCGCCGACACCCTGGACTCATCGCGTCCCAGTCACACAGGCCGCCTGATCTCCTGGAACCACGTCAATGACGAAGATACCATCAAGACCATAAACACCATGCACTCTGTGAGAAGTTGGCCTGGTATATGATGCTCACTAGTTCTAGTGATCACCTTGTACCATGCCAAGCAACACTTATGGTGCAGGTTGTAAAGTCAACCTTATAGACAAGCTATCCTAGGGGTAGCATGGACTAAGCAGTCTTAGGCTAAACTCTGTAAAGGCATGTGAAGCAAGATGTTTTACCATACACAATCCCTTGAATACCAAATGAAAGGACACCACACAGATATATATTGAAAATATATATAGATTTATTTCTACAAATATCCCTGATACTCTTTATGAGCACAGAAGCAAATGCGTTAAAACAAAACACAGTTAAAATACACAAAAGTTGCACAATTTTGGATGAGCCCTAGGGGCCACCTAAACCATATACTAAAATAGTGGTATAAGAACCACTATGGGGAATGTGAAGAGGCCTAGGGCCTGGGGAATCGCTGGAGCTGTTCGGGACTAGCAGTGAAGAAGTCGGGAAAGGCCCGCGGGAATCGGGTGCAGTGCGGAAAGTGCACGCTTTACCAATGCAATGTCAATGGTGCGTAAAAGTTACAAAGTTAGTTAAAAAGGAACCTTCCGAGTGACCTAGAAGGATGAAACTTTAGACGCAGACCCTAGAGGTGTGTACCAGTGTGGGAACACCGGCGGAGCTGAGTTACCTCACCCACAGGAAGCGGGTGCATAGGGTCGAAGTAGTGTCGGGTTTCGTCACGCAGGTCGATGGTGCTTGGAGCTGAAGATGCTGCAGGCGGCTCGATGTGAAGAGTTCCGGTGGATCCAAGGGTGGATCTGAAGAGGTGAAGACCTGAAAGCAGAGGGGACAATGTTCAAAGTCACTAGCCAGTGACTACCGTGGAACCAGAGTGGAACCAGGCGATGTCGGGCGCAAACAGGTGATGTCGTGTAGCTTCTCTCTGCAGCCACGTGGACACGAGGGGTCGAAGACGTCCAGGAGTCGGTCACGAGCTGTCCCACGCAGGCTTCTCGCTGTTGGCAGTGTCGGCAACTTGATTGGAGCAAACAGGCCTTGGCTAATGCAAGCCACACAGGAATCAGAAAAGGCTTGTTACTCGGACCAGCAAGGTCAGAGCAGGTGCTCCTTTTTACAGGAGCGAGGGCAAGTCTGGAGCAACCAGACCCGCAGTGTAAGTTGAAGGTTTCGTCGCCAAGATGGCCGCGTGGCAAGTGGCCGGGATGGCGCATCGAGTGGCACGATGCAAAAGGGCCCCACGCAGATCGTGGAGATGCTGGGGGGCTGATCTTCGGTGCAAGGGCTGCTCGAGGTTGGGGCTTCTCAAACCCCAAAGCACGGCATCGAGGGTGCCTCTGATGCTGCGCAGTCAGCTTCTCGGGGGTCTTTCAAGAGGTCCGGTCCCACGTCTCTTGGTGCCTCCACGGGTCCCTTCTTTGCAGGGACTGTGGATCGGGCGGTGAGAAGTCTGGGAGTCTGGGTCTTGTCAGGCTCTGGGCTCGGGCTCCGGCGGGAGGCGGCGGCAAAGCAGACGTCGAGTTGCTGGTTGGTGCCTGTGTTCACAGGGTGGTCACTCCTTGGCCATAAGGGAGATTCTCTTCCGTCTTCTGTGCAGCAGAATGTCGAAGTCCAGTCTTCTTCTGTATTTCAAGTTGATTCAGGATGATCTGAAGTCTCAGGACACAGCTCCCACTCTTATTCGAATCTGGGGGGCCGGTCACCTACTAGGTGCCTCCTCTGGGTGGAACCAGGAAGGGGGGTGGTTACACCCCCTTTCCTTTGTCCAGTTTCGCGCCAGGACTGGGGCTGGAGAGCCCCAGCACCGGTTTGAACTGGCCTATGCACAGGGACACCTTGTGTGCCCCAGGCATGTCTGATTCTATTCAGCCCTGTCCTACCCAATACACAAAATCCTGTCGTCTGGAGTGGTGCTAGCACCTCCCCAGGCAGGAAACCCTTTGTCCAAGCTGCCCTCGCTGGAAGGACTCCCAGCAGCAGGAGGTCAGACTTGTGTCTGTGGTGGCAGCATCCATTTTGGGATGCTAAGGCTCTGTTTAACTTTAACCGGGGTTCAGGCTAGGTACATGTCGTGTCCCTCTAGAAGGGTGGAATGCTACCCCCGTCGCCAGAACTGGCGAGGGGGTAGTATTCCAATTCGTATGACACCTTACTCGACATGTTTTGATAAAGCCAAACCTAAGATAGCATTTAACCGCGAGGTTCATAATGCACTTAAGAGTATATGGTATGGCAATATCATGAAACAGCTAAAGGACATGGTTCCGAAAGCTGCAGACAGGCTCAGCTCAAGCCAGAGCACCATCTCACATATGTCCAAGCACTCTGCCTCCAGGATTGATGAGGCCTTCCCTAGGAGTGGCTGATAGGAACATATGTGTCCATTTTAGGTTAGGTATAAGCATACTACACCTAAGTAAGGGGTGGTTACACCGACTTACCCCAGCTGAGTGATCAGCCAGTTGTGTCAAATATGGAGGCCAGGCCAGGGGTGGCACAATACATGCTGCAGCCCCTGGTAGGCCTTGGAAGCACCTATGCCCTGGGTACCTGGGTACACTGTTACAGGGGCCAATAAGGTGTGCCAATTCCAATTGTGTATGTACCTAAGGTACATGGAGTCCATTTTAAGGAGAGAGCAATTAGCCTGGGGCCCTGGATAGCAGGATCCCAGGCCAACTAAAGTAAAAAACCAGCTAAACACCAGGCAAAAAGTTTGGGGGTAACCATAGACAGATATCCACCTTCCTACACAACCCCCCCCCCAAACAAAAGGAGATAAGGCTATCCTTGACCAGGTAAGCCTATATTGCCTAAGTGGCCATATAAGGAAGTACCAGCTCTGGCTTGGTTACCCCCTGTCTCATGGTCCACTAAGCAATCCCTCACCCTAAGGGTATCTGAGGGTCTCCACCATAGGGAATCTCTACCTGTGGTGTGTCTTTGCAAAGTTAAAGGCTGGTGTTGGGATGGAGTACTGAAGTGAGATTCCTCTGTAGGATTCAACTTCCTCCAATCACTCTCCACCATGTGTGCCTTTCTTTCTTTGACTGAGTTGCACTGTGCTCTCAGGGTCAACCTCTAGCTACCTAAAGCTGGAGGCTGGGTCCCTCTTGTTGACTTACTGGAGGGACAGGTCAGGTTTGGGGCCTTGGGGTCCCAGGTTTGGCTGTGCCCAACAGAATCCATCTGTGGGAGGTCCCTAACTACTTCTAAGGGGGCTCCCTCAGGAGTTTGTAAAGTTTTTACCTTACTAGGGCTACTAGTTTCGGTGCCCCCAATCTGTTGATGGGGTGCTTTATTTGACAGGGGGCCCTTTGGGGCTCACTGTCCTTCTTGTCCTCTGCAGCCCTGGGCTGACTGAGGCAAGGTAGAGAGGGGCAGGTTACCTGCTCCAGACTGGGTCCCTCCTGAGAAGAGTCCACTGTCATCAGAGGCTCTGTCAGGCCAGGCCTAACAACCTCTGGGACAGTTCCTTCATCAGGGGTAAGATCAGTTCCCTGAGGAGGCTGATCCTTTCCTAAAGTCTGGTGGGAGGGAGATTTCTCTTCCTCCTCAATGCTCTCTGTTTGTGTGGAGTGATCCATCTTTTCAGGCTTCACAACACATGTATCAGTTTGAGTTTGGGCTGTGGCCATCACAGCCCCACCAACCTTTTCAGGAGGAGACTCAGTTTGGGTATGGGCTGTTACCATCACAGCCCTGCTAATCTTTTCAGGAGGGAAGTTAGCTAAAGATGGGGCTGAGGTTTGCTCAGCCCTACCAACCTTGTCAGGAAGGACATCTTGGATTGGGGCTGTAGCCATCACAGCCCCACTAACCTTTCCATGGAGATTTACCATTCTAGAATGGGTTTGTTGTTCAACCTCAGCCCAGGCTGAGATTTCTAAATCATTCCCCAGTAGACAATCTACAGGCAAGTTTGGGGACACTGCCACTCCTCCCCAGCTGAGATTTACCACTGCCATGGGATGATTTTTCTGAACTCCATCAATGTTTGTCACCTGATATCTGGCATCAGGTAAAAGTTGCCTTGAGGGGACTAGACATTCAGCCACCATGGTGATGCTAGCCCCTGTGTCTCTAAAGGCCTCAACTTTCAAGCCATTGATGAGGGGTTCTTGTCTATACTTGCTCAAAGTGTTTGGGCAGGTAGTGAAATTGGCAAACCCCATGCCAGTCTCATAGACAAGAGTATCTGAGGTAGGGGACCTGGTTAGGCCAGAATCCACCTGCCCTCCAAAAGTAAACCCACCCAGATTCCTGGGTGTGCTCCCACTTCCTGGGGGATTACTGCTGACAGTAACAGGAGGTGTTGGAGCTGGCTTTGGAGGTATATTCTCTTTATTGCCATTCTTGGGACAATAGCTGTCTGTTTTGTAATGCCCAACCTGTTTACAGACATGACAATAAGGCTTTTTCTGGGTTGAAGAAGTGTCTTGGGACCCACCCCATCTTTGGAGTTTTGGGGCCCTGTGGAAGTCTTTTCCTTACTTTTATCCCCACCCTTCTCTTGAGGCTTGGTAGTCTCTTTCTTTTGGTCACCACCCTGGTTCTTAGGCCTGATCCTGGTTCTGACCCATTTGTCTGCCCTCCTACCCAATTCTTGTGGGGAGGTCAGATCAGAGTCAACCAGGTGGTGATGTAGAAGCTGATTTTGACAATTACTTAAGATTTGCTCTCTCATAATTAAATTATACAATCCTGTATAGTCAGCAACCTTACTTCCCAGCAACCAGCCCTCCAGAGCCTTAGTGGCACATTCAACAAATTCAGACCAGTCCTGAGTCTGTGTCTTCTGGGTATCTCTGAACATTAACCTGTACTGTTCAGTGGTTAAGCCTAACCCATCAATCAGAGCACTCTTCAGGACCAGGTAGTTTCTAGAGTCCCCATCACTAACTGTGAGGAGTCTGTCTCGGCCTTTACCTTCAAAGGAGAGCCACAAGATTGCTGCCCACTGCTCCTGAGGGACCTGCTGTACTTTGCAAGCTCTCTCAAGTGCAGTCATCCACTTGTGGATATCATCCCCAACTTTGTAGGGGGGCACAATCTTACTCAGGTTTCTATTGTCATAGGACCTGTCTTTATCCTTAGGGATAGTGCTGCCACCAGTGGAATCTAATCCACTCTCTCTAGGCTGCCTTGCTCTAGCAAGTTTCTCTTTGGCCAGGGCAACTTCTAATTCTTGTCTCTGGATCCTAAGTTCAGCCTCTCTCATTTTGGCCTCATGTTCCCTTCTCTGAGGGCTAGTGAACTCCCTTCTGGAGTTACCATGAGAACCTCTAGAAACATGGGAAGTATTGGATTCACCTGAGTGATTCCTCCTCCTCCTATGCTCCTGGTTAAGTCCATTTGGGGGTCTGAATGGGTTGGACCCACCTTCAGTCCCAAATAGGCTTAGGTTAGCCTGGTTAAGCCTGCTGACTAACACCTGGCTATCTCTATCATCATCACTCACTTTCTTCAACCTCCTCCCCCTCTTCTTCCTCAGGCTGAGTATTCCCAGTGGTCTGGTCTTCCTCATCTATCTGGATGACAGGGGCAGGGGCATCAGGGTTATCATCTTCAGTGGGAGAGCCTCCATCTCCAGTCCCTGAGGTGCCTGGTTTGGAGTTCTTTAGAGCTTCAGACTGGTCTAACAGCTCTCTGAGGTGTCCTGCTGTAGGCGTAGGACCTGTTTTGATTCCTCTCATGGAACACAGTTGCCTCAGTTCCTTAAATGGAAAGATAGCAAATTTGGATGGTGCCCTTGGAGGGTCACTCTCAACAGAGGTGGTTCCAGTGGATCCCTCTGCTCCAGACATTGCTCTAGTGTGGTGGATGTGTTGCAATCTACCTACACTTGTGTTTTCCTACAAAACCTATCTAGTAGTTGTAGTCAGGGTGTGCTACTCCCTATCCTCTACAACAACTAAGTTCAGTAGAACTTAAGTATATCTAGTCTTGTTTTAGTGTACCTATCAGGTACCTGTATGATCTTTCAAATGATATTTTCAAAGATTGTAATGGTAAAACAACAGCAAGCTCAAATCCCAATCCGCTGCTCACCAATGTGAGAAGTTGGCCCGGTATATGATGCTCACTAGTTCTAGTGATCACCTTGTACCATGCCAAGCAACCCTTATGGTGCAGGTTGTAAAGTCAACCTTATAGACAAGCTATCCTAGGGGTAGCATGGACTAAGCAGTCTTAGGCTAAACTCTGTAAAGGCATGTGAAGCAAGCTGTTTTACCATACACAATCCCTTGAATACCAAATGAAAGGACACCACACAGATATATATTGAAAATATATATAGATTTATTTCTACAAATATCCCTGATACTCTTTATGAGCACAGAAGCAAATGCGTTAAAACAAAACACAGTTAAAATACACAATTTTGGATGAGCCCTAGGGGCCACCTAAACCATATACTAAAATAGTGGTATAAGGACCACTATGGGGAAAGTGAAGAGGCCTAGGGCCTGGGAAATCGCTGGAGCTGTTCGGGACTATGTCGGGCGCAAACAGGTGATGTTGTGTAGCTTCTCTCTGCAGCCACGTGAACACGAGGGGTCGAAGACGTCCAGGAGTCGGTCACGAGCTGTCCCACGCAGGCTTCTCGCTGTTGGCGGTGTCGGCAACTTGATTGGAGCAAACAGGCCTTGGCTAATGCAAGCCAAGCAGGAATCGAAAAAGGCTTGTTACTCGGACCAGCAAGGTCAGAGCAGGTGCTCCTTTTTACAGGAGCGAGGGCAAGTCTGGAACAACCAGACCCGCAGTGTAAGTTGAAGGTTTCGTCACCAAGATGGCCGCTAGCCGCGTGGCAAGTGGCCGGGATGGCGTGTCGAGTGGCACGATGCAAAAGGGCCCCACGCAGATCGTGGAGATGCTGGGGGGCTGATCTTCGGTGCAAGGGCTGCTCGAGGTTGGGGCTTCTCAAACCCCAAAGCACAGCGTCGAGGTTGCCTCTGATGCTGCGCAGTCAGCTTCTCGGGGGTCTTTCAAGAGGTCCGGTCCCACGTCTCTCGGTGCCTCCACGGGTCCCTTCTTTGCAGGGACTGTGGATCGGGCGGTGAGAAGTCTGGGAGTCTGGGTCTTGTCAGGCTCTGGGCTCGGGCTCCGGCGGGAGGCGGCGGCAAAGCAGACGTCGAGTTGCTGGTTGGTGCCTGTGTTCACAGGCTGGTCACTCCTTGGCCACAAGGGAGATTCTCTTCAGTCTTCTGTGCAGCAGAATGTCGAAGTCCAGTCTTCTTCTGTATTTCAAGTTGATTCAGGATGATCTGAAGTCTCAGGACACAGCTCCCACTCTTATTCGAATCTGGGGGGCCGGATCACCTACTAGGTCCCTCCTCTGGGTGGAACCAGGAAAGGGGGTGGTTACACCCCCTTTCCTTTGTCCAGTTTCGCGCCAGGACTGGGGCTGGAGAGCCCCAGCACCGGTTTGAACTAGCCTATGCACAGGGACACCTTGTGTGCCCCAGGCATGTCTGATTCTATTCAGCCCTGTCCTACCCAATACACAAAATCCTGTCTGGAGTGGTGCTAGCACCTCCCCAGGCAGGAAACCCTTTGTCCAAGCTGCCCTCGCTGGAAGGACTCCCAGCAGCAGGAGGTCAGACTTGTGTCTGTGGTGGCAGCATCCATTTTGGGATGCTAAGGCTCTGTTTAACTTTAACCGGGGTTCAGGCTAGGTACATGTCGTGTCCCTCTAGAAGGGTGGAATGCTACCCCCGTCACCAGAACTGGCGAGGGGGTAGTATTCCAATTCGTATGACACCTTACTCGACATGTTTTGATAAAGCCAAACCTAAGATAGCATTTAACCGCGAGGTTCATAATGCACTTAAGAGTATATGGTATGGCAATATCATGAAACAGCTAAAGAACATGGTTCCGAAAGCTGCAGACAGGCTCAGCTCATGCCAGAGCACCATCTCACATATTTCCAAGCACTCTGCCTCCAGGATTGATGAGGCCTTCCCTAGGAGTGGCTGATAGGAACATATGTGTCCATTTTAGGTTAGGTATAGGCATACTACACCTAAGTAAGGGGTGGTTACACCGACTTACCCCAGCTGAGTGATCAGCCAGTTGTGTCAAATATGGAGGCCAGGCCAGGGGTGGCACAATACATGCTGCAGCCCCTGGTAGGCCTTGGAAGCACCTATGCCCTGGGTACACTGTTACAGGGGCCAATAAGGTGTGCCAATTCCAATTGTGTATGTACCTAAGGTACATGGAGTCCATTTTAAGGAGAGAGCAAGGCAGACCCAAAGGACCTCAAGAACTTCCAACCCATCTCCCAGCTCCGGTTCCAAGCGAAAGCCTTTGAGAAGTTCGTCAACAGACAACTAACCCAATTCCTCGAAGAGAACAACACCTTGGACTCATCCCAATCTGGATTCCGCAGCTACCACAGCACCGTAACCGCCCTCATCGCCACCACCAACAATAGCAAGGTCCTGATGGACAACAGCAAAACTGCGGCCCTCATCCTCCTGGACCTCTCGGTCGCCTTCGACACCGTCTGCCACCACACCCTACGCACACGCTTCCACGAGGCAGGGATCCGCAACAAAGCCCTGGACTGGATGACCTCCTTCGTCACCGACAGAACCCAAAGAGTCCGCCTCCCTCCATACCGTCCCGAAGCCAACAAGATCACCTGCGGCGCACCCCAAGGATCATCCCTCAGCAAGACCCTCTTCAAGATCTCCATGACACTGCTCACCAACATCGCCCGATCACACAACCTCAACATCATCTCATATGCCGACGACACCCAGCTGATCCTCTCCCTCACAAAAGACCCCGCCACCGCCAAAACCAACTTCCACAAAGGTATGAAAGCCGTAGCCGAATGAATGAAGAGCAGTCGTCTGAAACTGAACTCGGACAAGACTGTGGTCCTCATCCTCACATCCACCCCCTCCGCCTGGGACGACTCCTGGTGGCCGGCCTTGCTGGGAACTGCTCTGACACCCACCGACCACGCACCCAACTTGGGGATCATCCTGGACTCATCTCTTTCAATGACCCAGCAAGTCAAAGCAGTCTCCTCCTTCTGCTTCAATACCCTATGTTTGCTTCACAAGATCTACAGATGGATCCCCATTCGGAACCAGGACGGTCACCCAGGCCCTTGTCACCAGCAGGCTGGACTACGGCAATGCCCTCTACGCAGGAACCACAAGCAAATACGAGAAGAGACTCCAATGCATACAGAACGCCTCTGCTTGCCTCATCCTCGACATCCACTGCCACTGCCACATCACAGCCCACCTGAGAGACCTGCACTAGCTCCCCATCAACAAGAGGATCACCTTCAATCTCCTCACCCATGCACACAAAGCACTCCACGATGCCGGATCAACATGCCTCAACAAGCAACTCACCTTCTACACCCCAAACCACTAGCTCAGCTCCGCCGACCTCGCCCTCGCCACCGTTCCACGAATCCACAGAACAACCACCGGCAGCAGATCCTTCTCCCACCTCGCCGCCAAGACATGGAACACACTCCCCATCCACCTGCGACAAACCCAGGACCTGCTGACCTTCAGGAGACTCCTCAAGACCTGGCTGTTTGATCAGTAGCTGCCACTTATCCTCCCCCCCCCAGCACCATGAGACCCTCACGGGTGAGTAGCTCGCTTTACAAATGTTTGATTGATTGATTAATTGTGGAGAAGCAGGTGCATGAGAGAATGAAGTGCCCATGATTTTCCTCCACCCAGGCAGAATGGCGGAAGGTTTTCGTTTTAAGTCACTTGGAGAGATGTTGGAAGGGATACAGTGAGAGTTAGGAGCAGGTGGAGAGGAGAATAAAAGTCTGAAGCAAGATATTTTGGCTTCTCATCAGGAAACTATGTTGCTGACACAGAGAGTTAGCGAAATTTCTACAGGGGCAACCCCCGTCTCAAGCAGCTGCTAGTGGCTCCACACCTGAACGACCCCCACGCACAGTTGCCCAAGTAGTTCATTCTGTTGCCTCTCATATTCCTTTGGCCTCCTCAGTAAGGTTTAGTGGGAATACTCAAAAAGCACAACTGTTCCTTACACAATGCTTGTTACATTTTATGTGTCACCCTACTCTTTTCCCCAATGCTCAGTCTAGAGTAGCTTTCATTTTGTACTACCTCAGTGGGGATGCAGCCAATTGGGCTATGCCTTTTGTTACCCGTGATGAACCATTTTTGTATGATTTTGAAAGATTTAAGACTGAATTCTTGAGTATCTTTGACAGGAGAAAGATTTCCCAGGCCACGGACAATGAGTTATTAGAACTGCGCCAGGGAACTAAAGACCTAGTCACGTACCTGACGCAGTTTAATAAATTGTTAGTGGAGACCAACTGGCCAGAAGAGAAAAGAGCCGCTCTATTCTATAGAGGATTGCGAGATGAAATCAAGGACACCTTGGCTCAGATTCGGACTTGTCCCACAGACTTCTCTGAATTAGTGGATCTAGTTTTGGAGATTGACTTTCGTTGTTCAGAACGAAAGGGAGAAAAGAAGTTGAGAGAAGCAAAATAGAGTTTTCCATGGTTTGACAGAATCAAATCTGAAGGGGGCAAGACTTCCGGAACAGTGGCATAGAGAAAGTCAATGCAGATTGGGTCGGTAAGAGGTCCCTTGAGTAAAGACGAAAGGGAGTAAAGAAGACTGAAGAAATTATGTATGTTTTGTGGGGGAGCTGGACATTTTGTGAAGGAATGTTCCAAGAGGCACAAAGGAACCACTTTGCGAAACGCTCAAAACCATCTGTAGGCGGGGTCGCTCAGATGGCTGAAATTGAGATAAAGACTCCAGACTCTCATCATTTAATGAATACCCTTCAGACTCAAGCACCTCATCTAATCCTACAAATGACCCTTACATTTCGGAATCAAGAAATTACAGAAGGGGCCATAATGATAGAATCAGGTGCCACGGGCAACTTATGCAACATCAAGTATGCCTAGAAAATTGGAGTGCAGGCTATATTCAAGGAAAGAAAAGAACCTGTTCGGGCAGTGGATGGGACGAATCTTGCTTCTGGCCCCATCACTCATCACACAGAATCAATGGAACTAATTCAATCTAATGGTCATAGAGAGCTCATTCAATTTAACTTAATCGATGCCCAACAATTTCAGATACTTTTAGGGCTTCCCTGGCTTTCCATGCACAACCCAACTATAGCTTGGGAGAACCGGACTGTCGATATGAACTCTCAATTCTGTTCAGAACATTGCTTCACACCCGAAAACGAGGTAAATGAACCGTCCATGGCCTTTTTATTGTCATACGGTAAAGAGTCTATAGGAATGATTGACACCTTTGAACTTCCCACTGAGTACCAAGAATACAAATAGGTGTTTTGTGAAAAGGAAGAGGAAAAGTTGCATCCTCATCGTTCCTATGATTGTACCATCAACTTGGAACCCGGATCAGTTCTGCCTTGTAGTAGGGTTTATGTTTTAACCAAAGCCGAAAACAGTTATCTAAAAGAATATCTAGACTCTTACTTTGCTAATGGATTCATCAGACCATCGCAGTCTCCGGTCTCATCTCCGTTATTCTTCATACCGAAGAAGGAAGGTTCCTTGAGAACATGCATTGACTACCACGCCATAAATTGGGTCACGGTCAAAAAACGTTATCCGTTGCCTTTGATATCCGTTCTTTTGGATCAAATATAGGATGCCCAGATCTTCACAAAATTAGATCTTCCAGGAGCTTATCACCTCATTCGAATGAAAAAAGGTCATGAATGGAAGACCGCTTTTAGGACAAAATAGGGGCTCTTTGAATATCAGGTAATGCCCTTTGGCCTTTGCAACGCCCCGGCGGCTTTTCAACATTTCATTAATGACATCCTGGGAGATTTGGTGGACAAGATAGCGGTGATTTATCTGGATAATAGCTTGATTTTCTCTAAAGATCCCCAAGAACATCCTGAGCATGTAAAGTTTGTCCTGGAAAGACTCCTTCTCCACCAGCTCTACGTAAAACAGGAAAAATGTGCCTTCAGTGTACGAACTGTGGAGTTTTGGGGATTCGTTTTATCCCCTGAAGGTATCACAATGGATGTTAAGAAAGTTGAATCAGTGGTCAAATGACTATCTCCCAGGAACGTTAAAGAGGTTCAGAAGTTTCTTGGCTTTGCTATTTTTTATCGCCGATTTATCTCTGGATTTTCTCAGAAGATTGTTCCAATAACAAGACTCCTTAAGAAGGGAATAAAATGTCAGTGGTCCGAAGTAGCCGAACAAGCCTGTGAAGATCTGAAGAAAAGTTTTACTTACGCTCCAATTCTCTTGCATACCGATCCTGCAGAATCTTTCTTTTTGGAAGCTGACGCTTCAGATCAAGCGATTGGAGGAGTGCTGTCGCAACACCACAAGTCCACAGGCCAATTACATCCTGCGGCCTATCGGTCCAGAAAATTAAATCAGGCAGAGATTAATTGTACGATTGCTGAGAAGGAATTGTTGGCGGTGAAAGATGCCTTTGAAGAATGGAGGCACTATTTACTTGGAGCAATTAATACAGTAAGTGTCACAGATCACAAGAACCTTCAATTTTTAAAATCCGTCAAAAACCTTGACACCTCGATAGCTGTGCTGGTCCCTTTATTTTGCGGACTTTGATTTTGTGATACCTTATTGTCCTGGAAGTAAAAATGGGAAAGCAGATGCTTTATCTGGAATTCAAACTGAGTACTTTGAACATTCCATTGATCCACTACCCATCATGCCAGAATCAAAGATTGTGTGCCCTTTCCTTATCTAATTTCCAAGACGAGGTAGGGAAACACATGTCAGCCAAGGAAATAACTGAATGGGCAAATTGTGAAGAAGGACAAAAGATATTAGATTCCTTGCCCTATCATCACCGGGCATTGTACCTTCCTACCAAGGAAATCCAAGAGAAAGCATTGAGAGACTGCCCGACCAACCCTCAGCTGGGCATAAAGGAATCCTTAAGACTCTATATTTGGTTCAACATTATTTTTGGTGGCCGGGCTTGAGTTCCCATGTCAAACAATATGTGGAATCCTGTGAGCCCTGTCCCTACAACTAAAGAGCTAGCTAGACAATTCAGTGAACACATTGTGAAGATACACAGGGTGCCTAAGGTCTTAGTTTCCGACAGAGGTCCCCAGTTTGTGTCTCATTTCTAAAGGGCCTTAATGCAAGGCTTGGGAGTGGAAGTCAGACATTCGACTAGTTACCATCCTGAGACAGAATGTCAGACCGAGAGGGTGAATCAAGAGTTGGAACAATACCTTCGGCTGGTCCTTCTGGATCAGGATGGTGTATGGTCTGAATTGCTGTGGATGGCAGAGTTCACACACAATAATGCCAAGAATGTTTCCACTGGTTACTCTTCATTCTTTTTTAATTATGAACGACACACAAACCCATTTATTTGCCAAAGAGATTTAGGGGTGCCTGTCGTTAGAGACCTTTTGAACGATTTGTCCTCTGTACATAAGTCAGCTGAAATTATTTTGTCAAAGACTAAGGAGACTTATAAGAAAGAGGTAGATAAGCATTGGAAGTCAGCATCCGAATATCAGATAGGGGATTTAGTATGGCTGTCCTCTCATCACCTTAGTTTAAAAGGTAATAGAAAGTTCCAACCTCGTTTTGTGGGCTCAAACTCAATAGAACAAGTGCTAGGCCCAGTTACAGTCAAACTAAAACTCCCTTCTACCCTAGGCATTCACTCAGTTTTCTATGTATCACTTCTCAAGAAAACTGCACCCAACATCAGTTAAGAAAAACCTCCACCCCCTTTGAGGATAGAGGGACATTTAGAGTATGTAGTGAAAGGGATCCTAGACTCAAAAAGAATCAGAGGAAGGCTATTCTATTTAGTGGACCGGAAGGGTTTTGGCCCAGAGGAGAGATCTTGGGAACCAGCTGAAAATGTCCCTGCTCCCCAGCTCACTAAACGCTTTCATTTACAGCATCCTCTCAAACCAAGACCGATGAATCGGTCATTGAGAGGGGGTACTGTCAGGAATCTAGTGGTAATCAACTCTCTGGGAAAAAGTTCATGTAAGAAGTGTAGGGTCTTTGTAAAACCCTCTTGTGGTATTGATGTGGAGGGACAATACACATTACAATATGGCCGCCAGGTGTACTTTAGTATCTGTATTTAGTTGGTAAGATGTACGAAATCTCGTGAAACCCGAGATTTCGAGTTACATGCGTGCGCATTCCACTGAGCACTTCAATTTGCCTTTGTGAGGAGAAGTTTCTTTCCGAGACGCTCTTCCAAGTAATTCCAATTGGAAAAAGTGTATACTCTAGTAATTCCCCGTTAGTCCCTAGACTTTAGGTAGTGTTGTGCCCGTTAGCCCTTGGCCTAGGAAATACCCCCCTTTTGCCCCTCTCTACATTGAAAATCCTGAAAGAGAATTTTGGAGTGAATTCACCTTCCGTGAACTTCACTTGAACTCACAGCATCAGTCTCAGCGTTGGAGCCATCGCACTTGCAGCCTTCACAGCTGAGCTCCAGTAGGCTTACCGTCGAGCGCTGGAGTACGGGGACACAAGTGAGCTAATTGTATTACTCTTCAGACTACAAGTAAGCTGAATTTAACTGCATTTCTCAGCATCAGTTGGAGTGTGCGTTCGACGCCCGCTCCGCCTAACACGCACAGGCTTCACTTACCTTGCCTTCCCAGCGTTCCTTCCTATTTCTGTCCTCCCTCTTTCTTCCTCCCTTGAACCTTTTTGCGCGTTCGTTCCCCTTACTTGAAGCTGTGCATTTGGGAATTCTTCTGGAATCACAAGACTGTACCTATGGTGGTTTCCTTACAAGAGAGAGAGACATGGACTCTATGAAGAGAAGGGAAAACTCTCACTAAGAATTAATCATACAAAAACTGTGTTACTACATTGAACTATAATTGTGGCAAGATAAACATATTTCACACCAGGTAGGAGTAAGTCAGTGTTTAGTTAGTTTATAGTAATAGGGAGGGTTGACAGGCTAACCTTGGCAATGTCTCTTCTATGTGCATTAGGTATCATCAGCCCAGAACTCATCTTGCTGATGCTATCACCAAAGAATAGAAGAGGAGCTAGCACTCATGCTGAATCTGGTAGGAGGGGGAAAAGGAAAACATGTTATTGTGAGAATTAGAAAGGGAAGGTTAGGGAGACATAACTAAATGTCTCCCTCTGTGCATTAGGAATTCCAGTACTGCCAAACCTGGTAGAAGAAGAAGAAGTCCAGTTCAGCTCGTGTGTCTCTTTTCTATCTCAAGTCCCCATTTCCCCCTTCCTGGAGCAGTTGCATTTCGCAGTGTGTTCCAGGGAGTGGGTATTGGGGAAAAAAGCAACGTTCTGCCTCCGTGGAGAATCCGGTGCATGACACCGACTCTGCCCTTATTACGGCCACTGACCATATTCACACGCAGGTGGGCCATTGTGGATCGGCGGTGCGGATTATGCTCGACCTATTGGCGGCATTTGACACCGTCTCCCCGGTGTGCATGATTCAGCGTTTGCAGGAAGGGGGAGTCATGGGAAAGGCTCTGCTGCTTCTTCACTCTTTTATGTCAGGTAGAACAAACATTGTTAGCGGCAGGGGGTTCAGAGCAAAGGCTTTTAGCCTTCCTTGTGGGGTCCCCCAAGGTTCTTCCTTGAGCCCCATCCTATTTAACCTTTATGTGACCCCTTTGGCCGAGTTGGTGAGATCAATTGGGTTCCAAGTGGTTTCCTATGCGGACGACATGCAAATCATTGTTTCCATCTCAAATGATTTGCAACTGGTTGCAGAGAAATTCAACCAGTACATGGTCAGCATTATAGGCTGGATGAAGGGCAACTCACTAAAGTTAAATGCAACTCACTAAAGTTAAATGCTGATAAGACGAGATACTGATATTTGGCTCGCAGAATTCCATTCGATGAAAAAGGCCTGCTGACCTGCAGTTTGTGGTCCCCTCCCTTTCCCAGTTAGGACAGCGAAAAATCTGGGGTTCACTTTGGACAAGGGTGTGACCTTTGATGCTCAGGTCAGCTGATCTGTCAGCACTTGTTTCTATATCTTAAGAACCCTTATAAAGGTGCTGCCGTATATTCAGTCTGAACTGCATCGGTCCACCGTTATTGCACTAGTAATGTCCCGGCTGGACTACTGCAATGCTCTGTACCTCCACATTAATGTGGCATCCCTGAACAAGATTCAGGTTGTACAGAACGCGTGGCTAGGCTGATCCTAAACATTCCGAAGCACCAATCAGCCAGGGAGGGGATTTGTGCCTTGCACTGGCTCCTCAGTAGGAAGCACATTTCCTTCAAGGTCCTGAGCATGGCATATAAGGCCTTGCACAGTAAAGGCTTGCTGTATTTGAAAACCATGTTCCAATGGTACACCCCCAGGAGGACCTTAGATCCTCCACTCAGAAAAAACTGGTCTCTCCAAGATAAATCAGGGCCAGTTGGGGCAGTCGCTCCTTTTCGGTAGCGGCCACCATACTCTGCAATTCCCTGCCTACCTCCATCTCCAACGCAGACTCTCTTCCGGTTTTAAGAAAATGGTTGAAAGCATGGCTATTTTCATCCTAGTTGACTGTTCCATGCTTTTCTCTTCTCCTCCGTCTGCCCAGCGCCTTGACACCCTCAGTTATAAGTGTGCTTTACAAATATTATCCTATCCTATCCTAAGAGAGTCAAGTGCTACAATGAGGGGCCTGGTTCTCAGAATGAAGACAATTCTGGACCTTTTACTTGTACAAACCTCACATCCTGAAAAACTAATAACTCAATTTCTTACATGTATTATGCCTTTGCATTTCATAGGAAACCCTCTTGGTTTTCTAATGTCACATCTTAAACTCCCTTTTTGAGTCAGTCCTTTCTAAATGACTGTATTTTGAAATGTTCATAAACTCAGGAGTTAACATGGACCCCGATCCAACAAATCTGTGGGTGAGCCACTGTAGGACAGACTTTTTAGCGCCCTTTGCGCTAACAGTTTTTGGTATTAGAGGATTTTTCAATGAGATAAGTCAAGAAATCTCTCTTGACACAATTATTGTACCTCATCTAAGTTTCGACCTTTATTTCCAAGAGTCCATAATTTCATTGTTTACTGAGTCCTGGTGCTCCTGTGCTGTTCCTGAGCAAAAAAATTGTGAATATCAATAGGAGAAATAATTGTAGTGATTGAGGGTGTTTTGGTGAGTAAATGATGTATTGTGGATTTTGTAGATGAGAGTGCAGGTTTATGTTGAGTCATGAATTGTTACAAGGCGTACATGATTTTGGTTTTTGCGTTTTTGATCTATTTGTCAAAAAGTTGTGAAGTACATTGAAAAAGATATAACTTATTTGTTGGTGAAGGCATTCAGATTAATCACAGTCTAAAATCCTGAGATATTGTTGAACTTGGCTGTAAAGCATAGCGTGATTAATAAGGCTCCACATTCACACTTATTAGTGATTTTTCGGAATTAACAAAAGTTTTCTTTCAGGCTTGTGTTAGAAATTGGGTTTCTGGTTGACAGAGGTATGCACCCAATCCAAGCAAGAACCACAATCCTAGTCAGGGTAAGATACACACTAAATGTTAACCTGTGCTCACCCTCTGGCAGCTTGGCACAGAGCAATCAGGCTAAACTTAGAGGCAATGTGTAAAGTATTTGTGCAACACACACACACAGTAACACAAAAACACAACAAGACCCCACACAGGGATAGACAAATAGACAATCATTTTATAAATAAATCAAGACAAAAATAGCAAAAATCCAATATGTAAAAGTTGAGTTATGAATTTTTAAATATTAAAATGAGTTCTGGCGCTAAGAAGCAATAACCGCCAATGAGGGTTATCGGGTCGTGGTGAACCGGAGCAAATTCAAAATTCAGGCAAACTGTGATGGAGCGCAGGCTGGTGACAAGAGCCATGCAGGCCCGGTTAATCGAGGTCCTTGATCCTGGTAGCATCTGTGAGATGCGGGATGCAGAAAAGCATTGCATCAATGTCGAGTCTGCAGTCGAGGTAACGTGTCAATTTTATTTACACAGTGGCAGCGATACTTCGGATTCGTTGAGCGTAGCGCTGGCTCAGAGTGTGGGGTTCTAAGGATGATGTGCTGAGTTCATCCACGCTGGAGAGACCATGCGGCACTCTTCTCCAGCAGTGGTATCGATGCGTTCGTTCTGAAATGGTGGTTCCAAATGCGATGTGGCGGTTCTGAGTCCAATGCATCCTGCAATAGGGTTGATGCACTGGCTCTGCTATATGCAGACTGCAGATGCGTCGATTTATCTAGTGCAAGTATCTGGGACCACTTACAGTGAACCAGGACAAGAGCAAGGGTAGAGACTTTTATAACCCTGAGTCTCAATCAATAGGAGGCAACCAAACAAGCTTTTGGAGATCCCTTCAGTTGTAAAGCAGAGTCCAGCTCGCCCTCATCAGGATCTGAGAGTGACAGGCAGCAGGACAGCACAGCAGAAAAGCAGGTCTTTCAGATCAGCAGTCCAGCAGTGTGTCAGTCCTTCCTGTAGCATAGCAGTCCATCTGACAGAGTTCAGTTACAGGTCCTGAAGTGCCTGATTTGGTCGGGTCAGAGACCCAGTACTTATACTCAGTTGTGCCACCGAAGTGAGGCACCTTCAAAGAAGGGTCTTTTAAGGGCACAAAAGTCTTTTGTTCCCAACCCTGACACCAGACTAGCTGCAGGGGGTAATCAGCCTTTTGTGTGGGGATAGGACTCTGCCTATTCAGGTTTAAGTGTCAGTCCCTCCCACCCTTTTTGCCCGGGAAGAGCCATCAGAATCCAGATGGGCACTCAGATACACTTAACCTTCCTGTGTTTATGGCTGTCTAGAGGGATTGCACAGTGTAGCTGTCACCTACAGCAGATGTTTATTGGAGACAGTATGCAGGCACACAGAGCTGTAAAAGCAGAGAAATGTCCAGTTTCTAAAAGTGCCAATTCTAAAGCAGTAATGGTAAATTCAACTTTACCAGTAAAGAGGAGTTATCAATACAATACCAAACATATAAAACATGACAAAGCTACTCCCTTCTAATCAAGATTTACAGCTTCAAAGTGTATTAAGGAATTCCCAATGCTAGCCTATAAGAGGAGTAGGCCTCAAAGTAGTGAAAAACAGATTTGGGTGTTTTTCACTACCAGGACACGCAAAACTTAAAAGTACATTTCCTACATCTTACTTGCATAGCACCCGGCCCTATGGGCGAAGTCAGTGTTCATTAGGGGTGTCTTATATGTAATAACAGTGGAGTTTAGGGCTTGGCAAATGGTTTTAAATCTCAAGTTGACACAGCAGCAAAACTGCACATACAGGCTCCGCAGTGGCAGGCTTGAGATATATTTAAAAGGCTACTTCTATGATACTTAATTTACAGGCCCACTAGTAGCATTTAATTTACAGGCCCACTAATGGCATTTAATTTACAAGCCCTGGGCACAGATAGTGCATTTTACTAGGGACTTATAAGTAAATTAAATAGAACAATTATGTTTGAGGCAATGTTACCATGTTCTAGGGAAAAAGCACATGCACTTTACCACTAAATAGCAGTGGTAAAGTGACCCGAGTCCTAAAGCCAACAAAAATGAGGTCAAATAAGGCCCTTAGCCTTTGGGCCTGCAGCCTGGCCCGGGTTACATAAAATGGAGTAACTGACAGTCCGACTGTGAATTCCTCACACACAGTCGTACTATAGAGTGATTAGGTGTGCTTGGATATGCCTTCTGCTGGCAGGATGGGGGGACAGAGCTGAGCACATCCCCACTTCCAACCAAATAGGGAGTGCTTTGCCTTCACCATAAGACCTAACACTTCTACAGTTTCCCTTCAGCCAGCTTGGAGACAGGGCAGGTAGTCAGGTAATTCCATGCACTTCAAAGCCACTGTCTAGAACATGGGTCTCCAATGAGTAGCTTGTGAGCTACCCATAGCTCCCCAGTTACATGTGAGTAACTTGAATGTGTGCATCTCAGACTACTAACACAAAAGCCTTTGATTGGTTATAATATTATTTTTGGGGAAAAATTAAAAAGCATGTATTTGAGACAAGAATGTGTGCTTTTTCAGAACTCATTAGCTGATGTTTGGAGAAAAATGGTTCAATTTCCAAAATTAATTTAAAGCTATTATTTGAGTTGTAGACATTTATTACTCAAATTACTGTCTTGTGCCAGAGAATTGCAGCTATGGTTGTTATATATTACCTATATAGATGCACTCCAAATTGATAGTGTTCCTTTACTTTACTGCTGGCAACCCTGCCTAATGTACTGAGATGATCACTACTGACAGTCTTTGATGGGCTATTGCATCACTTACTACAGCTCTGCATAATTTTCATTGAACAATAGTAGCTCCAACAACCTTACGCATTGCCGAATCTCTGCCTTTCTGCCTTGTAGCCCTCTTGCCTGGGAAAGAAGGACTAGACCTGCAACTTGAACCCAGGACCAACAGAGTGACTCCAAAGGGCTAGTTTGATGGTCTGCTGATCTGAGCATCAGGGACACAAAAGGCTCCCTTCGCCTTGCACCCACACCTGAACACCTGAGTGAGTCATAACCCTCCAAGTGGTGCCCCACTAGTCCTGGATCCTTCGAAATGGTGCTGAAGGTGACCAGACAGCCAAAGTCCAAAAGTAGGGACTTAAAAAAGTTTTGGCTAAAAACTGCTCTGAGGACCAGGAGGAGACTGGGACGAACCTTATTGCCTATTCGGTCAAGATGGACTTCATGGCTTGTCCGGCTATGTTTTTCACCACAGCAGCAAGTACTTCGCCAAAGGGACACCTGGCCCCATGGAATTGTCTTCCGCTAATTTTAAATTTTAATTTAATTGAACACTATTTTTAATAAAGTCGATATTTTTTAAAACTATATTTTTGTAAACGATATTTTGTACTCGATATTTTTGTACTTACTTGTTTGTACATAAAAACTCGATATTTTGTCTGTAGATATTTTTTCATCGATATTTTTAATTTTTGCGTTATTTAATTCTGTAGCGGGTTGTGGGTTTATCGGGGAATAGGGTGGGAAGTAATTTAATAATAATTAATTAAATATGTAAATTTATTTATTGTTATTAATTTTTAATTATTTATTAATTAATATTTGGTAATTAAAAATTAATTGGCAATTAATTTAAATTAATTGATTAATTGTTAATTGTCAATTTTTCTAATTTATTTTCTGTAGCGGGTTGTGGGTTTATAGGGGAATTGGGAGGGAAGTAATTTATTTATAATTAATTAAATATGCAAACATATTTATTGGTATTGTTGTAGAATTAATTGTTAATTAATTAATTTATGGGTAATTAATTAAATTAGAATTGCTAATTAATTTTATTTACTTGATTAATTGCTAATTATGTCAATTTAATAATGTATTTTCTGTAGTGAGTTGTGGGTTTATAGGGGAATAGGATGGGAAGTAATGTATAATATAATTAATTAAATAAATCCAAATCAATTTATTGAATTTAATTTGAATTTAATTGTAAATTAATTTTTAAATGTTAAATTATTAATTGTTAATTTGTAATTAATTTGTATTAATAGTTAAATAATTGTAATAATTAAATTTAATTTGTAATTTAAATTGATTAATTATTATATTATATTAAATTCATAATTACTTTTAATTAATTTTTGATACATATTCATTTATATTTATTGATATAATATATGAAGTATTTAATTTCGTTACTGTTGCACTCTCTGGAGTGGGAATAGTAATTTTTACCCCTACGCTATCCAACACTTTCCCTACTGTTGCACCCACTGGAGTGGGAATAGTAAATTTTACCTCTACGCTATCCAATGCTTTCCCTACTGTTGCACTCACTGGAGTGGGAATAGTAATTTTAACCCCTACGCTATCCAACGCTTTCCCTACTGTTGCACTGTTTGGAGTGGGAATAGTCATTTTTACCCCTACGCTATCCAACACTTTCCCTACTGTTGCACTCACTGGAGTGGGAATAGTAATTTTAACCCCTACGCTATCCAACGCTTTCCCTACTGTTGCACCCACTGGAGTGGGAATAGTAATTTTTACCCCTACGCTATCCAATGCTTTCCCTACTGTTGCACCCACTGGAGTGGGAATAGTAATTTTTACCTCTACGCTATCCAACGCTTTCCCTACTGTTGCACCCACTGGAGTGGGAATAGTAATTTTTACCCCTACGCTATCCAACGCTTTCCCTACTGTTGCACCCACTGGAGTGTGAATAGTAATTTTTACCCCTGGGCTATCCATCGCTTTCCCTACTGTTGCACCCACTGGAGTGGGAATAGTAATTTTTACATGTACGCTATCCAATGCTTTCCCTACTGCTGCACTCTTTGGAGTGGGAATAGTAATTTAAACCCCTACGCTATCCAACGCTTTCCCTACTGTTGCACTATTTGGAGTGGGAATAGTAATTTAAACCCCTACGCTATCCAACGCTTTCCCTACTGTTGCACCCACTGGAGTGGGAATAGTAATTTTTCCCCCCACGCTATCCAACGCTTTCCCTACTGTTGCACTCTTTGGAGTGGGAATAGTAATTTAAAACCCTACGCTATCCAACGCTTTCCCTACTGTGTCACTCTTTGGAGTGGGAATAGTAATTTAAACCCCTACGCTATCCAACGCTTTCCCTACTGTTGCACTCTTTGGAGTGGGAATAGTAATTTAAACCCCTACGCTATCCAACGCTTTCCCTACTGTTGCACTATTTGGAGTGGGAATAGTAATTTTAACCCCTACGCTATCCAACTTTTTCCCTACTGTTGCACCCACTGGAGTGGGAATAGTAATTTTTACCCCTACGCTATCCAACGCTTTCCCTACTGTTGCACCCACTGGAGTGGGAATAGTATTTTTTACCCCTACGCTATCCAACGCTTTCCTCACTGTTGCACCCACTGGAGTGGGAATAGTATTTTTTACCCCTACGCTATCCAACGCTTTCCTCACTGTTGCACCCACTGGAGTGGGAATAGTATTTTTTACATGTTGCTATTGTACGTTAATAATATTGGATATTATTTAATTATAATATGTTAATATATATATATATATATGTTTTAACAAATATGATTATTCCATTTGTTTTATAACTTTAATTAAATATTTAATTATTATAATTTAATTTAAGTATTTTTAAGTATATTTTAGTAATTAATTTTACATTTTAATTTAATTTAACACTATTTTTAATAAAGTCGATATTTTTTAAAACTATTTTTGTAAACGATATTTTGTACTCGATATTTTTGTACTTACCTGTTTGTACATACAAACTTGATATTTTGTCTGTAGATATTTTTTCATCGATATTTTGGGTAGTCGATATTTTGACAGTCGATATTATTTCAGTGATCCGGGTATGACATCTCAAAATGAATATAACAAAGTCTCCCTCCCGCAGTATAAAAGGAAACTGCAAAAGGATTTAAAGTAAAGTTGCTTTTCCTCATACTGGGATAATGAAAAGACCATTAATTCATGGGCATCTTAGAACTTGAAATTCGTTGCAGTATTTCAATTCAGCTCCTACGTAATACAGCCTGTATCATACTTTGTACAATCATTAAGAACCAAGTGCTGGGCTTCCACGGCGTTTATACCATCGCCCTGAGCTACTTGCCAAGAGGTATGAAGGAATATAAACCATTAGTCGGGTTCCGCGGTTACGTCACCGCCGCCCCCTGAACAGGAATCCCAAGGTTCAAATGAAGGCATCCGCGGTATGGGGAAAACCGCCGCCTTAACTGAAAACACAAACTGTGAGGCAATAGTTAGAGAACAAAGTCGGGCTTCCGCGGTTACGTCACCGCCGCCCACTGAACAGAAAATACAATGTACAAAATGAAGGCGTCTGCGGTATTTCTAGACCGCCGCCTTCTGTGCACAACACAAAAAGGCACTGTCAAAAGGAAAGGCGTCCGCGGTTAAATCCATAAACCACCGCCTTACATGCTGAAGGTGAACTCACCAAAACTCTGGGTCCGTGAAGCAAATGTCCTCGCTTCACAACAAGCTTCCTGGAAAGAACGTCCGTCCTGGCAAACAGAATTACGCACGCTCCTGTGTGCGCAGCGCGTCGTATTATTAAGACGCGTTTGTCTTCCCATGGCCTTCTGGGAGTTGTAGTTGCTCTGTAGGCACGATCATGGGTGATTCCTGACAGTAGGCCCTCCCGCCCGGCGCCTCCTAGACCCAGGTTTAGTGGGACATCTGCGAAAAAAGGCGTTGACCGCGGCGGAGGCATGCACATTGACGCACGGCTCCCAGGAATCATCCTCGGATGTATAGCCCTTCCAGGAGACGAAAAACCACAGCTTACCCTGACGATATTGTGAATCCAGGATCCTCTTTACCTCATACTCCAGACCTCCATCACAGGACACTGGTGGGGGCGTCTGTCGTCTGGCTCCATGAGCAGGTTTCAGGAGGTTACAGTGAAAAACAGGATGTATACGTAGACTGCCATGCAACTTCAGTTTGTAGGCCACCGGGTTGATCTGCCTTACAACTTCGTAGGGGCCAATGAATCGGGGGTGGAAAACGCTGCGCAGTTTGAACTTGATGTTCTTCGTAGATAACCAAACACTGTCACCCACCTAATACTTGGGACCTACAATCCGGTGTCTGTCCTCCCATCTTTTGTACACCTGCTTAGCCACCAACAAGTGTTTACGTGCAGCTTTATGAACTGCATGCAAGGTCTTGATATGAGCCAGTACGGAAGGTTGTTTGTACAGATCTTCAGGTAAATTGATGGGTAAAGTCTTTGCATCATAGCCGTAGTTAGCCTTAAAAGGGGACACCCCGACTGAACAATGGAACACGTTGTTATATGCCAACTCCGCCATCCAAAGCAGAGATACCCATGAGTTCTGTGCTTCCATGGCATAACAGCGCAGATACTTCTTCAAAGTTTGATTCAGTCGTTCGGTCTGAGGATGGAAACTTGTTGACACCGCCCATTCTATCTGTAGGGCCTTACACCAGGATCGCTATGAACTGGGGCCCTCTATCAAACACGATCACTTTTGGCAACCCATGCAATCTGATTACCCCGTCCAGTAGTAGTTGTGCTGTCTGACCTGCTGTAGGCAAGTTCCTGCATGGGAGAAAATGTCCCATCTTGGTGAGGCTATCCACCACCACCACCAAAATGGCAGAATACCCCTGATCCAAAGGGAGGCCGGTGATGAAATCAATACTGATATTTTGCCATGGGTGTAGAGGGGTGGGCATAGGCATGAGTTTTCCTTTTTTCTCTGTGGTCTCCCCTTTTCCTCTAGCGCATTCCTCGCATTGAGTCACCCAACTGCGAATATCCTTCGTCATCGTATTCCACCAGAAATGACATCGCACTAGATCAATGGTTTTGCGAAAACCTGGATGACCTGCCAAGGGTGACACATGGCACCATTCAAAAGCCTTCTTTTGCAGTATTTTTGTAGATAAGTACAGTCTACTATTCTGGAAAGGCAACCCTTTTTTGATACTAGGGTGTCGTCCTTCGCTGCCCATTTCACCCTCCAGTCTGCTGTTCTGTTCTTGGTCACCTCCGTGAGGAATTGGTCGATTCGTAAAACTCAGACAACTTTAGCTGGATTGATTATTGCTTCGGGTGTACTGATTTGTTTCTCCAATATGGATTCTTGTTGTGATAGTGAGTCTGCTTTACGATTGTCTGACCCTGGCCTGTAGGTTATCACAAAGACAAACTCAGCAAAGAACAGCGACCATCTCATTTGCCTCTGTGTGAGAGTGTGAGATGACGCGCCTTATTCATGTATTGTAGATTGTGGTGATCAGAGTACACAGTGAAGGGTATCGGGCCCCCCAGAGATAATGTCACCATTCCTGAAAAGCCCTTTTTATGGTCAATAGCTCCTTTTCGGCTATGGTGTAGTTCTTTTCGGCAGCATTGAGTTTTTTGGAGAGATACGCTACTGGGTGTAACTGACCGGTTACCTTGTCACTCTGGGACAGAATGGCTCCGATGGCTTTGTCGGAAGCATCAGCTTCGACAATAAAAAGTGCCTCCATTTGGGGATGTTTAAGTACTGGAGCTGTGGTAAAAGCCTGTTTCAAGTACGTAAATGCCTTAGATGCATCGGGAGTCCAGACAAATGGTACACCCTTACGGAGTAACCTGGTGATGGGTACGGCCACTTGGGAGAAATTTAAAATAAATCTGCGATAATAATTCGCAGCCCCCCAAAAAGCATTGTACATCACTTACACACTTCCCGAGGGGCCATTCCTGTACTGCCTGTACCTTACGTGTTGCCATAGTCAACCCGTCTGGACATAGGATCACCCCTAGGAATTCCACTTCACGTACTCCGAACTCACATTTACTCACCTTGCAAAACAGATGGTATTCCCTTAATTACTCCAAACCTTGCACAACATGTTGTGTATGCACCTCAGTTGATCCTGAATATACAAGAATATCATCAATGTAAACAACTACAAACTGATCCACATACTCTTTCAGGACATCATTCAGGAAATATTGGAAAGCTCCTGGGGCGTTACACAGCCCAAACGGCATAACTGTGTATTCATACAACCCGTATCTTGTTTTAAAGGCAGTCTTCCATTCGTCCCTCTCTCTGATGCGGACCAAATGGTATGCCCCTCTCAGGTCTAAACGAGTGTAAATGTTATCCTCCCGTACTTTATCTAGCAAAACCGTAATCAAAGGTAGAGGGTAACGATTACTGATGGTGTTTTTATTCAATGATCTATAGTCACAACATGCCCTCAACTCACCACTAGCCTTTGTAACAAAAAAAGAGAAGAAGAAGCAGCGGGAGAGCAAGAGGGTCAAATGAAACCTATGTCCAAAAAATTATCTAGATATTCTCGAAGATGTCTTGTTTCAGGATCCGATAAGGCATACACCCTACAAGCCGGAATGTTGGCCCCCTCAATCAGATAAATCTGGCAGTCATATATTCTGTGGGGTGGAAGCTGTTCGGCCTGTCTTTTACTAAACACGTCCGAAAACTGAGAGTATTCTACAGGCAATGATACCTCCTTTTCCGGTGCGGTAGCCACCTGAAGCGGATAGGACAAAGCTGCAGCTTGAGACCTAGACTCCTGTAAACAGTGTTCCTCACATTCTTTAGACACAAACCTGACTGATTTTTCTTTCCAGTCAATAGTAGGATTATGATGCCAGAGCAATGGCATTCCCAAGATCACCTCATATTGAGGAGCATCTATAATGTTCAGTGTAATGTCTTCCAGATGCTGACGCTTCTCATCGCTTATTGAAAGCTGTAGGGATTCGATTTGGCTGGTAACTAAACCTGATTTTAACGGCTTACCATCCACTGCCAAAACCTCTTCAGGGGTTTCACGCGAAAGGCTCTCTATTGCCAACTGCTTCACTAACCCACTGTCAATGAAGTTCCCTGTAGCTCCAGAATCCAGCATGGCTAACACCTGGTGTAAGTGTTGTTTGTGTTCCAGACCTACTACCAGCACTATATGTGATTCTGTATCCTTTATCTTATTGCTTGATAGAGACGGTATCTTCCAATCCCCTTCCACTGGTTCATTAGAAAGAGACATGGAAGATGCCCCAGACTCAGTGCTGACAACAGAAACAGACGCCTTTTTGTTTTGATAGGAGAAACCGTGCGTCTTTGGCTTAGAAGGACATTCACGTACGAAGTGTCCTCTTTTGCCACAATACATACACAACCCTTGTGTACGGCGGCTCTCTCTCAATGCGTGAGAGAGGTGCCCTAACGGCCACTATCTCCATGTGTTCACTAGTATTGTCACATGTGACAAGCTCTTTCCTAGGATTCTTATCTGACCTATAATAAGCCCTCTCACCCCGTGGTCTTTCACTGCTTCTTTCAGACATTCTACCATCCAGGCGAAGAGTTAAACTGATTAGGTCAGCTCAGCTGGCCGGCTGTGGATCGATCTGGGCTATCACATCTTTCAATCCGTCACGTAGCCCTTGGTAGAAAAGAGACATCCTCTTTTCTTCTGGCCATGCTGCTTCGGCCACTAATTTATTATGCAATTTGTATCGCGCAAACTAAACCCGAAGGTGTCAAGGTGACTAAACGATTGAAAGACGTGGGATAGGTCACCAAATAGTTCTTTCCCTGTCATAGCTCCAATAACTCCTTATCAGCATTAAACGTTGTAGTCAGTCTATCGAACAGCCGTTCAAATGCGTCTCGAAATGCTTCCCAGTCAGACAAAACTGGGTTGTTGTTCCTGACTAAAGGAACTGCCCAATTGGCGGCGGCCCCAATGAGGTACGAAATTGCAAAGGCCACCCTGGAATGATTATTTGGGAAAGATGAAGGCTTACAGGAAAAATGAAACATAATTTGCGTCAAGAAAATCTGTATGTTCCGGGGATCCCCTGCATATCTTTCAGGACTAGCTAAAGGTATAGGTGGAGGAACTGTCACCTGTATTTGCGGGTTACTAGTGACATTCAGATCAAACGGATTTCTATATAAAGCTTATCTACCCTGTCCCTCAAAGCGGCTGTCTCTAGCCTAGATGCTGCTAGCTCCTGCTGTACTAAGGCTAATGCCTGAACAACATCATCCATAGACGCCATTTTTTTGAAACACCCAGACCGGGGGAAGCATCTTTTCTTGGGTGCGGAATTCTGTCAGAATCGGCACTCCTCAGGATCTGGATGATGCAAAAAGGGTCCACTTCCCGACATCCCCAAACTCTAACTAAAAGTTTACAGAGTTTTAGAGCGATCAGGCGAGGGATAGGGAAGGGTAGGAACAGCAGGGATGAGAACCTGGAACAAGAAAAACAATAAGATCAGAAACATAGGCTATAATACAGTCTACTCTCATATGATCCCGCAATTGGAATTTGTATACCTTATGTACCAAATGGACCAGCATACTCTTGTTAGAACTTCAATCATAACAGAGCGCTCCAACTGATAAAACCTAATGCACAAAAGGAACAAGCGTTAACAAGGGCACACACATACAGGCTTCTACTTTCCTATAGTCCCTATATTGTACCCACTTGTTTACTGGTTCTATGGGGGATGATATCTCACAATGAATATAACAAAGTCTCCCTCCCGCAGTATCAAAGGAAACTGCAAAAGGATTTAAAGTAGACTTGCTTTTCCTCATACAGGGATAATGAAAAGACCATTAATTTTCTGGGCATCTTAGAACTTTAAATTTGTTGCAGTATTTCAATTCAGCTCCTATGTAATGCAGCCTGTATCATACTTGGTACAATCATTAAGAACCAAGTGCTGGGCTTCCACTGCGTTTATACCGTCGCCCTGAGCTACTTGCCAAGAGGTATGAAAGAATATATATAAACCAAAAGTCGGGCTTCCGCGGATACATCACCGCCGCCCCCTGAACAGGAATCCCAAGGTACAAATGAAGGCGTCCGCGGTATAGGGAAAACCGCTGCCTTAACTTTCAATTGAAAACACATAAACTGTGAAGCAATAGTTAGAAACCAAAGTCGGGCTTCCGCGGTTACGTCACCGCCGCCCACTGAACAAAAATTCCAAAGTACAAAATGAAGGCATCCGCGGTATTTCTAGACCGCTGCCTGAGAAGGGGTTGGAGCCCAAGTCTGGCATGTGACACGTGTCACTCTGTCATGTGGCATATGCCACATCTGATGTGACATATGCCATAGATTTTCTACTTGGTCTTTCATTATTATCAGTTGAGCATTTCCAAAGGACTATGTTTCACTCTGCTAAAATAAATAAATTGTTTAAAAAAATAAAAATAATATTAAAAAATAATTTCCTGAGGTGGGGTTCGAACCCTGGTCAAAACTCACTCAAAGCCCCTCTGAACTAACAGTGAGCCATCTATTCTGCTGAAATTACCCCAGCCAAAGGCATATATGTCATAGAATAATGATGTCGGTCCTTCCTCTATTTCTATTGTCTTTGGACTTTAGATACCAGAAATCTTCTCTCGATTTACATTCTTTAAATACAAATAGCCCTTCCTTTCATACAGTCTGCCACTAGCCCCATGCATTTATTATTGTTACACAATCATCCCCACATTCTCATTCCACTAAATAAGTGATTTCTTTCATAGCAAACCTGTCCCCCCTATCCACATGCCACCCAGCATGCCATCAATGCCTCACATGCACTATGACTAAGGAGGCCATAGTTGTCCCAGATACTGCTAGGGGGTGATTTACAAAGGCACAGCTTTCATTTGTGGAATTTAGAAATAAAATAAAAAAAAAAAAAAACGATTTCCCCCAGCTGGGGTTTGAACCCTGGTCAAAACTCTCTCAAAGCCCCTGTGAACTAACAGTGAGCCATCTAATCTGCCGAAATTTCCCCAGCCAAAGGCATATATGTCATAGAATAATGATGTCGGTCCTTCCTCTATTTCCATGGTGTTTTCGGACTATTGCTGGTACAAACACTCGTTCTATTCATATGCTTTAAATACAAATATCCCTTCCTATTTTACAGTCTGCCACTAGCCCCATGCATTTCCAATTCTTACACAATCATCCACAAATTCTCATTCCACTAAATAAGTCATTTCTTTCATAGCAAACCTGTCCCCCTCTTACACATGCCACACAGCATGCCAACAATGCCTGACATGCACTATGACTAAGGAGGCCATAGTTCTCCCAGACACTGCTAGGGGGTGATTTACAAAGATATAAAAGGATGTCGTCAGCTTAGAGCGAAATGCGATCCTCAAACTCCGGGGTCCAGCTGATACCCCTCATCGAGGGCTGCCAACGCAGCCAGGCAGCGAGCGGTTCCAAGGCCAGAGCAAAGAGGAGAGGGGACAACGGGCATCCCTGTCGCGTGCCTCTCCCCAGTACAAAGGGGCCAGAGACTTTGCCATTCACCACTCCCTGGGCCAGCGGCTCCTCGTATAACAGTTTTACCCATCTTATAAATCCCGGGCCGAAACTAAACTTTGCGAGCGCGGCCCAAAGGTATGGCCACTCCACCGTATCGAAGGCCATCGTTGCATCCAGGGATGCCAAGATGGCCGGCTCACGTATGGACGCCACTCTCGCGAGGACTCCATGGAGACGCCGCATGTTGAGTGTGGTATTGCGATGTGGAATAAAGCCGGACTCATCAGGATGGACTAAATCACCAATGACTGTTATCAGGCGATTCGCCAGAACCTTAGCCAGAATCTTAGGCTCGGCGTCCAAAAGTGAAATGGGCCTATAGGATGTACAATGTTCTCGCGGCTTTCCCTCTTTGTGGATAACTACAATGGTTGCGAGCCTTTGATCACGGGGGAGGAGGCCCGCATCACGTGATTCAAGAAACATAGCCCGGCGATATGGCGCTATCTTGTCGGGTCTTAGTTTGTAAAGTTCAATGGGGAGGCCGTTTGGTCCCATCGCTTTGACTGAACGCACTGAACGGATCGCCAGCGTAATCTCATCAGCAGTCAGTACAGCATCCATCAATTCCCTGTCTTCGTCAGCTAGGCGGGGTAAAGCTATGTCTCGCAACAACAAGTGCCAGTCCTCTTCGGGTCTGTCCGATACGGGAGAATAAACCCCCTGATAATATTCTGCGAAGCGTTCCACTATTTCCACTGGGTCAGTAACTCTCATACCACTCTGACTTTCAATCACCGGAACCACCCGACTCGCTCTCTCCTTCTTGTCCAGCCATGCAATCAATTTACCTGCCTTATCCCCAACATCATACAAACGCCCCTGCTGCTCTCTACTCATGGATCTGGCAGTGTCAGTGACCAGTGCTTTATAATCACTCTGTTTGAGACTAAGAGCATGACATTTCTCCTGAGTAACATCATGTTCCAAATCTTCTTCCAACTCGTCTATTTCGGATTCAAGTCGGATTACTTCTTCATGTTTACTCCTCTTGGCACAGGAAGTCAACGACAAAGCCTGCCCACGGATAACTGTTTTGAAAGCCTCCCAAAGTGAAACAGCAGAAGACACTGACCCCAAGTTTTCAAGTAAATAGTGCTCTATAGACTTAACCAATGCTGCACGGGTCCTAGGGTTGCGGAGGTACCATGGGTTTATGGGAGCTAACCTCCCTTCTGCACCAACACCAGTATCCAACACCATGAGTAGCGGGTAGTGATCTGAAATGCCACGAGGCAGATGTCTAACCTCCTTAACCATCATGGCCTGCGCCGCTGGCATCAGTACATAATCAAGCCTAGAGAGGCTGCCATTTGCCCCGGAGTGGAAGGTGTATTGTGTCTGCCCAGGGTGTAGCAAGCGCCAACAATCTACTAATCCCAAAGTGTCCATAAGCCTACTCAGCCAAGCCTTTGATCCTGGCAGGTCCCTAGGTGCATAACGATCTTCCCTCCCACAAACAACCGAATTAAAGTCACCACCCACTATCAGGAATCCTTCAGGGAGATTCAGAATTACTTTACCGATATCTTCAAATGTGGACGATTGCAGACCAGGTGGGACATAAACAGACATTAGAAGTATGGTCTTGCCCTCCCATCTGCCCACTATTACTGCATAAAGTCCCCTGTCATCATAAATCACCTCGTCAATTTCCAAGGGGAGGGAGGCTCTGATCATTACCCCCACCCCCGAGACCCGGAGGTGAAGCCCGAATGAGCGACAAGACGATAACCTCGTCTGTTCATGGCTGAGCAGGAATTTTCTATAAGGTGTGTCTCTTGTAGCAGGACCACATCTGGTGACATTCTCTTGAGTAGTTGGAGAACCACCCCTCTTTTAATTCTGTCCCCGAGGCCATTGACGTTCCATGACATTAGTCTCAACCCCCTATCCCCCATCCCAATAGTGACCACCACCCCATCCCAGAGAAAGACGCATCACCAGCGGACAATAAGCAAACGATACGGCACCTTGTGTAAAACCAAATCAAACCCCAACACCCAACCCCCGCCCCCCAACCAGAAAACCAAGCATCTACCCCCCTCCCTGAACCCCTGCGTCTGACCCATCAGCCACCCCAACTTGCAGTGTGCCTGTCGCCCCATTCACTAACTAGTCTACAAAAAGAAACCCCAGAGGAGGACGAGTCCCTGTCCCTCCCGCCACCTCGTAGTAGCAGCAAAACACATTTATACATACGATATGCGACCCCCAGCAGTACACTATGCAATAGTTCAGGGAACCTAGTCAATATTCCTTATTCTTGCGCCGATCCGCCGTCTTCCGTACCCCCAGAGCGGTCTGCCGGATCTCTTCTCACGGGCAGAGTGTCAAGCCAGTCACTAACCACATCTGGGCGGTCAAAGAAAAAGGCCTTGTCCTCATATTCGACCCGCAACCGTGCAGGGAAGAGCATAGCGTACTTCAAATCCATGTCTCGCATTGGCCTTTTTACTCCTTGAAAGCCCAATCGTTGTTTTTGGACAGATTGAGTGACGTCCGGGTAGAAGCTCACTGTAGTATTCTCAAACTTGACGGGTCCACCCACTCTCGAGGCCTGCAAAATAGCGTCTCTATCGCGGAAGTTGAAAATCCTAGCGATAATAGGACTTGGTGGGGCACCCGGCTTCGGCCTCCCGCCCGGCACTCTGTGCGCCCGTGCCACCGCGAAGAATTTACTCAAGCCTTTGGGGGCGAGATGATTGAGGAGCAGATCTTCCACAAAAAGATCCGTTGCGGTTTCTTCCGATTTTTTCAGGAATACCAATAATGCGTATGTTATTCCGCCTTGCACGACTTTCGGAATCCTCCAATCGGCGGGCGAACTGTTCGTTGGCAGTTTGCAAATTACGGACCTCCTTTTTTCAAGTCAGAAACGTCGGTAGTGAGACTGGCTGTCTTCAAATCTAGGGATTTGACCTTCTCGTTCGTTTTGTAGAGGTCCGCCCTGATTAAGGTGACATCCACAGCCACGGTATCCAACTTTAAAGCCAAAGCCTCGTATTGTTGTCCGATTGAAGTTTTCATGCCAGCAATGGCGCCCATGACGACTTGGAGGGTCAATTCCTCTGGGTCTTCAAAAGTCACATTTGCCCCTCCGGTAGTTTTAGGGATGGTACCGGGTGATCCCCTCGGCTGGGTGAATCGTTCGATACTATCCGCCTGCGTCAGACTGCCCCTGCCGGTGAACTTGGTCTTCAGCCGGTCTCCGTCTTGCTTGCCCGCCATATTGGGTTCTGTGCCCCGGAGGGCCCTGTGCGACCTGTTGTCAATATCCGCACTTCATAGCCCACTAGAATTCGAATGTTCAGGTTGAGAAAGGGTTTCTCCCGGTCCGCACCAAGTACTTGCGGTAGATACACTGCAGAGTGAAGCGCCCGGCGCAGGCCGATGATCAATCTGTCGATAACACCCTCGCTCACCAGTGAGGTCTCAAAAACGAAACCGAAAGTTGACCAGGGGCATCTATCCCACTGCAGCTAGCCGTTGTTGTTCAACTACTGCCTGGGTATTGGTGCCACTTGAGCTCCATGCCCTTCCACCCCTGTGGGCCTAAAAGTTGCAATCGGTGTAATTCAGGTTCCCAATGTCCAAATCGATTTTGGAAAGCAGCTAGTGCCTCTGCCGGGTCTGCACTTCAATATTCCATCCGAATAATCCGTATTCGTTTAAGTATATATGTAGGAGGCAGCAAGGGTCTCGGGAGCTCTTAGCTCACGCCGCCATCTCGGATGCTCGCGAAGCTTTTCCCCATGTACCAATCTTAACTGAAGACATTAACCCTCCAACGCATCAGGTGAAATTGTGTACGTGGCAGCCCAACAGCTGTGTTAATTAAACACAGCTCATCATTACATACCCCTCTTTGCTCGCTGACTCGCAGCATGGTACACTGTATGAATCTATTCTTAACAGTTGTCGTCTCACAAAAAGATATATGCTTTAATAATTCCAAAAATCCGATAATGTAACCAGCAATCCTCCAAACTCCCAATCTGAGATAATAGTCAAAACAATCCTGGGTGGTGCGCTGCAAACTGCTATACTTTAGAGTACAGTCCTCGTTTCTAGCGTCTCAGGTGCTCCCCATGCGCAGGCAACATACAATATAGTTGGGGCAAACTTCATATGTTAACTCAGGAATATTTCACAAATCAGCAATAAAATATACGTTTCAGTCGTACCGGTTCCCTCATGTATTTCAGTGTTCAACACAGTATTGAGCAAATACTGTGGATTAGTAACAGCGTGCATCCCAGGTGTCTACGCGTCTAGCAACAGCATTCCCCCACACATACACCCCAATACCTCAATTCATAGTCCATACAAATACAGGAGCTTTCAGCGTTTATGCAATCAAGTACGCCGTCTGCTGGTTGACATCCACTTTTCCTACTGAATCCTGCGAGTTCTGTAGGCCATATATCTGTTCGTCATCACTCGACATGTCTCATTGGCTGGATTTAGATGCATTCTCTTCATCGGGGAACCCCTGATCTCTGCAACTGCCTGCATGGTGTCTTGCTGTCCGCTCAGGATCAGCTCCGAGCGTGGACCCACAAGTGGCAAAGGCGGTGTCCTTATTCTCGTATACCGTTGCTCTCCGCCAGTTGCGAAAAGGGCCTTTCAGTTTCGGTAGCCTTGTTGTTGTGGCCATATTCCGAGGCCCCACATTGGTGAAGGTTTCCAGCCAGTCCTCCGCCTGATGCTGATAAGGCTGGCCCACTATTAGCACGTATTCTCAGAGATTACCCCCCACATCCCCCGATCCATGAGATAACCACTAGCGCTGGGGATACCGTGAATACACAATGGGATATAAATGCAGAATTTTGTGAATATTGCCAAGACTTGTACCAGGCCCCCCCCCCCCCATTGGGGGAAGACCCCTTGATGCCATTTTGAACAGGCGCACAGTTCCCACAATTTGAAAAAACAGCGCAGGACGCTCTATCTGGCACTATCACAAGGTCCGAAATCAAGGCAGCCATCAGGAGCCTCCCTCAAAACAAGGACCCATGTCTGGACGGCCTCCCGTCCGAATTCAATGCCACGTTTGCGGATACTCTGGTGCCACAACTAGAGAAACTGTGTAATGCTGCGCTGTTCTCGGGGTCATTGCCACCCACCATGAGACAGGCACTCTTAATGTCTCTCTCCAAACCAGCACGCCAGGCAATGTATCTTTCAGAGTTCCCCCCAACTATCTCTAATCACTACAGACTACAATCTATTCAGTAAAGTACTGGCTGGCTGCCTACTTCCATATTTACACAACCTAATCCAACCAGATCAATGTGGGTTTGTACCAGTGCAGTGCACTTCACTTAACATCAGCAGGTTTTACCATGTTATGACTGCAACCCCCAAGGAGAGAGCCCACGCAGGTTGTATCACCTTGGATCTGAGACAGGCATTCGATATGCTCATATTGGACTACATATTCCCAGCACTTGAACTATTTGGCATCCCGCCGGGTTATTTAATGTGGGTCAGGCTCCTGTACAAGGACCCCACGGCAAGGGCCCGTACAGGGCGACATATCTCGGAGGAGTACCCGGTTTGAAAAGGCACACGGCAGGGTTGCCCACTGTCTCCTCTGTTGTTTGTGCTGGCCCTGGAGCCTTAGCCCTTAGGGTACGGTTATCGGCTGTACAACCGGCCATACGTATCGGCCAAACAACACACATTATCTCCGCATACACGGATGACATCATTCTGTATGCTTAAGACCTCACCTCTCTATCACTGGCCACAGGCATTTTTTATGCTTTTGCGTTGCTTTCGGGCATCAGAATTAATGTCAGTATGTATTATGCCTTTTTTCCCGGCAAGGGGATTGCCCAGAGACGGTTCAGTTTGGCCCTCATTCTTTAAAAGTCGCAGCACATACTTTAAAATATCTGGGTATACAGATTTATCGCTCAACACCAAACCTCATTGACGTTAACCTAGGTAAGGCTATGGGCTCGCTACACTCACATGTAACCTTCTGGTCCTCCCTACTGCTATCATAGATGGGCCGAGTGGCAATTTCGAAAATGGTAGCCCTCCCCTTGCTACTGTATTTCTTAACCAATTTGCCGGTTGTGATCCCGACCCTGCTGCTTAACTATGAACATCACTCTTTCCGTTTTGATTTGGGGAAGTGGCCACCGCAGAGTAGGACTGAATAAGCTGCAACTGGACACTGATAAAGGGGACTAGGTTACAGTGGCTCTCAGATTGGCTGTCAGGGCGTAACTTACATTACATTAAATTATTCACATGCCGATGTGGATCGCGGACGGGTACATACTCTGATCCTACCAGAGGCTAAGATTCCGACCGATGCTCGCTGCTTTTACGCACAGCTCTCATTTATTAGAAATAATCCACACACTACACATGTGGCTGCCTCCCTTACTCTTACACCATACCACTACTTGGGATCCTGACCCCAAATGGCCTCCTCACTAAACTGAGACTGCTCCCCTGGGTGGAAGGCGGTTTAGCTAGAGTGGGAGACCTATTTCACAACAGCACATTTATGGAACACAACAATTTTGTCTGGAGCAAAGGAGTCACGGATGCATTAGATTTACTACATGCCACACTTCTGCAATATGTAAAGAAACATTGGTCCCCTCCACAGGGAGAAACCTCCCCACCATGAAATGGTCTTCATAACCTACCTGATAGTGAATGGCCGACACCTCACCAACTGGCTTTACAGAGGCATTACTAACCAAACTAGAATTTCACAGAATGTTTTAAGCAACAAATGCAACGAAGACTTGGGTACAGACATGATGTATGGGGACTGGAGCAGGTCCTTGGCATACCCTTTGAGAATCCCACGGAATGCCAAATTCAACTTCATTCAATACATGTTTTTGCAGAGGGCATATCTCACCCTGCACCGACTGCAGCATATCTTCCCAGCCACACAGCACTGCTGTCCTAGATTTAAAATATAAGATGCTAACCTGCTATGTATGTTATGTCAATGCACCGTGATTATGTCTTACTGGTTAGAATTGTTATCACTGATATCAGCTACGGTTGGTGTCCCCATTCCGCGTACTCATGCAGTATTCCTTTTGGGATTGATGCGGCTCCATAAGGCGCAGAAAGAACAACTTCGCTTTATAGACTTGCCTCTACTCCTGACTAAGCAATCCATTACGATGAGGTGGAGGTCGGCTGGTCCCCCACAGCTTCATGGCTGGCATGGGGTAGTGGTGTAATGAAGCGGGTCGGAGAGTGCTGCTATCCGCCTGGAGGAAGACCTGGGTTTGTGAACAAAAAATATCTCTTTAGACTGTGTCAGTATCCTGGAGTCGTTGAAGGCTCTGGCCCCACTGCCATTGCATGTAGCTCGAAATTAGCACCTGTCTTATTATATACAGCATCGCCGTATGATCCCCTCCCCACTCGCCACCCCGCTCCCGCCTCCCAGCTGCTCCTCCCTCGCTCCGCCCCCCGCCACTATCTACTTATGACAGATGCATTTACGCGCAGCGGGCGCGCCAAAGGTAAGCCCGTCTACGTCCATCCGCGCCTTGACCGCGCCTAGCGCAAGACCCCCTGGCCCCTGCAAAAACCACTCCACCCGCCTAACGTACGATGTCGCAACCCTCTCTGCACTTAACACCGGCCAACTCCCCGACTGCCACCAAGCCGCCCCAGGACGCACCCATGGACCCTTCACCTGCCAATCCTGCAAGTTCTGCTGCATCAGGACCCACACTGCAACCACTACCGCCAAACAGAGCCCAAACAACAACCACCTAAAGTGGATCCTGCTCAACACGCGCTCGGTCCCCAAACACGCCATTGAACTATGGAACCTACTCAACACCACATCACCGGACGTCGCCTTTCTTACAGAAACCTGGATGAATGCCTCATCAGCGCCCGACATCGCCTTAGCCATCCCAGACGGATACAAGATCATCCGAAAGGACCGCATCAACCAAACAGGAGGAGGCATCGCCATCGTCCACAAGAACACCATCCGCATCACGACCAGCTCCGACGACACCCTCACAGCTGCCGAACACCTTCACTTCCAGATACACACCGACCCCAAGACCACACTTAGAGGCACCCTCATCTACAGACCACCAGGACCCCGCACACAATTCAGCGAAGACATCACCGACTTTATCAGCCCACACGCCCTCCCCTCCGAGGACTACATTCTCCTAGGGGACCTCAACTTCCACCTGTAGAAGAACAACGACAGCAACACCACCACCCTTCTGGACAACCTCGCTAATCTCGGACTCAAACAACTGGTAAACACCCCCACCCACCACGCCGGACACACGCTGGACCCAATCGTCTCCTGCAGCAAGCACGTTTCCTTCAACCACGCCACAGGACTCCACTGGACAGACCACAGCTGCGTCCACTTCAACTTTAGAAAGACCACGACTCACCACCACCCACAACAAGTTCCCCGCAGAAACTGGAACATAATTACCACCGACCAACTCACCACATCGCTAAACCAAAACCCTCCCGCCAAATCATCGGACCCAAATCAAGCAGCCGTCAATCTCGCACAATGGATCACCCACTGCGCTGACGAATTAGCACCCCTGAAAAACCATCACAACAACAAAGGTAGCAAAAAAGCCTCCTGGTTCAATGACGACCTCAAGAACTCCAAAAAGAACTGCTGCACCCTCGAGAAAACGTGGCGAAAAAACCCAACCACAGACAACATGACCGCCCTCAATGACGCCACCCGCAAAGACCACCAGCTGATCCGATCCTCCAAGAAATCAGCATTCAAGGATCGAATCGACAACAACGCCCACAACAGCAAGGAACTCTTCAGCATCGTCAAAGAGTTTACCAATCTCAGCGCCGTCTCCAACGACATCACTCCCTCTCAAGACCTCTGCGACTCACAAGCATCATTCTTCCACAGCAAAATCGCTGACATATATAACATCTTCGGCGACCAGTCCACCCCCCTTACTACCGAACTGAAGCCCCCCACCACCACCCTTTGCACCTGGAACTCGGCGGCTGACACAGTCTCGGGGAACAATGGGGGCCAGAAGTTCGCCGGGAGAACACGAGGAACCCGGTCCGAGGAGCAGTACAGTACCTCAGTCTTGGTACTGTTAAACTGCAACGAGTTAGAACTGAGCCAGTCAGCTGTGGCTGACATGCATCGATGGAAAGTCTCCAGTGGGACCGCGTTCTTCCCTTCCAGCGAAAAGACCAACTGGGTATCAATCGCATAATTAAATGCAGAGATACCAAATGATTTAATTAGTTGGACCAGAGGGCGGAGGTAAAGGTTAAAGAGTATAGGGCTGATGGCCGAGCCCTGTGGCACCCCCTGCCCCACTCTCCGCACCTCCAAGCTGAAAGGTGGTAACGCCACCACCTGATGCCGGTTGTCCAAGTAAGAGACCAACCAGTCCCTTGCACTTGCCGTGACCCCACACTCCTCCAGCCTCCTGATAAGGGTAGGATGGCTGACCGTGTCGAACGCGGACGACATGTCGAGCAGCACCAAAAAGGCTGCCCAACCACTGTCGACCCGCGACCGCAAGTTGTCAAGCACGGTCACCAGCGCGGATTCCGTCCCATGTGCTGGGCGAAAGCCAAACTGTGCCTCATCAAACCAGATGTTTTCTTCCAGGAAGCCAGACAAGGAGCGGGTCACTAACTTCTCCATGATCTTAATGGGGAAGGGAAGCAAGGAAATGGGTCGGTAATTACACAAGCAGGCGGGGTCCAAGGTGGATTTCTTAAGGAGAGGTGATACCACTGCCAGTTTCCAGCACTCCGGGACCGTTGCAGTATCAAACGACTGGAGACAGATGGAGTACAAGGGCTGGAAAAGTTTGTCCTGAAACACCTTCCAAAATTTAGGAGGGAGTGGATCAAGCGGGGAGCCAGATGACACCGCCTGTGCCAGACTACAGAACTCCTCAAAGGAGGGGATGGGAAAGCAGCTCAGCTGGGGTCGACTGGACACAACGTCCGGAGCTCCCAAGCTGAGAGCAAGACCCCTCAGCTGGGGTCGACTGGACGAGTCCTCCGGAGCTCCCAAACTGAGGGCATGACCACTCAGCTGGGGTCGACTGAACGACACATCCGGAACTCCCAAACTGAGGGCAGGGCCACTCAGCCGGGGTCGACTGGGCGGTACGTCCGGAGCTCCCAAACTGAGGGCAGGGCCACCCGGCTGGGGTCGACTGGGAGGCAAGTCCGGAGCTCCCAAACTGAGAGCAGGACCACACAGCTGGGGTTGACTGGGCGAGCCGTCCGGAGCTCCTGACCGGGGGAGGAAGGTACTGGGCTCTGTAAACCTTCCAAGATCTTAACGATCTTCTCCTCGAAGGCACAGGCCAGGGAGTCGCACAAGACCTGCGACGCAGGAACATTATTGACCGCGCATGAAGGATGAGTCAGGTCCCTAACGATTTTAAACCGTGCCTGCGACTTGTTGGAAGCCTGATTCAAGGTGGCTTCCAGATAGGACGCCTTAGCCACCTTAATCTGTGTCTTATATTCCTGCAGAGACTGCCTAAAGATAGCCTTCGCCGAGCCAGAATACTGCTTCCTCCATGCCCTTTCGGCGCATTTGCAGCTAAGGTTTAACTGCCGCAGGGCGTCCGTATACCAGGGGCTCGCACGATTCAGCCTGCCCCTTGACCTACGGAGTGGCGCTACCTTGTCCAAAGAGTTCGAGATGGACTGACACAAGGTGGTATAGCTCTCTTTCACCGAGTCACTCAAACTGAAGTTGCCCGGTAGTAGTCTGGGCAGAGGCGAGGCTTTTAGGAGTCGAGACCAAGGTCTGCCCAACTTAGCCTGTCTAGATCCAGCCTCCACCGAGGAGTGATCCCCCAGATAGAGGGAGAAAGCAACCAGCGAGTGATCCGTCCAGTATTGACACAAGATGTCACCCACAGACACAAGTTGGGTGTCTGCGAAAACTAGGTCCAGAACGTGGCCCTTCCGATGTGTGGCTGACCGGACCAGCTGTTGCAGCTGGATGTCATTGCAGGCTTGGCACAGAGTGGAAAGCGCACTGTCCAGCGGGCCACCCGACCACAGGTTAAAATCCCCTAAGACCACTAGCTTAGAGTGGGTGTTAGAGAGGTCGTAAATCAGGTCAATGAAGTCAGGGAGGGAAGGTACATTGCCAGGAGGACGGTAGCACAAAACACCCGAGCAAAAAGTCTTCTCGTGATTTTTAAGAGAAAACCCCATCAATTCAAAGCCCGACACCTCTCTAATCTTAAGCTGGGAGAGAGCTAGCGTGTCTCTATAAATTAATCCAATCCCACCACCCCGGTTCTTCACACGAGGGGTATGGTTGATTTTAAACCCTGGAGGGTAGGCAAAAAACCCAGTTCAACCTCACAGTCCTCCCGCGTCCAGGTTTCCGTTAGAACCAGAACATCGAGCCCCGCGGACTCGATGAGGAAGGCGATCTCCGTGTGGTGCTTACAAAGGGACCGGACATTAAGCAGCCCACAGGAGAGGTGACAAGACATGTGAGAGGTGAATCTACATCTGAGATTACTTTTTATGCATGTATGCTGTCATTGAGCATGGGGCTGTGAAAAAATGCCTTGAAATTTAAGAGGGATAAAACACATCTTCTGACTTAGAACCTTTGTCAATAACTGAAAATAGTAATTGATGCGCTTCTAATTTGAAATGGGCTTGTACACTGGCACTTAATCTGATATAGCACTGTCTTTCTTCATTTAATTTTAGTTGACTTTCTAAAAGCAAGTAAATTTAAATTTAGTGTCCTGTTTTTTCTTTTTGGGTTGCAAACCTGGGTATGAAACATAGTGCTACCATTCTTTCTCGGGTAAAGTAATGCAATGCACTATATTTTTGGCTTCTTTCTTAAATGTTTGGCCCTGTTTGCAACATGTTCAGAAAAGGGCAGTTAAGATTCCACTTGCTGTAAATTGACACAACACAGTCACCCAGACATAGTCCACAGTTTACACTGTCTAGCATTAACTAAGATAAAATCCAAACCGATCTTTAATATCTGCTGATGCCCTGTTACTGCATGTTCCTCAAATTAAGTTTGCGCGTAAGGGAAGGAGATAATTAGCTTTTCACAACCAACGTGGTATGTAAGACCATTGCACCTGCAGGTTGAGCACAATAACCTACAAATACTTAAGTTTCCGAAAACTGGTATGTTCAAAAAAGTAGTTGTGTCTATAGTCCAAGGCATTCTTTATTGTATATATTTTGTACAAAAAAGTTTTTCTCTACTAAAAAGGCACAAGCATCTTTCTGAAAAATGTCAAAGTAAAGATTATATACTTTCATTTGTATTGACAGGTAATTAGTACTAAATTGATGCAAAGAGGTTACATTGATATGTAATATTTTGCAAATATTTATTTAAACCAATTTTTATAAGGTTAACTTACCTGTTCCCACCCTAAAACCCAGGGATACTAATTTGCATTAGCTATACGGCAAATGCCAAGCCACTCCTTTGACTTTAAAAAGTGTGAAAACTTCTCACAGTGCAGTAAAAACGGACTTTCATGACCTTTTGTGATTAATATAATATAGAATAGAATAGAAGCCATTTATAAAGCATATGGAGAAAATGATTCCCATCAGAAGCCACACTGTACCGCCCTCTTTCTCATCATTTGGGTTCTCCTTACCCAGGAGACAAAAACGGCTGGTCAGATGTTACCGTAGCCGATAAATGTGACAAGTGGGAGGTATGTTGTGCACAGATTAAAGAGGCTCCTGAATAAAGCAGTGTATGGTGATGATAGTGAAAAGTGAAAAGTAATCGTAAAATTAGGTGAATTTGGTAGAGAAACAGAATTTATTAGTATCTCCCAATCCCTAAGGTTAAAAAGCAAGTGTAAGTGCGGGTTTGAAATAATAACCGTACTTAATAGTGGTCAACATGTTTCTGCATGTAAATAGAACATAGTTTCCAATGCATTCGTCAGGACCTTTGATGGTTAACACTACTGCTTATAATAAAATATGAAAAAATATCACCTGAAAATCCCAGGTGTGTACTCAACCGTGTACTGTTATTGCGTTGCATCATACGGTATTGGATCCAAACAGAAAGACAAAGACACAAAAACAAAAAGAAACATGAATAAATCATATTCTCAGGGTTTTTTTCAATACCAACCCCGTGTGATGGAGGCCCATTCACAACTAATTGGACATAACGTTCCAAATTTCACTCACCCATAGATGTTGGTTGAGAGGCTTCACCCCACCTGGCTGCAGCTCAGGTTGAAGGAGCACCGCTCTAAAAGTAATATTATTTTGCTTTTAGAGTTGATTAAACACCAATGTGAAAGAATTTAAAAGAAAGGTTTAGGCAGAGGTCTAATATGGCTTTTGTTACTCCATCGCTACTTTCCAAGGGGGCCCCCACCACCACAATCCCCCAGCAATCGTATCAGAGTGGATTATTCCGCCGAGATAACCATACAGGCGGAAACAAATGGCAAATTGCAAATATTATAACAGTGCAAGGAGCCAGTACGCTCTCAGAGGTTGGCACTGCTCTTTGAAGCGCGTGTAGCAGCTGATCTTTCACACGCGTATTGTTAACCTAGCTGTGCTTTTGAAATGTAAGACGCGCTGGCAAATCAAAGCAAGACGGCCGCCTCCCGCAATACACGGAGCGAGGCAGTTACCGCTCCCCTGCATACGCGGGTGTGTAAACACTAGCTGGATCTGTGCTAGCAGGCGAGGCGGCCGCTTACCTTTCCGTCGGTGTCTCCGGGCAGTCGTCTGTACTGTCTGGGGGGGCACCGGCGATCGAAGAGAACAGATGTTTCTATCCTCGGATGCATCACGTGATCAGGGAACAGTCACGTGATGCCGGGCATGCTGGGACATGTAGTTCCAACTGCGCTTACAGCCAAAAACACCTAAATTGTAATAAATACATATCTAGATGTCCAAATGGTTGCCGGGACTTGAAGTACATTGTAATATTACTCAAATAAATCACCAAGCCCTCTAGTTAAAGAAGATATTTGCAAGTGATTTGAATAGAATTTATTTATTGAGCCAGGGACTCGAAGTACATTGTAATATTACTCAGATAAATCACCAAACCCTCCTAAATAACGAAGGTATTTACAAGTGATTTTAAATAAAATTTATTTATTGAGCCATGGGAACTGTAGAGAGGTCTTGATAGAACTCAAGTCTATCTAATAGTGTAAGGTTCATTTAAAGTTTATTTATTGAGCCATGGGAACTGTAGAGAGGTCTGGATAGAACTCAAGTCTATCTAATAGTGTAAGGTTCATTTAAAGTGGTACTGTTAGTCATTATAAGGATTAAAGAGAACTCCAGGGTATTGGCTCGTTCAAACCCTCCTTATCGCAGTTCAATTGATAGACCCATTTTTGTTCTATTTTGAACAGGAAACGACTGATGTCAGTGCAGGACTCCGGAATGTGTGGTTGTTCCAGGACTGTCCAACAAAAATCATCCGGGCCATGCCCTTTCTCCAGGAAGTGTGCCGTGAGACGAGTGGCTTGCTTACGGCAACGCACCGTACTTTTGTGCTCTTGTATGCGTGTCCTTATCTTCCTAGTCGTCATCCCTCCTTGAGAAGACTAACCGTATTGCCTTTGCCAACACATTCAACAGTCGATCTAACCAAGTGCAACGGATCATAAAGAAACACTGGTCTATCCTGAAAACCGGCGGGGACGACATAGCCTTACCAATCTTTGCCTTCAAGAGAGGACAAAATATAAAAGATCAGCTAATTCACACACGCCCACGAAACAAGGAACCCAGACAAGTTGGTACACTGTGGGACCTACCTCCTGTGGTCGGACACCATCCCTGTGGATCGTGTACAGTCTGTCCCCAAACTTGTAAATCAACTGTGGTGGACATAGGGACAAATCGCCCTTGGACACAAAATAGATTTACAAACTGCAACAGCAGTAACTTAATCTACCAGATAACATGTCCGTGCCCATTACGATATGTTGGGATGACGACTAGGAAGATAAGGACACGCATACAAGAGCACAAAAGTACGGTGCGTTGCCGTAAGCAAGCCACTCGTCTCACGGCACACTTCCTGGAGAAAGGGCATGGCCCGGATGATTTTTGTTGGACAGTCCTGGAACAACCACACATTCCGGAGTCCTGCACTGACATCAGTCGTTTCCTGTTCAAAATAGAACAAAAATGGGTCTATCGATTGAACTGCGATAAGGAGGGTTTGAACGAGCCAATACCCTGGAGTTCTCTTTAATCCTTATAATGACTAACAGTACCACTTTAAATGAACCTTACACTATTAGATAGACTTGAGTTCTATCCAGACCTCTCTCCAGTTCCCATGGCTCAATAAATAAACTTTAAATGAACCTTACACTATTAGATAGACTTGAGTTCTATCCAGACCTCTCTACAGTTCCCATGGCTCAATAAATACATTTTATTTAAAATCACTTGTAAATACCTTCGTTATTTAGAGGGTTTGGTGATTTATCTGAGTAATATTACAATGTACTTCGAGTCCCTGGCTCAATAAATAAATTCTATTCAAATCACTTGCAAATATCTTCTTTAACTAGAGGGCTTGGTGATTTATTTGAGTAATATTACAATGTACTTCAAGTCCCGGCAACCATTTGGACATCTAGATATGTATTTATTACAATTTAGGTGTTTTTGGCTGTAAGCGCAGTTGGAACTACATGTCCCAGCATGCCCGGCATCACTTGACTGTTCCCTGATCACGTGATGCATCCGAGGATAGAAACATCTGTTCTCTTCGATCGCCGGTGCCCCCCCAGACAGTACAGACGACTGCCCGGAGACACCGACGGAAAGGTAAGCGGCCGCCTCGCCTGCTAGCACAGATCCAGCTAGTGTTTACACACCCGCGTATGCAGGGGAGCGGTAACTGCCTCGCTCCGTGTATTGCGGGAGGCGGCCGTCTTGCTTTGATTTGCCAGCGCGTCTTACATTTCAAAAGCACAGCTAGGTTAACAATACGCGTGTGAAAGATCAGCTGCTACACGCGCTTCAAAGAGCAGTGCCAACCTCTGAGAGCGTACTGGCTCCTTGCACTGTTATAATATTTGCAATTTGCCATTTGTATCCGCCTGTATGGTTATCTCGGCGGAATAATCCACTCTGATACGATTGCTGGGGGATTGTGGTGGTGGGGGCCCCCTTGGAAAGTAGCGATGGAGTAACAAAAGCCATATTAGACCTCTGCCTAAACCTTTCTTTTAAATTCTTTCACATTGGTGTTTAATCAACTCTAAAAGCAAAATAATATTACTTTTAGAGCGGTGCTCCTTCAACCTGAGCTGCAGCCAGGTGGGGTGAAGCCTCTCAACCAACATCTATGGGTGAGTGAAATTTGGAACGTTATGTCCAATTAGTTGTGAATGGGCCTCCATCACACGGGGTTGATATTGAAAAAAACCCTGAGAATATGATTTATTCATGTTTCTTTTTGTTTTTGTGTCTTTGTCTTTCTGTTTGGATCCAATACCGTATGATGCAACGCAATAACAGTACACGGTTGAGTACACACCTGGGATTTTCAGGTGATATTTTTTCATATTTTATTATAAGCAGTAGTGTTAACCATCAAAGGTCCTGACGAATGCATTGGAAACTATGTTCTATTTACATGCAGAAACATGTTGACCACTATTAAGTACGGTTATTATTTCAAACCCGCACTTACACTTGCTTTTTAACCTTAGGGATTGGGAGATACTAATAAATTCTGTTTCTCTACCCAATTCACCTAATTTTACGATTACTTTTCACTTTTCACTATCATCACCATACACTGCTTTATTCAGGAGCCTCTTTAATCTGTGCACAACATACCTCCCACTTGTCACATTTATCGGCTACGGTAACATCTGACCAGCCGTTTTTGTCTCCTGGGTAAGGAGAACCCAAATGATGAGAAAGAGGGCGGTACAGTGTGGCTTCTGATGGGAATCATTTTCTCCATATGCTCTTGAGCCTTGATTTGGCCGGCACCCTTTATACGCACAATGTCCTCACAGGTGTTATTGGTGTAGTATTGGTGTTGAGATCCTTTCTGTTTGACTTATGTTTTTGACCCCCAGGTATTTCGTGTTGTAATAGTAATGTTTGGGGCATGTACCTGGTTGGTCGTTAAACCCTCCCTGAGACCCTCCACCAAATATTTGTTGTGTATGCCATTTATAAAGCGCCTGGTTACTCAGGAACAGAGTGTCCCCGCGCTGAAAACCGCAAAGAAGCTAAGAGGAATGAACACAGGAAAAACAGACAAGACAAGGGGGAATGGGAAAATTAGATGCGGGGAAAGAGGAAGGTTTTTAATTTTCCTCGAAATCTCATTTCAGAGGGTTCCATCCGCATCTCAAGAGGGAGTTCATTCCAGCCCTTGGCAGCCAAGTATCTGAAAGAGGAGCCGCCCATCTTCGCTCTAGCTATCTTAGGGATGTTGAACACCATCGTACCAGCAGATCTAAGGTTCCTGGTAGGGCAATGTATAGTGAGTAAACCCTGCAGATATCCTGGTCCGGTGCCGTGGGCTATGCGGTTGGCAAAGCATAGGGCCTTGAATTTAATTCGCTCCTTGATAGGGAGCCAATGGAGTCTGGACAAGGCCAGTCTCCCTGAGGCTCTTCGAGGAAGCTTGAGCACAAGGCGCGCTGCGGCATTTTGAGCGGACTGGAGTTGGTAAGTGCCCTTTTTGCTCAACCCCAGTAGCAAGGCGTTCCCATTAATTAATGACATTTTTGTTGGTATTATGTTTACAATGGCATAATAAAGTTTAATACAGCTTAAATAAAGGCTTCCCAAAAGTAATTATTGGATAATGGAAGCTTTAAATGCCACATTGTTAGTAATCATGCTATATTTGTGGCCATTTCTATCATATTTATGACTATTCTTGGAATAATAATGTCTATGACTGACATGTTGTGAAGGATCTTATCATTATGATGGACATCCATTGAAAAGTTGTGTACCTGACAAAACAGTGGGCTTCCTTGAATAAAGTAGTCATCTTGAGCATTATTGAATAAAAATCTGGCATGTGAAAAACTAAACCTGGTCAGGCCAAGCAGAAAGTTTTAATGAGATTAGTTCGCATTATGAGAATCACAAGCGGGCAAATAGGGGTTATACTTGAAAAATGTTTTTGAATTAAAAATGTAGTTTACTTTTATGCCAAAACATTATTTAATTTGAGTGTGTTTAACCGTTATAAGATTTTTATATTAAAAAAGAAATATAATGCATTGTTATTGAAAGGGATGAAACTATGAGTTGTTGTTTAGCCATCTTCTGTGACCAAATGGCCAAAATGAATATTTGGGCACGTGGTGCATGAAAATGTGGTTATACACTTATGAGGGTATTGGGAAAGTTTCCAAAAACATAAATGGACACAAATTAGTAAACCCTTCTCTTTACAAGACATACCTTAATTAACTTGTTGAGCGCGCTAACACCATTAGGTTTCTTGGCGCTGTTCGGAAAGAGCAGAGAGAGACAAAACTAACATAACAGAAAAGCAGAAGTTAATAATAGGCCTCAGTGAAAAGATGAGTTTTAAGGGACGATCTGAAGCTAGAATAGGGAGAGGCTGACCTCAGCGGGAGAGGTAAGGAATTCCAAAAGGACGGGGCTAGGAAGGAGAACCTAAGACCACCGTGTTTCTTCCGCTTGAATCTGGGGATGGATAGAAGAGCCATGTGGGAGGATCGGAGGGTGCGGGAGGGAACGTAATGATGTAGCAGGGAAGAAATGAAAGCAGGGCCCTGACCAGAAAGAGATTTAAAGATGATACAGCCCAGCTTAAATTTGCAACGGGCTGAGACCGGAAGCCAGTAAAGGTCCTTAAGAAGCGGTTGGACATGTTGGTCTCTTGGCTGATGATAAATCAGACGGGCAGCCTGATTTTGAATCAGCTGTAATCTCCTAAGTTGATAAGCAGGAATGCCTACATATAATGCGTTCGCGTAGTCAAGCCTAGACATGACTAACGCGAGTAAAGCCAAGATAAGGGCATCGGCGGTAAGTAGGCGCGAGATCTTACGTATCTTCCTGAGCTGAAAATGACTAGAGGAGACTACAGCGCTAATCTGGGGTGTCATCGATAGATCGTTACTGATGACAACGCCCAGACTTTTTGCTGAGTTGACCGGACAAGGCGGAGAGCCCAGGCTAACCGGCCAGAAGGAAGAATGCCAAGGATTGGAGGGTCCCCCGACAAGCACCAACTCGGTCTTGTCGGGGTTAAGTTTCAGATGGTTTGCACCCATCCAATCACTGATGAAACAAAGGGCATTTTGAAAGGTAGAGATAGATTCGGGCCCAGAGTCAATGGTAAAAACCAATTGAATGTCGTCCGCGTAATTGAATGCAGAGACATTAAAACAGTGGAGGGAACGGATTAATGGGGCCAAATACAAATTAAAAAGAAGAGGGGATAGGGAGGAGCCCTGAGGGACACCGCAGGTCAGCTCGACTTGAGAGGCAGAAAACTGAGACAATCTGACGGCCTGGTGACGGTGGGTCAGAAAGGAGCGCACCCAGTCCAGGGCAATGCCCTGGATGCCGGCCTCTCCGACACGGTCGACCAAAATGTCATGGTCGACCGTGTCAAAGGCGGCCGACAAATCCAGAAGGACCAGGGCCTGACAGGTGTTGGTGTCAGCGCCCCTGCGGAGTTCGTCCATCACAGAAAGGATGACTGCTTCTGTGGAATGTGCTGGTCTAAATCCAGCCTGCTGGGGGTCCAAAACACAGGAGTCCTCCACAAAAGAAGTAAGGGTCTGGGTGACGTGAGACTCCAGGACCTTGCTAAGAAAGGGGAGGAGGGAAATTGGGCGGTAGTTGCTCATGTTGGACTGGTCGGCCGTGGGTTTTTTCAAGATAGCAACCACTTCTGCCCGTTTAAAAGAACCTGGGACCACCCCCGTAGTCAAAGAGCTGTTTAAAAGAGCTAGAGGGGGGTCCGGGCACGAAGTGAAGGCTTCTCGTAAGGCCGACGGGGGGCAACAGTCGCTGGGGGATCCGGAGGAGACTTTAAACAGAAGGGAACGAAATTTATCTCTGGAAATGAGTGGGAACTGGGTGAGGGTGTTGGTGCAATGGGAAGGGGGGAGAGTGGGAAGGATGGAAACAGGAGATGCGTGGACAATGCTGGTTTTAATTTTAATGATTTTGTCCACGAAAAATTGATTCAAAGAATCGCACAATAACTGGGAAGGAAGAGGGGCAATGGTGACTCTCGCCGGGTTCGATAATTCCTCAACAATCGAAAAGATGTCTTTGGACTTATTAATAGAGTTCAAGATCTTATTGGAGAAATAACAAGATTTAGCCCTGGCTATTGCAGACTTGTATTCTCTCAGCTGGGAGGAAAAGGCCGCCTTAGACTGTGAGGAATAATCTCGACGCCAGCGCCTTTCGGCCTGGCGGAGGGTCAGTTTCAGTGCCTTAAGTTCCTCGGAGAACCACCTATGGGCGTCATGATTTCGCCGCGTTTTAACAGGTTTTAAGGGTGCCACCGAGTCAGCGGCGGCAACCAACCAGTGAACAAGATTGTCGGACTGAGAATCAATAGAGGAACGGGATTCAAGGATGGGGGGGACAGATGAGCTCAGGAGGGAGGTGAATTTGTTAATGTCAGCCTTGTTCCAGTTGCGTGCCAGAAAGTTGGATTCACGGGCAACGCTAGCTGGAGCAGGCTTAGTCAGGGAGAAGGTGATGAGTAGGTGATCCGACCAAAGACAAGGGAGAACAAGGGGGATGGAAATGTCCAGGGAGGAAGTCCATACCTGGTCCAGAATATGACCTTTGATGTGCGTGGGTGTGTGTATATGCTGGGTACAATTGAAACCCAGCATAAGCTCAGAAAAGGCGAGGGAATCAGAGGTTTCGTGAGGATCAGATGGCCAATAGTTAAAATCGCCCAGGACCAAAATATTGGTGTTGTTAATGGTCAGCTGCGAGATAAGCTCGCCGAACTGGACAGAGAAATTTGGCATGGCTTGGGGGGGGCGGTAAACTAGGACACACACTAGGGAGGAGCCAGGTTGCTCCAATCTAAGAGCCAAACAGTCGACCATGGAAATACTGATAATAGGCACCATGGAACACCGAATTGGGTGCCTAATGATGGCTGCGACCCCACCGCCCGCTTTACCAGAGGGGCGGTTGGCTTGTAGAATGTAATATCCAGGGGGAATAGCCGCTAGGATATCAGGAGTGGAGTCATCTGTGAGCCAGGTCTCGGTCAGGAGTAGGATATCAGGCTGTTCCGATCCTAAAAGATAAAAAATATCAGATTGGTGGCCGACCAGAGACCGGGTGTTAAGGTACATCACAGAGAAAGAGGGGTTGGGTCCTAGTCCAGGGATGGGAAGCGAGGACTTGCCGGAAGAGTCCGGAAGTGGATGAAGGGAAGATGAAGGAATGATCTCAGGGAAAGTGGTCCTAGGGGCAGGCAAGCCGCAGATAGCGTGTTTGATTGAGGGGTCAGGAAGAGGGAGAGCACAATCATGAAGGGAAATGATAAGTGAGCGGGGAAGAGTAGGGCTGGGAACAGAGTGAGGTGCCCCGTGCCCCGGCCTGCCGCGGACGGGCGCAGACGGGCTTAACTCTGGCGCAACTCCGGCGCGCCTACGTCGCGCCCGCTGCGCTCGTCCGCTGCGCTGACACATGTTGGCCGTTTAAATAGGGGCGGGACGAGGGAGGAGTGAGGGAAGCTAGATGCAGATTGGAGCCCAGGCGAAGATGGCGCCCGCTGCAGCTGGGAGCCCACGATACCAAACAGCCCCCAGCCGGCCGCTCCCCTCTGGAAATGGAAGCGGAGGTTAGTTACCTGCACAATTTGAAGAGTGGGGTTAAATATACAATTTAAAATACAGTGCGCTTAAAAAACGCCGCCGCTCGCAATCAGCGGGGCGAGATGCAGAAAATACTAGGAGAGGCTCTCTCACGCTCTCAGCTCTCGCAATGTTGGCAGAACGAGCCCGCTGCCACCGGGCTGTCTGCCAAACACCGATAGAGAGGTAACACGCGCTCCTAAATAGGGGCGGGACGAGGGAGGAGTGAGGGAAGCTAGATGCAGATTGGAGCCCAGGCGAAGATGGCGCCCGCTGCAGCTGGGAGCCCACGATACCAAACAGCCCCCAGCCGGCCGCTCCCCTCTGGAAATGGAAGCGGAGGTTAGTTACCTGCACAATTTGAAGAGTGGGGTTAAATATACAATTTAAAATACAGTGCGCTTAAAAAACGCCACCGCTCGCAATCAGCGGGGCGAGATGCAGAAAATACTAGGAGAGGCTCTCTCACGCTCTCAGCTCTCGCAATGTTGGCAGAACGAGCCCACTGCCACCGGGCTGTCTGCCAAACACCGATAGAGAGGTAACACGCGCTCCTAAATAGGGGCGGGACGAGGGAGGAGTGAGGGAAGCTAGATGCAGATTGGAGCCCAGGCGAAGATGGCGCCCGCTGCAGCTGGGAGCCCACGATACCAAACAGCCCCCAGCCGGCCGCTCCCCTCTGGAAATGGAAGCGGAGGTTAGTTACCTGCACAATTTGAAGAGTGGGGTTAAATATACAATTTAAAATACAGTGCGCTTAAAAAACGCCGCCGCTCGCAATCAGCGGGGCGAGATGCAGAAAATACTAGGAGAGGCTCTCTCACGCTCTCAGCTCTCGCAATGTTGGCAGAACGAGCCCACTGCCACCGGGCTGTCTGCCAAACACCGATAGAGAGGTAACACGCGCTCCTAAATAGGGGCGGGACGAGGGAGGAGTGAGGGAAGCTAGATGCAGATTGGAGCCCAGGCGAAGATGGCGCCCGCTGCAGCTGGGAGCCCACGATACCAAACAGCCCCCAGCCGGCCGCTCCCCTCTGGAAATGGAAGCGGAGGTTAGTTACCTGCACAATTTGAAGAGTGGGGTTAAATATACAATTTAAAATACAGTGCGCTTAAAAAACGCCGCCGCTCGCAATCAGCGGGGCGAGATGCAGAAAATACTAGGAGAGGCTCTCTCACGCTCTCAGCTCTCGCAATGTTGGCAGAACGAGCCCACTGCCACCTTAGAATTTGTGATTATTATGAAAACTGCCAATAATTCATTACATGTCACCTAAATAACATTTCATCTAAAACATATATCATTGCATAAAATAATATAAATTAAAATGTGCTATTTAACAGTGTATGCACATTAACCTGAAAGTATGTAGGGTTCGACTATTTAGCCAAAGATGGTAAAACATTGAAAATTAAAATAACCAGGCATTTTCCATTCACAAACTCAATAGGCAAACAGATATCCTTGTATGTTTAAATTGGGTGTAATCAGAGAACTTGTAACACGTTCAAAACTTTAGGTAGGAAGGGTAATACTAAATATAGAAATGATGAAAGACAACAAAAGATAAGCAATATTTAAAATCTGAAATAGTTGTACATTTAAATGTGTCTTTTCGTATAACATGAAATAAAAATGTTTGCAAGAAAAGAATAAAAATTAAGAAGCTTATCTTATTAGAAAAAGCTAATTTACAACATTTATTTTGCATCAAAGTTTTGAAAAGAGAAAATAAGTGTACACACTTAACACCTGCTAATTAATACATCTTAAAAATGTATAGTACTAAAAAATAAAATAAAATCGGAATGTAATTATTGTATTGAATGTTTATATGGTATGATTACTTTCCATGTAAGCTTTAAAGCTAAAAGTATGTTGCTTTAAAAGTAAATTTTTTCTCTTAGCAGATGACAATCAAAATTCTACAAAAACATGAAGATTTAAATAGATATGAAGCAGAACTTGTACTGATGAGAGGGGACTTCCTAGACTCCAATGAGGATGAAGTAGATGATGTTGAGACATTAAAAAAATTGAAAATGGGCGCACTGAAATAAATTTTTTGAATGATTGTCTTGTTTATTAAATTGAAAATTTTAATTGTATGTTTTTGTCAAATGGAGTAAAGTATTACATGTAACTTTAATAAAAAAAAATTTAACAAATATTTATTTACTAAAATACAATATGTATAACTGTTTACTGAGGTTCAATTATAAATAAAAGCTTAAAAAGTTGAGTTTTTTTTAGTAATGAGATAAAAATACTATGAAGATATTGTCTGTGATGCCTATTGTGATTATGCTTCATTTCAATACAGAATATTTATAAACAATTGAAACAAAGAACTTGTAATCATAAACAATAAGAATTGTGTTGTACAACATTTTTGATTTGATGAACATAGAAATTAAAATGAATACCAGATTGTGCAATGTTATCATTAGGATTCTACATCAACTACAATTTCATGTTATAACTAATTAAAAATGCTATTAATCTAGAATGCACTGAATTGCTGTGTATATTTGTTCAAAAAAGCTGTCAAATAAACCTAATGTCTGTCAAAATTAAAAAGAACAACACATGTAGTGGACTTTATGGAAATAAACAGTTCAGTGTAAAAAAAGAACCTGTGATTTATCTTCAGGAGTTTTACATCTTTTGCTTTACATATACCCAAAGTCTTACCATATCGGTTACTGTTGGGTGTACTACTCTATACGTTAAACATGCCTCACAGTTAAGATGAGCCTGTGCTCCTATTTTCAATATGATGAAATTGATTGATTTTATTTTGGAATATTTAACCTTACTTCTAAGCCCCTAGTGTTGTGCACAAATTGTACACAAGGCCTTCAAGTTAAATGTCACTGTTGGACTGCAGCACCGTGTGTCCCATCCACTAACCTTATGGTTTAAAAAAGAAAATGTGTGACTACCTGTAGAAAAGTGCATTAGAAAATATTATGGCTGGGGAGCCTTACCAAATCATGTTATATTTATATCCCAAAGATGGTCCTTGAATTCACAGTAATACTTATTTTTCTCGGTCCTATGAAGTGAGTGGCTAGAAGAAATAATGCTTAACTAGAGGAACATGTAATTAACACAATTTCCAAGAAATCCAGCATCAATCTATATACAGTAAGGTTAATGTTATCTTAATGTAGCGACCAAAAATAACAGAATAGCATATTTATAATAAGAGTTATAGATTTTTAAAGGAATAAAAAATCAGTGCTCAAAAAGAAATTGACAAAATAGCATTGAAGTCAATTGCAAAATCCACTAGTGACAATAGGTCACTTGCAGGTCGAGACTGCAGCGGCTCCTCCAGCAGAGTGAAACAGAGTGACCACACTGCTGTTTGAGCAGCGCAAAAAATAAATAAGTAAAAACTCAATGTTATTATCAGATATTTTTCAGTGTGAACTCAGAGCCAGGTTAGGGTGGTGCGGGGCTGGGCTATATGAGCCAGTGGGAGGAGGAAATATGTATAACATTACTGCACATGTCAGTTTAGCCTGCCAGCCAGGTGAAGAACTGTCCTAGGCTTCCATGCACTGCCTGAGCAGCCAAACAGGGCGCTCAGACTAATCTCGAAACTGCTGTATTGCTGGTGACAGAAGAGTTGTGATTGGCTTAGGGGAGTGTGTGAGCCTGTGTGCTTCTGTTCCATGAAGCCAAGAAGACAAGACGAGAAGAGGTTGGAGTGTAACTGCACTGTAAAAATCTGTCTAAAGTACATTGCATATCCCAGCAGGGTCTACGGGAAAGTGCAGGCCTTCTAGAGGAATAACAGCTTGGATCAGATTAAATCTGGGCTGCTCATCCCTCCTACATGAGACCAGAAGTCCCGACATTATGTGGCTTAAAATAAAAGGTCCGAAGGGTGGTGATGTATTGTAGCTCTTTAAAGTCTATATAAGAGGGAAAGCAAATGGCAATTACTCGACCATCGAAAGACAGCTAGAAAATCAAATAAACAAGTGCCCCTAGTTTGATAAAATCATTGCGGCCGGTGACTTTAACTGCACATTCGAGCCACTAAGCAGTGAAGATCTCCTAGGGATAATTGAAGAGGATAGCAAATGGTCAGTGCCCCCCCCCCCCCTAGTCTTACCACCGGTTAAAAGATGGTCTGAGATTGTAATACAAGTTAATACTATAATACTAGAATATGGCATAAGAGACACAAATGGCAGTACCCTATCCAACATCAGGGGGAAAAATACTTACAATAAACTTGCTTGCCCTTCCAGCATTGATTATATCTTGGTCGACTTAACGCCTCTGGCCCGATGTCATGAACATGAAAGTGGGCCTAACTATTGACAGTAACCACAACAATCTAATATTAAAATGAAAAAATCAATGGGCCCCTCCCAACAAAAATTCTAATACCATTGGGAATTACCTCGTATCCACAAAGGAGTTAATTCTATCTAATTGTGGTAGGCGTCTAAGATGGCCCAAGGTCGCAGGAGAGGACAAAAAACAAAAGAACATCTCCTCAATATTAGTGTCAAAAACAGCCGAACTCAAGGCAGCTTGAGATAATGTCCGGGGGGGGGGGAAGATCCACATAATACGCCACGAGACAATTGCTCAAATTGGTGCACACTTGAAAGACGACGCAGTGGCCCCACTAGGAGCCGAACAAAAAGCTCCAATTCATGGTGCACTGAGTCTTGCAGGGAGAAAAGGCGCAAGTACTAATATCTGCGGAAAAGGTGAAAAAACACACAATAGTAAAAATAGCGAGGATGGAGTACAACATTTCACTAAAGCAAGCAAAACGTGATTGGGAAGAGGTACATTAGGAGGACATGAAAGTTTACTGTCCCAAGAGGGATTACGCCTACTTTTGGCCTCTAATCAAGATGAGAAATAGGAGGGACAACATCCCAATCACGAACCATATTGGTGATGAGGCCTGGTGGGATGACTTTTCCCAACTGCACACGGATGAACTAGAGGCCCTACCTACCTCTCAGTTGAAGAGAATTCAGGTTCCACTTACAATTGAAGATACCAATCTCTTCCAAATGAAAGAGATTGAGAATGCAATTAACTGTACTATTCCTGCAAAGGCGGCAGCCCCAGATGGTATACTGGGTGACTTGCTCTAATTAGAACTACAGAAGTGGGCCCAATATATCCTGCTTTTAATCAACAATATAATGAAAGGAGCAGAAGTCGCTATATCTAGGAAAGGAGCAGAGGTCATAACTATATATAAAAAATGAGACGGCCAGGACACTAACAAATACAGGGCTATCACCCTAATAGATACCATGCAGAAAGTGGTTGGCAGAGCCCTTGTAAATAGGATTCAAAATTGGATGGAGGAGGAAGATAATCTTTCCACCTATCAAACAGGTTTTAGTAAAGGTGCCAGTACAGGAGTGTTTACATTACTTATTTTATATTGGAAAGTAGTCCTAATTGTCATGGGAAGTCTTTACTTGCGTTCATTGAGCTTAAAACCAATTATGATTTAGTGCCGCGAGAGAAGCTATGGTCAGTGCTCCAGGAAATGGGCTTACCCTCATACCTTTTAAATATTTTAATATGCCTCCATGATGAAACCTATGCCCAAGTTAGATGGGCGCTCATGGGCAAAGTAAAGACAAGATACAGTTCAACAGGGGGTTTGCCAAGGCTGTGTGATGGCTCCTACCCTCTTTTCACTTTATGTAAATGGAGTGGTTAGTTTTTTAAGCCAATTTCAAAAAAAAAATTGCTCCAATTTTTGAAGAAGAAAAAAAAAGATACCCTACTGTTGGCCGACGACACTTTTTTAATATCGAAAACCCCAATGGGCCTCTGGGAACTCCTCACCCGCTTTCAATTTTTTCTGTACACAAAGGGGCCTAATGATAAACATCACAAAGACTAAGTTTATGGCTTTCAATCTGGGCAAACATTTTAATAACACTCTCACTAACAATGGTTTACCCCTTAGAGAGAGTCCATTCCTTTGATTATCTGGTTATTAGGTTATCGCATAAAATGCAATGGGGGACTCACATGAACAAAATGTTACTGAACCATAAGCGGGTGGTGGATGCCATTGGTAGGGACCAAAGGTTAACGTCAATTAGACTGGTAGCTCCTTCACTAGTAGTCTATAAAGGTAAAGCTGTGAGGTCAAGAATTTATGGCGCTGAACTATGGGGCTTCGAAAAAACTAATGAGATTGGACGATCAAAGAGTAAATTCTTTAGAGATCTGGTATCCGTCCCTACCAATACACCACTCAAGCCCATAGTCTCTGACATGGGCAGACACACTTTTAGCGAGGTGGATATACTTTGCCCTATTCTATACTGGATAAGACTAAGACGCACCCCAGAACTCCATAGCTATGCGACGGTCCTTTCTGAGCTAATTACCCTTGATAACAACAAAGGTGTTAAGTGGCTTAAAGATCTAAAGGAATTACTGACCAAGCTGGGCTTAGCCAAAGCTTGGGCCAAGCAGGTCACTCCGACTAGGAGAGAGTTAAAAAAGAATTACTGGAACTGGGTAAATCACCAGGTCTTACATAAACCAATGCTTGTCTGACTATTTGAAGAGTTCATCCAGCATAAATCAGTTTGATCCCTGGAACCTTATCTAGATTTTATAAGGAAACACAGAGACAGGGCACTATATATGCAGTTTACATTAGGGTCAGTAAGGCTAAATACCAAACTGGCAAAATGGGACCCAACAACCTCCAACCTATATAACTGCCCCTGCTGTGATGCACAACAAGAAACTGTAGACCATGTAGTCTTTGCTTGCCCAGCCTACAAGCAAGCAAGGGCCAAATGGATCAAGCCTATATGTATTATATTTGGGCACTAGAAACCTCCTTGATGCTCTACGAATCATGAGAAGTGACTCAAGTAGGTCCTCGCTACTATGTGGTGTTACAAAGTACCTGGGGTGTGCGTGGATTATCCGTATAAGGGCACAATTAAGGAGTAATGTGCAAATAAATACCATCTAATCTGTGGATCTGAGAGATAATTTACACATAGGAATTATTTGCAAAGTACTGAAGATTAACTGTTTTGTATGGGACATGTGTTTTAGCTAATCTGTAATTTTAAACCTAATGAGCAAATGCCAATTAAGATATTAAGCATAGATTTAGAGTGGACGGTATAGCCAGGTTTTTAAAACTTGTTTTTACTATATGAAATATTAATTTTATATACTTTTATGTGACTGTGAAATGCTTTTATGATAATTGCTATCGAATAACGCTTATTCAAAATGAATGGGGAGCATGGAAGAGTTCCTGACTAAGTGGCTCACCGGCTGGCTACTCCCATAGTTGTTGTCCTATTATTTTGTTGTAGAAAGGGCACACAGGGCCATGATGCAGAAGTCGCCCCGGGAAGCCAGACCAAGTCCTTTCATTGCAAAGATTTTGAATAAGCACAACAGAGACATGATTTGAAAGCAATCCAGACAAAGAACACCTGATGTTCAAAAACACTTGCATCCTCAAATGTCATGAGTACACAAGACTAGTCCAGCAGAAGCAACAGTAATTTATGGCAGACAAGGCCCAACTAGGTGAGCAGAAACTTCCCTATGCATTCCTGTATCTAGCCAAGCTGAGGGTGGTGTACCAATCCCGTATGCTATTCTTTGAGGCACCAGAAGTATACGTACACATGACAGGATTGCCCCGTACTTTGGAGTACAATGGCATTTTAAACAAGCATTTGCAATTCAATAGGTCTGGCATTTACGCAAGTTTAAGCAATTGACATTGCAAATAAATGACTTTTATTTATGTTTTCTTTTTTAAAACATAAATAAAATGCATTGTCATTTACAATGCCACTAGCTTAAACTCGTGTAAATGTGAGACCTATTGCATTGCAAATGCTTTGACTGGTATGGCTCCCGCGGTTCCCCGCTGTGTGCCAAGCATACGTTGTATAAATTGATGTGAATACTGTAAGTGCTGGACTGGCTCACTCTGGAAGAGAACTGGGCCTTGTCGTGATAAATGAGGCTATTTAGACTGGAGGAGAGCGGTCCACGGGACACCCGAGGGGGCGCTGACCTCACTGATGAAGGCCGTCTGCGTGTACGTGTGTCGGCTCAAGGTGTCAGCTCAACACAGCTGGACGCTCTGAGGCAAAAAAGCTGATAAGTCAACAAAAGAGTGATTTCGAAACAAAGGCAGCTCTGAAAATGCGTTTTCATTTTGGAGGCGGCCTGACAGGAGTCATTAATGAACTTGGTGCGTGCAGGAATCGCTTAGGAGCAACTGCTAGAAAGAGCAGGGGGATTTTCCGCTCTGCAACGAAAATGCAATTGCATCTGCCCAATGATCCTGTAGACAACTAGTAAGGGCCAGTCTCCAACGCCGTCCTCTCCAAGCTGCCTCGTCAAACCCGTAGCTCTCACCTAATTAATGCAGCACTTGGACCCAGTGTCTCGCCACTATGCTTTTCCTTGGCTTGTCGTAGGTCTCTATTGCATAGCTCGTCTTCAGTGCCGGACGTCGAGCTGTAACTCATAATCGGGTATCGGCTTGGTAGGCTTCTTCCTCAGCTGCTCATCAAGGGCTATGCCACGTACCCTCTTCTACTACGTGTGCTTTCCCTGGTTCCGGAAAGGACTCCGCACTGTAGTCTCAGCGTTGAGCTCCACGACTCAAAACTAAGGGAAAGTGAAAGAGCAGCGCACGCTGGAGGCAAGCCGTGACCGTGCACATCGGCGTGGCCTGCAGCTCGTGCCCAGTGGCGAGGCGTAGAACTCGGTGAAGAAGGAGAGATCGGTTGTCGCTGTCCAAGATGACCAGTGGGTCTTTTTGTGAGTACATGCTGGCCCAGCCGAGGACCCAGAGGAGCCACAGCACACGCATCATTCTACCAGTAACAGCGCTGCAGGGACGGAAGAAGACCAGCCATAGAGAAGGAGGAGGGAGGGAAAGAAAAAGCACGCAATGTTTGTTGGTGACGGAGAGGGGGGTGGGTGGGGGTGGAGGGTGTGTGTGAGTGTGTGTGTATGTGTGTGTGTGCGCGTGTGTGTGTATGGGCATGCAAATTCTACCATCAATAAGGGTCATTTGGACTGGTGCTAGGTGCCCACTAGAATAGTGGACAGCATATGCCAGGCCAACGTATCACAGCAGCTACAGGAGTGCTGTGTGTTTTCTGCTTGGAGCAGCTGTAGCAGCACTGTGCTCTAACAATGGCTGTGAGGGCACTGTCCTTTACGGGATGGGGCAGCTGTGAGGGTGCCATTCCTCCCATTCCGTGAAGTAACAGTAGATGCTGTAGCACCCAGGATAATGTGCTGCATGGCCAAATAATTATAAGGTCCCAAAGGCACGACATATTGGCTATGCCAATGCTTTTTCACAGAGTGTTGGCGTGACGGGCAACACACAAAGATAAGAACAGAAAGAAGCATTTGAGAAAGCCAACACAAGTGGTTTGCCTGTGATACCTAAGGTAACAATACCATTATTTCATGCATTGCAAGTTATGAAGTAGAAGATGGCAGTCACTTCACATTTGATATAATGGTTTTCAACAGCAAAATGTAAAAAAATGAATATGCAGTGACCCTGATAGTGTGGAGCTCTTTTGTAGGCCTGAGCATGAAATTCCACTTCGCTCATTGATTTTGCTGAGTTTTTCCCACTCCACGCTCCGCGTAGCACGCGGAGTTCTGAAAAACTCCGCAGAGCAGAGTTTTTACTTACTTGCGCTCACCAACAATAAGTTTGCAAGCGGGGAGAATTTTACCCCAGACCACCTCCCGGCGATATCTTTCAATGCCGGCAGTGTGGATGGTCGCTACCGCTTGCGTTGAGAAACCTTCCATTCGCACTGAGGAAGCTGCTGCCCTAGTAGAACATCAACTCGAGCAGCAGAAAGAAGCTGCACCCTCTTGCGCTGTGCGTGCACCTTTTGCACTGATTTTATAGCACGGGTCAAACACCAAGTTCTAAAAATCAGTGCGAATGGTGCAACGTAACGCACTCTGCTGCTTGCGGAAGTCCGCGCAGCACAGCAGAGTTTTTCAGTCATGCGGAACTCCACGAACTCAGCCCAGGCCTACTCATTAGCAGTTGCTAACAGACAGCTGCAGCTGTCTGTAGCCAAACACTATGAATAGTGCACTGCTTGACCTGCTGCTTTTGCTCAGTTGGTGGCTCTGGGGACTCATACATTTACCTGCAGAGATCTGTGTTTGACTTCAGGGTCGCGGGTTCAAAGGCTGGTAAGTTGACTCAGCCTTTCATCTTTCTGTGGTTAATAAAAGGAGCACTATTGAGTTAGAGAACAATGAACATCTGTTTTTCAGTACCAATGTACTTTTCAGGGTGAAAATGTGCTTTACAATTCCTACTGCTACAACTGGGGAAAGTAGGGAATGTGACCTGAGCTCACCATGTAAATCACCAGTCCCCCCAGCAATACTGTAATAAGAGAGGAGTATTTTGAAAGATACATGGTTATTATGAAAGATGTGCTGGAGACTCACCCACAGTAACCTGAGTCCTACTTCATGTTAGCATTATATTTAAATGTACAGATTGTGTCCACCTTAGAAGAGTGAGAGGCTGGGTAGCTCCTATGTGAATTCAAAAGTGCAATCTGCAGTTTATTTACATTATTCTGCAGTAAATTGAGCCTTTGAGTAACCGTAACTGGACTGGGATGTGTAACCTGGAGATCACAAGCAGACCTGTGCAGCTGGCTCAGTCACCTTTAACTATACTTTAGGGATTAGAGCCTGCAGCTTGTAGGTTGCAGTGTATTATGTAGTAGGCACAGTAACAAGTTCAACAACCTTAATGTAATGGGGACATGAACTCACAGGAAGAGTAAACTTGACTCTGTGCATCAAGCAAATCAAGCCCTTATGTGTCTGATTACGTGCCAGGCATGAATGTGGCATCTCCAGCAGGGGACTGGCCTAGTTAGTGAGATTCAGGGGGGGCTCAAATTTCCCAATTAAGAAAGCAGTCAGCTGCAGGGTGGACAGGTAAGATGATCAAGGCTTGTCGTGGGCTTTGCCCAAGAGAAACAGCATCAGTACTGATTTGCTTTAACGCCTTAACCGCAGCGTTTTTTCGGCTGCGGTGCGGGCGTTCTAATTGCTGGACGGGGCTCCGTCGTCCGGTAGCCAGCACCAGCGAGGTAGTGGCCGACGGGAGCCCAAAAGGGGTTAAGTGGGCCTCTGTCTGCAGTGTAACATTGGGCACAAAACGATGGGTTGGAATGCTTCCCCAAGCATTTGACACTCGTTATACTATTTGCAATTATTCATCCCATCACCTTTCGGTTGTTTGATTGTCAGTGATATACCTTAAAATCTCAGACTGGAGCATCATTCATAAGTCTACTACTGCCAAGCTATGTGAATTAAAAAAAGTAGTATATTTGCACCCATTCAAGGTGTACTTCTATAGGGATAGATTTCATATTTTGGTAAAGCAGTCACTATATATATATTTAAGATTGCAATCAAAAAAATTAACAAGTTAAAACCTCTTTGTGAAATGAGAGTGATGAGAAAAAAAGGACACAGATATAGCACACTGGACTCAGAGCCCTGTGGCCCAACTACCAAACGAAGAATGCATTTGAGGGGTGTTATACCCTAAAGACGCCTGTAGTAGCTACGCCCCTACCCATCCCACCTCGACCTGGTTGTTCTCCCTGGGAACTCATGACTACGGTCATGTACACCATAAAGGCCTTGAGTCCCTTCCCTGGGATCGCCTATTTTACATGTATGACCGCTTCATGCGCTCTTCTTCTTCTCTGCTACAAGAAGCCTTGATGGTAGACTTGTCAAATTGCTGCATGTGGCGGAGCCCCATGTTTCTAGTCCTTGCATTTTGCAAATAATGTTATTAACTGAATGGCAACCCCATGTAATAGGCCTGATTCTGAAATAGAGGAGAACTTGAGGGCCTATTATTTGGGTGGACAGAGCCAGAACTGAGACATGTGTCTGGCTTGGCCCCAAGAGTCTGTACGAATACGGAGCCATGAAAAATGTTGCTAGTTATATTGTGCAACGAACATAAAATAAAAATACGATGCAATCGCTTCAAAATTCAAAAGATGTATTTCTTACAAAAAATATATATATTTTGTATTGAATTTTTTAAACCATAACCAAATGCAATCCACTTGCTTTGTGCCTACAGAGCATATTACGAGGTTCTTGTCTCTCATTATATAGTAAAGTATTGATCTTTGTCGCTGATACATTAGCAAAAACGCTGCATCATTTCCACCACAGTGCATAGAAGCATAGCAAAACATACATTTTTTTTTTAAGTGAAAAAGTTTTTATTGTTTCATTTAATTAAAACCACAACAATACATCCTATAAAATCGGCTGCAAAACATACATACATATTATCCTTATACATCCATTACTCACTGACATATGAGATCGATTCTGCCTGTGGGGGTTCATATATGTTTCCTCTGAATGCATTCCATGTACCCCTATCCTAGACCACTTGTTGGGGCATGCTCTGTGCATATAGACCGCTCTTTCCGCCAAAAAAAATTATTTCTTAAACATGCAGAAGCCTTTTAATTTTGTACATCAGATGATGTCAATGCATATAAACAAGTTTATTAAAACTGATAGTTTTTTTAGAAATATTCATTGCTCATCCCGACAATGGTATTAGTGAACTAAGCAGCAAGTGAGTAGTCAAGTTCAAATTCAAGTTCAAGTTCAGAAATCTTTATTCGATGATTAAAAAACATCATAAAAGCACATATATACAGTTAAAAAATACAATTAAGTACAATATCTGAACTCAATCTAAAAATCGCTGATACAGATAAAAGGTAGAAACGAATTTTATCTTAAACATTGATTAACTCAGTCCTCTAGTGTTTCTCAGCCTTACTGAGACCTTAATGAAATTCATAATACAGCATAAAGTGCGCATATCGTTTGCTCTTTGTAGAAAGAGCAGGGCAGCTTCAGCATGACAGAATTTCGCCTGTTTTCAGATATCTACCAAAAATTTCAGTCTAGGCGTCCTATAAAAAAGACATAAAAGTACAAAATGAAGGGTGTCCTGCGGAGACTGATTGTCGCAGCCGGAGGCACGCTTCTGCTCAATTGTTAAAGTGTGGCAGGGTATGCTCAGACGTGAGTACTTTGCTCACTTTGCCACTGGATTCAAGCAAGCCGGGCTGATGAAGGCTGAAATTGCCAGAAACTGGTCCTCGGTAGCTTGTTTCAGGTCCAGGGAAGGCATTGGCTTGGCAGTTCGGGCTGGACTGTTCCCATGAGGCACAGGGTCAGACTGATTTGCATATGCCATGTCTGAACTGGGGTGGCAGAGTGGGCTAAAGAACGGTGATGGATTAAACCCAGATCTTTTGACTGGGTGTGAGTGTTTGATTGGTTCAGATGCTCCGTCCATTACCACCCCCTTTTGTACCGCTTTTGGCCACCATAAGTGTGGCAGGGTATGCTCAGACGTGAGTCCCTTGCTCACTTTACCACTGGATTCAAGCAAGCTGGGCTGAAGACGGCTGGAATGCCAGAAACCGGTCCTCGGAAGTTTGTTTCCGGTCCAGGAAAGGCATTGGCTTGGCAGTTCGGGCTGGACTGTTCCCATGAGGCACAGGGTCAGACTGATTTGCATATGGCCATGTCTGAACTGGGGTGGCGGAGTGAGCTAAAGAATGGTGATGGATTAAACCCAGATCAGTTGACTGGGGGTGAGTGTTTGATTCGCTCAAACGCTCCGTCCATCATCCCCTTTAGTATCGCAATTGTTAAAGTAGTCATTTAAATGCTAAACGTGTCCTAGATTCTTATTATAGAAGGCACAACATTATAGATTATTAAATCAAGCATAAGAGGTGGTTTTACAGCGCACAACTTGAAGTAGTTAGAATTGTGCCTATGTAGGATAATAAAGAAAAAAGATGGCTCCAAAATAAAAGATTTGTTTAGGATCACACAATTTGAAGAAGCATGGAAGCAGGTATTGATTTAAGTTTATCTGGTTTCACATTTTGAAATTCAGTCTCCAGTTGCATATCTCTGGCGCCAATTCACATAAAAGGTTAATCTTTTGTCTTTTATTCTCGGGTCAAAACCAGAAAAACACATAGATAGCAGACCCGACACAGGGCCCTGAGCCCAAATGCCAAGTAATTAATGCATTAATTTGGGAGGGTGTCACACCCCCAAACAACCCCCTTGAAGCTATGCCCTGATCTCCAGGCAGCAACTTCAGAACACTTTCTGGACCTGAGGACGAACTGAAGAGGACTGGACCTGCTGTCTTTGACCTGAGAGGAGCCATGAAGGACTGGACTGCTCTTCTTGTACTCAGGAGAAAGAAGTAGTGGGTGCATAATCCCACTCTATGTTCATGGGATGGGGGAGTGCAACCTAGAATACACCCTCACACACTTTCACTCACTCATTCTTTTACGTCTAGTTACTGGTGAACGTGGGAGTGATGAGTAGGGGTGTGGAGAAAATCTGACGACGGAGCTTGTACGTGTGTCCACTAATTTCATCATATATATGGTTGTATTTGCTATTTATGGCATTGGGCATTGCTTTAAATGGACAAGTACTCTGTCCGGTACTGAGTACCTGCACTTCTTCCATTTGAAAGGGTGAGTAGGTGCACTTCTCCGCAGTGCTGCCAGTGCACTTCTCAGGAGCAAGCAGAATAACAGATACTGTAAATAGCGAGCACCTTCACTTCTATAGTTCCATTTAATGCACTGGCATAGAAGCATATTCGAGTATATTGGTCAGAATTACTGAGAGATGAAAATGGCCCTTAAAATGACTGCACAAAATAGGTTTATCAAAGTATAAATAACGCACGTCCTGATACAGCGCTCTCTGTGCATGTGGGGCCCCTGCTCTATTGCCGGTGAGTCTCACAGACGTGGGAGGTAAGAAGTGTTCTTATGGGTCCTTCTGGTTCTGCTGTTAATTCCTTCTCTGCTGTTCAGTGAGTGGGTTTTAATGGAGCGGTCCCTTTAAAAGTCTACTTGAAAGCCCTATGCTGCTCTGGTGGCAGCTCTGAGCACTGAGAATTGAAATATGAGAAAGATGCAATAACATACAACATGGCTTGTTGGTCTAGGGCTATGATTCTTGCTTAGGGTGCGAGAGAGCCCGGACGAGCCCCATTTTCTTTCTTATTTTTCTCATATTCAAATTTTTTAATTTTTATTTAATGCGTTTTAAATAAGGAAAAAGGTTTTTTTTTATCTTTCTGATGTGTTTTTCAGTGCCCCTATTTTAAAACAAAAATATTAAAATCAAAAGATGGCTCGTCCCAGATTTAAACCCGGGACCTCTCGCACCCAAAGCAAGAATCATACCCCTAGACCAACATGCCACTGAGAAGTTCATTTAACAATAGGGTTTACATGTGGGTACACGTAGAGCTCGTGCTCCATATTTTCGCAGCAGTTCTGCACATTGCACTGGAAGTGGCAAAAATTAGACCTTGTTGAGGGAAGATGGTTCACACACAGGACTTCTTTTAGAAAATGTTCACGTCCTTTTATTTCAAACGATTTACAACAAGAAGACATTAATTAAAAAAAAAAATGGATTACACTCATTTCCCTTGCACGAGGTTGTTTCAAATTTGTGAATAGAATATAGTAAGTTTGTTACATTTATAAGACGCAAAACAGAGGTATCTGATAATGAGCAGAGATGTCAACGAGCGGAAGCCCGAGTGGGATCCGGCTGCACACAGACTGCACTTCCGATTATCACTGGTTGAAACCGGTGCACCGTGACAGACAGACAGGAGGTGGCGCTACGGAGACAACATTGAATATCGAAAAGGAGAGCAATTAGCGAATTCCAACCTTAAAGAGCTTGCAAAGATTATTTATACTAGGAGCGTGGCCTTTAAGAACAAAAATAGAATTCATAGATTTAAAAAAAGTAAAATAAACATACGGCCCGAACAGGGACTTGAACCCTGGAGCCTCAGATCAAAAGCCTGATGCTCTACCGACTGAGCTATCCGGGATCATTTGAACATTTGCAGGCTTATGTTTATATATGGAATACAAAATGGCGTCCCCACACTGCTGTTTTCATTGTTTCATAGTTTTCCTCTGTTTCCTGAGCCCTTCAGTAACAATCCAGACAGGATCCATCAGAGAGTTTAACACTCTGAGTGTCTCCCCCGCACTGTGCTCACCACGCATTCTGCCTGCAGAATGAAGGAGCTGTTTGCATGTCATCACATTCACATAACATTAGTGGAAGAGCTTGAGTGCTCCTATGTGCGACTGCTTGTGAGTAGAGTGTGCACATGCATAAGTGTGACTGCTCGTGAGTGGAGTGTGCATGTGTGCGACTGCTCGTGAGTGGAGTTTGCGCTTGAATTTGTGTAACTGCTTGTGAGTGGAGTGTGTGCGACTGCTCGTGAGTCGAGTGTGCATGTGTGTGACTGCTATTGAGTGGAGTTTGTGCTTGCATGTGTGTGACTGCTTGTTGGAAATGGCCCTTTTTGCAGGGTTATCCCCAAATATTTTGATTTTTCCTCCTATTATTTCCTGACCTGTGTGCATTGGTTTTAGGACTATGGGCACTTAACCACTCCAAATCAGTGCTAAAGTGCATATGCTCTCTGTGTAAACTGTGTTATGGATTGGTTTTTTCATGATTGGCTATTTGATTCATGTGTCAGTCCCTAGTAAAGTGCACTGCGAGTGCCAGGGCATATAAATCAAATGCTGTTGGTGGGCTGCAGCACTGGATTGTGCCACCCACGCAAACAGCCTGTAAAGTGTAACTCTGGCCTGCCATTGCGTAGCCTGTCCACAGCCTAGGGCTGCCATGTCGAATTGGCAAGTGCACACACTTGCAAGTCCCTAAACCTTCCCTTTTCTACATGTAAGTCGACCCTGAGGTAGGTCCAATGTACCCCCATGGGCAGGGTGCACTGTATGTGAAAGGTAGGACATGCGCTGGTGTGTGTGGCATGTCCTGATAGTGAATTTAATTTATTTTTATTTATTTTAAAAGTTTTATAGAGCGCGAACAAGATCCTTACGGATATCAGAACTCTTTACATACAGAATGGGATAAAAAGGCAAGGAGTAATAATTAAAGAAAACATTTTGTGCAAAGATGAGCAAATGGTTACAAAAAAGAAACAAGGTAAGGTAGCAACGGTGCATAGGTGGTCAATATACCTAGTCATAGGAGGAAGAGTACTGAGTTACGAGATTACATTAGTCAAAGTTCAGGTAAATTTAGCTAATAGGAGAGATTTTACTTCTTTTTTGAAGGATGCCGAGGATGAGATAAGTCTGATTTCTGGAGGGAGGGCATTGCAGATCCTGGGTGCCATCCCTGAGAAGGAGCGTTTATAGGTTTTTTTCTTGTGAAATATCTGAGGTTTCAAAAGAAGATTGTCTGCACTTCTTGTCACTCTTGAGCCACCCGAGATTGTCAGTTTCTGAGCGAGGTAGCTGGGGGAGTTGTGGTGTATAGCCTTGTGGGTCATGCAGGCGATTTTCAGATGTATTCTAGCTTCGTAAGGCAGCCAGTTGAAAGATTTTAGATCAGGAGAAATGTGTGAAAGTTTTTTTGAGACCGTGATTAGTCTGGCTGCAGCATTAATAGAGGCTTTTAATGGTGCGGTTGTCGATATGGGGAGACCACAGAGGGCAACACTTCCATAATCCACTGGAGGGATGACTAGGGCTTGGACTGCATTTCTGAAGTCATTGGGAGGAAGGAAAGTGTTCAATTTCCGCAATGTGTTGATTTGGAAATTAGCTCCCTTCGTTGCATTGCTGATGTGATGATGCATATTGAGATTGCAGTCAAGGGTTATGCCTAAAGATTTCGCTGAGTCCACAATAGTAGGTTGAACGTTGAGTGCAATGAGATGGTTAAGCCAGGACTGAGTGAGGGGGACTTTGGTGGGAGGCACTATTAGGAGGCATTCCGTTTTTTGAGCGTTAAGTTTGAGGTGATTCTCTGCCAGCAAAGTCTGTATGTTCCTAAGCGTTGTGTTGAGTATTTTGATGTCATCAAGGGTGTGTATTTTAAGGTAGATCTGGGTATTGTCTGCGTACATGTGAAATTGAACATTAGATGCTTGAAGTAGTGCGGTAAGTGGTTCCATGAGTAGATTGAACAGAGTAGGGGAGAGGGAGGATCCTTGAGGGACACCAAGTGTTACAGGAACTGGTGTGGACATAGTATTGTTAATCTTGAATTTCGCTGGGGACGTACTGAGGTAGTGCTTGATCCTTGTGTGCGCCACCCCATTGCTACAGCCTGGTCCTGCTGGATGGGAGATCGGGAGCGGAATGGCAGTGACCTGAAGAGCGACCAGGAGGCACGCTACTGAGCGGAGGTACCAGTATACGATCATTGGTGCTCCCCTGCGGTGGTCGCTGAGTGCCTGGTCTGCTGGCTCTGCGTAAGGACAGGATGTCGAAATCCACTCAGCCTAATAGTATCACACAGTATACAACCCAGCGTCTGCCGTCGCATTGGATTACGCGGTAGACAGGTCTAGAGGAGTGCACGGATGTGCCGGCGGAGCCTTCCCGGGCGGAGTTGCTGAAGGCCATACAGGGCTCCCATTCTGCGCTGGAGCGGCAGATAGAGACTGAATCGCTTGATGTCAACCTCCTGCGAACGGATCTTCACAAAGTGGTGGATAAGGTATCGGATGCGGAGGGTAACATTACCAAGTTACAAGGGCAGGTGGCTTCCCTCCAGAAGACAGTCACGCAACTCAACTCTACGACGCACGCATTGGAACGAAGAGCTGAGGACGCGGAGGGTAGGGCGCGCCGCAGCAACATTAGAGTCCTGGGTGTGCCGGAGGGATTGGAGGCGGGGAATGCCGAGCGCTTCCTGGAGGACTGGATTCGGACTCAACTGTACCCGCATGGGCTATCAAATGTATTTGTCATCGAACGGGCGCATAGGGCCATGGTCCCCCCCCGCGCCCGGGGGAGCCCCCGAGGGCATTGATTGCGAAGATCCTGAACTATAAAGTCCGGGATTGCATTCTGAAGGCGGCGAGGGAGACGGAGTCTCTCACCATTGAGAACAGCCGCATATGCATCTAGCCTGATTACACCCAACAGGTGCAAGAGCAGCGGAAGTCCTACCTGGGAGTCAAGCAGAAGCTCCGGGAGATGAAGCTACAATATATGCTGTTATATCCGGCCAAGGTCAAGGTGATATCTCAGGGCCGGGCGCATTTCTTCGAATAGCCCGCTGAGGTGTGGGAGTGGCAGGAGATACAGGGGTGACGACATGCCCCCGGGAGAGCGAGAGGGGCCCCGTGAGACCTGGGGGAACCATCCCCAGAGACGACGATGCGGAAGGCGGAGATGTTGGGACCTTACTTGGCGAGGGATGGTCCAGAGTCCTCGGGCGCATCCGCCCCTGGGGACGTGTTGGTTCCAGATACCCTGCAGGACATTGTGCCAGGTACAGACTCTACGGCTCCGGTGATCCCAGAGACTGGAATGTCTGAACTGCAGTGGAGTGAAGAGTGTTGTGCTCTGCTTTGGGGGCTTTAGTGCTGGGCCTTGAGTTTGTATGAGGTACCTGGGAGCCATGCTGTTCGAGCTTGAATGACGGAGTGGAGCGTAGGACCTGTATCCCGGTGGAACGACCTTATGTGGCGGTGTCTGTCTTTATTTTGGCTGGGGAGGGCCCTGCTTCGGCACTGATGCCGGCGGCCAAGCCCAGGTTCATTCCTGTACGTCTGGGTCCCATGGGGAGCTAGAAGGGGGGGTGGGTGGTGTTTGGTTGTGTGTGTGTGGGTGTGTTGGATGGGACGAATAGGGTGGCTGTGTACGTCCTGGCACCAGCAGGGGGAGGGCAGGATAGCGTGTTTTGGTGTTGCTGTCATCTTGCTCGTGGGTGGGGGTAGATGTTATGGGGGGGTTGTGGGGTTGGGGGTGTTTGGGGGGTTGGTGGGGTTGGGAGGGGAAGTTGTTGCTGGCATCGAGAGTACTGTGTTTCTGGTTTTTGAATGGCTGATCAGATGGACTAGGTCCCCCGGCCTGGATGCTGGTTGGGCCCGTGGGTGGCGGAACACGCTGTTTGTAATATATGGCCAGGTTGGGCGTGATCTCCTGTCATGGGGTTTAAATTCTTAACTTGGAACGTGCATGGATTGGGCACTTGCACTAAAAGATACAGGGTCCTTTCATTCCTCCGACGCCATGGCGTCTCCATTGCGTGCCTCCAGGAGACCCACTTGAACGAAGAGGGTGCCCAGAAGCTGTCCAAAAAATGGCGGGCCAGATGTTTCATTCCTCCTATTCTACCTATGCCAGGGGAGTCCTAATCTGGGAGGCACCTGGGGTTCCCTGTGCCGTTCAGTATGTTGAGGCAGATGTCGAAGGCAGGTACTTGCTGCTGCGAATCAAGCTGGATGGTAGGGATTTCCTTCTCTTAAATTCCTATGCACCTAACGTTGATGATCCGGGTTTCTTTTCCCATCTCCAGGACCTTATTGTCTCGGACTTGGACACCCCCTTCGTTTGGTTTGGGGATTTTAATTGTGTGTTGGACCCGGATCTAGATCGGCATCCTCCTCGCTCTGGCACGAAACCACGTATGACGGCACGCCTAGGGGAAGTGATGCATAATTTGGGAGCTGTGGATGTGTGGCGTACAGCCATCCCACTCAGAGGCTCTTTACTTGTTACACCCCGACGCACGACACACATAGTAGACTGGACCGCGTCCTTGCGGCCAATACGCCTGCGTCTCTCTCCTTAATAGCATATAAATAGAACGAGTGTTTGTACAAGCTAAAGTCCAAACACCATGGAAATACAGGAGGGACCAACATCATTTTTCCATGTGTAATACTCCTGTGGCTGGAGGCAAATTCCAGCAGAATAGATGGCTCACTGTTGGTTCACAGGGGCTTTGAGTGAGTTTTGACCAGGGATCAAACCCCAGCTTGCGAAAATCGTTTTTTTTTTTTTTTTTTTTTTTATTTCTAAATTCCACAAATGAAAGCTGTGCCTTTGTAAATCACCCCCTAGCAGTATCTGGGAGAACTATGGCCTCCTTAGTCATAGTGCATGTGAGGCATTGATGGCATGCTGGGTGGCATGTGGATGGGGGGACAGGTTTGCTATGAAAGAAATCACTTATTTAGTGGAATGAGAATGTGGGGATGATTGTGTAACAATAATAAATGCATGGGGCTAGTGGCAGACTGTATGAAAGGAAGGGCTATTTGTATTTAAAGAATGTAAATCGAGAGAAGATTTCTGGTATCTAAAGTCCAAAGACAATAGAAATAGAGGAAGGACCGACATCATTATTCTATGACATATATGCCTTTGGCTGGGGTAATTTCAGCAGAATAGATGGCTCACTGTTAGTTCAGAGGGGCTTTGAGTGAGTTTTGACCAGGGTTCGAACCCCACCTCGGGAAATTAATTTTTTTATATTATTTTTATTTTTTTAAACAATTTATTTATTTTAGCAGAGTGAAACATAGTCCTTTGGAAATGCTCAACTGATAATAATGAAAGACCAAGTAGAAAATCTATGGCATATGTCACATCAGATGTGGCATATGCCACATGACAGAGTGACACGTGTCACATGCCAGACTTGGGCTCCAACTCTTACTGCGCCGCCTTCTATGCACATCACAACAAGGCACTGTCAAAAGGAAAGGCGTCCGGGGTTAAATCCATAAACCGCTGCCTTACATGCGGAAGGTGAACTCACCAAAACTCTGGGTCCGTGAAGCAAATGTCCTCGCTTCACAACAAGCTTCCTGGAAAGAACGTCTGCCCTGGCAAACAGAATTACGCACGCTCGTATGTGCGCAGCGCGTTGTATTATTAACACGCGTTTGTCCTCCCATGGCCTTCTGGGAGTTGTAGTTGCTCGGTAGGCGCGATCATGGGTAATTCCTGACAGTCACCTCTCCCTTACCGCTATAAAGTGCAGTACCCTCTGTCACTTCGTGGTATTTGGCACCAATCACTGCAGCATTTCGGGGGACTCCAAGACCCATAAGACACTTGCACCTGGAGGTGCCTACAACCACGAGGAGAGGGGGAGGAGTCACCCCTCCCTTAGTGCTATAAAGTGCACACCTCTCCCATTGTGCAGGATTCAGCAGCAGCCACAGCGCATTCCTGGAGACTCCAAGCCCCATGAGACACATGTGCCTGGTGGACTCCAAGCCCCATGAGACACTTGTGCCAAGGAGAAGGGAAGGAGTCACCTCTTCCTTAGTGCTATAGAGCGCTGCACCCTTTCATGCTACGTGGGATGCATGCAGGACTCATCCGGGCAAAGCCGGTCCAAGAGCAGGCCCGTCATGCATCTGTCAGAGCCAGGAAGAGCCAGGGCAGGGCCACACCCTGGGCTCTCCACAAGCTCACACACTGGGTTTTAACCTATCCTGGTCAGCTTTCTGAGTGGTTTTCACTGTGTATTTGTGAAGCATTCCTCTTATCTCATCATCCCAGGTGCCCTTCCTTGTCTGTTGTGTTGTGAACTTGTTTTTATCAATGGACAAAAGAAGGCAGTTGATAACCCCTCCGGGTACTGGAAAGGAGCCAAATACTGCCAGACATCATGCGGCGGAGAACTGCACTTTTTAGGCCATTGACAACCTAATTGTGGAAGTAGAAGATATCTTACACAAAGGGAAAAATACTCCATCGTACAGGCACCCAAGACCTCAAATTTTGAAACTCAATTCTATAAGGGTAAACCAAATAGTGCATGCCCTAGTGTGAACGTTTCTCCTGCCACTTTATTACTGTTTGTATGCTACATAAATAATTTTAACATTCCCTATAAGTTAAGCCTTACTGTTTTGTGCCAAGCTACCAGAGGGTTAAGCACAGGTTAATTTAGTGTCTTAGTGTTTCACCTTGACAAGGATTGTGATTGTTGCCTGAGTGGGGCTTCCATCCCCCTCAACCCATAACCCAATTTCTTACAACATCTGAGATTGAGAATGTAGTGTGAAAACAGAGGGGAGTTATGTTTGGTGCGACATGGGTCTAAGGGAACTAGATCATTGCAGTTTTTTGGAGAGAGTGAGTGTGAAAGGAGCTATGTTGTTAATGGTGAGTTTTTGGTTGGTGCAGAGCCAAGAGGATGTACTTTGAGTGTGATAAGTCTGCTTACTTTAAACTGCCTTGTAATTGTGAGAGTATCTGTTACCTTGCTTTGGTATTCCCAAGGGTTTACCATGATGCTGTTTGTTTGAAAAGAGTAAAACGTGGATTTGGGCCAATTGTGTTTGATGTGTTATGTAAGTGAGGGAACTTTTCTGCCTTCAAACTAAAATGTGCATTAATATTTGTCATTCTTAACCTTAATTTACATGTGCATTCTGGCACAGAGCTATTGCAATTAAAATAAAATTATTACGATGGGTTAAAGTGTGTTTTTCAAGCATAGGCTATCTAAGCCTCAATTAGGCCTCAACACTATCTTGTTCAAAATGGATGCCATATCATAATAATAATAATAATAATAATAATAATAATCATAATAATATTAAGTTAATTTGTAAAGCGCCTGATTACACCACAACTATGTGTCCCCGTGCATAAACCATGACCAAACTTCAGTGAGATCCAGGAGAAGAGTAAGAGAAGGACCAAGTGAGCAATGAAGCGGAACTAAAGAGGCAGGTTTTTAAAAGATCATTGAACCGAGTTTCAGAGGGTTCGCTTCTTATCGGTACCGGGAGGGAATTCCACGCCTTAGCCACTAGGAAGGAGAAGGAGAAGGAGCATGCCCCCAGTCTGGCCATTAGGACCTTGGGGATTTGCACCAAATTAGCCTTAGAAGATCTCAAATAGTGCAGCAGGAGGACTGTATCAGGGGATGTAGCATTGGCATTGAGCTTTAGGCAGGTCTCGGTCATCCAAGAGGCAAGTGCCACCAGATAAGATTTAAAATAGTGAGCTGAACCGTCCTCGTTCTGAGAGAGGGTCACAATCAATTGCGTGTCATCAGCGTATGATACTAATTTGACTTTATATCTCTTGATGAGCTCTGCAAGGGCACGAATGTAAACAATAAACAGAGTGGGGCTCACAATGGTGCCCTGGGGAACTCCTGGCAGAAGAGTCAATGTCTCAGAGGTAAAAGTTCTCTGACCAACTTGAAGGATGCGGCAGGATAGGAAAGAGGTGAGTCATCTTAATGCCAGGCGGCCGACCCCGCATTCACCTAGCCTTTGAATCAGGTGGCAGTGGGATATGGTGTCAAAGGCAGCGCTCAGGTTAAGCAAAATTAAGGCCGAGGTGGGATTGTTATACTCATTGTGTCTTAGAGTTTCAGTCGCGAGAAGTAAGGTAGATTCCGTCGACTGGACAGCCCTGAACCCTGATTGAGAGGAATGAAGTCGTTTTCTTCCTTCAAGCGAGTGAGTGAATGATTAACATGTTTTTCGAGAATTTTCGCAAAGCAGTGCAAAAGTGAGATGGGTATTAAGTTGTCCAAGATCATGGGGACTAGAGTGAGTTTTCTACTAATGGGGACACATTCCAATTAGAGAGACATCATAAGTAGTTGTCTAAGATTGGGAAGGATGGGGAGCATTCCTCACTGAAGAATCCTAGGTGGGGTAGGATCCAAAGGGGAACCCGATTTAATATGTTAGTAGAGTTCCTATATTTACTTCATGGAAGGGCTGGTAAAAAACACAGCATCGCCTTGAGTGAGTGAGGTATCTCTTGTCCCTAGTGGGGCATTGCGTTCTTTGACTTCTTGCTGGAATGTATCATAAATTGTAGCTACTTTAACAATGAAAAATGTAGCAATGTTGTTGCAATTATCTTGAGAGGGAGTTCCCAAAGCGGAAACTCGATCGAGCGAGGACAGTGATTTGAGTATGGTGAAAAGTTCTTTTGGTGAGTTATTTGACTTATCAATCTTCTGCACATAGAACTCACTCAGCGTCTTTCTAATTAGCTTGTGATATTGCTTAAATGTTAACTTATGATTGGAGTGACTGCTCTGGATATAATTAATCCACCAGGTAAGGTCCAGGCGTTTGCACACTTTCTTGGCTGCCACTAGTTCGCCATTGAACCAGGGTGCTGGGGGTGAGATGCGTGTCTGATGTTTAGGAGCTAAGGAGGTTATGGCCTCTAAGGCTTCACAGACCCATCGATTGATGCTCCTGTCAGCCAGATCCACGGGCTCAGCTAAGTTCGGTGGGGAGGCTATCGTACCTTGGGGAAGGTCTCGAAGTCAATCTTAGCCCATTTCCTAGAAAGCACTGTAGAATACTTGTCGCACCAGGGCGTGGAGTTAATGGTATCATCGAATAATTAGACCAGGGGACTGTGATAGGGTGTCCACCATCAGAGTGGGAAAATTTAAAATAATAGGGTCTAGGGTGTGTCCTTTCATTCTAGTGGGTCCTGAAACTCCGCGCATCAGCCATACTTAAATATGGGCGTGTCTATCCATTGGCCAATAAACCACGGGGGAGGGTAAAGCAACACCAACCAGGGTCCAGCCACCCCACGTACGCCAGGAGAGCTTTGTCCTCTGCACGTCACTACTGGAAAACAAAATGGTAACTAAAATAATACAGATAATTTTAAAGTGAGAAAGGGAACACTCACAATCATTTAAAAACAGTGCCTGCCAGGCATCTCCCTGCACTTTGAGTGCTACAAGAAAAGGAAACACACAGCACAGTGGTAAAGAAGCACAGACGTCTTGTCACTCAAAGCAAGGAGTCAGACACTTCCCTGCATCATGATGTTCATTCTGTGTTATTTCTTGACTGGCACCACATGCTTCAAGATGTGGATTGTTTATTTCTGTACAACACTGTTCTAGAAGAGATCACTAGAGGAAACCCCTGTGTTACATTCGCCAAGGTTCTCCCTGCTTCCACACTGTATTGCATTCATTCACAATGGTTTTCTGTTGTATATGTAACTAGTTTGTTCTAACATTATTGGGCGATATCAAGTCAGGGGAGCGATGCAATATTCATGTAGTGGGGCTAATACTAAGGGTTATTTGACGCTTTAAGATGTAAAATATGCTGGAGCAATGATCATACCATGCTTACTTTGCAGTCTTAATAATTTGTATGCACGAAAACTGCTTATATACCCTTGAATTTGGGAGTCGGCCATGATTCTTTTAGATTCTATTTGAGATGCTGCCTGATCTCTTACTGACTTTGCTGCACAGTTAGAACTTATAATTGCTATGATTTTTATCCATTATTATATTGTTTTATATTTGACAGCCTTTATGGCAAATGACTTCTGTGTAATCAATAAGTTTACTGCAGCAACTACATTTATTATTTCTCTATTGTACCTTTGCATTTCAAAATAAAATAATAAACCCCCATTGTTTTCTAATTTCTAAAGCCAAATTCCCTTTATGACTCAGTTCTTTCTTATTTACTGTATTTTGAAATGCTGATTGAATCTTGTCTCTAAGGCGTACACATTGCCTCATAGACCTTGATGTTAACACACAGTCCGGATCCACCCAATGATTAGGGGCGCCACTGTATTGTAGATTTCCTAGGTCCCTGCGCGCCCACAGCTGCATAGAGACAGAAAAATAACAAAGATTTGCCAACAATCAAACCATGTAATTTAATGTATGGTGTTCTAGAGAATGACGTGGAGTACGTAGCCCACGCGGCTTCTCTCCCTTGCGTGCCCATTCACTGAGCAGCCAATTGTTATTCTGAGAGGTGTATCTTGTGTTCTGAGGCCAGAACTGTCTTCTGAGGCCAATATTCCTCTCTGTCTCTCCCAGGAACAATAAATGCCAACAGCAAAGATTCACTGCTCTGCGGACTACTTCCTGTATTTGAGTGGGGTTGAAACCAAGGCTTTTAAAAGTTTAAACGGAGGAGGAAACATATCAGCCGACAAAAATGATATGCACGGGTTCCCTCCATAAAACTTCAATAGTTTTAATATTAAACCTTGCAGTATTTATTGGAAATGAAAATAGTTGACATTTCTTAATATAATGAAAACATCTGTGATCCTGAGTTCACAGTGCCATCTTGTGGACAAATTCATTTTGGAAGGGACGGAATACTCGAACATGACAATCTGCGAGAGAAGCCTTTTTAATACACAATATAGTAGAGCACAATCGTCTAATGCCCGCCCAGGGGCCGCTCCAAATCGTGAAAATAAACGCAGGTACCCACCAACAACATAAGGACAAAAAAAAGATTGTTTTCATCTTTCACCGTAAACAAATTTTTCATCTGGAATTTCCAAATTGCCTCTCTTTCTTGATCTCTGCCAGTGGGTATCGTATAGAATTCCTCTTTCCAAGGGTTTCTCTTGTTTTTCCTTGTTATTTCTGCCCCTTTTCTGTGAGTATAAATGTTTTATACTTGTCAGTGAAACCACAATTAAATCAAAGCTGGACTTACCTCATACTGAGAGGGAAACGTGTACCGTTATGCCATCAAAATAGAGGCAAAACTAGAAGTATTCGGGGCGGGGTAGAGGTAGAGGTATAATCTAGGGACCGGGGATAATGTTAGAATTAAAAAAATAAATACATTGTAAACGGAAACACCTGTCTGTCAGACAAGATAAACCTCAAACCCGAAGGACTGATACGGAAAAGACGAACGCGCAAGTAATAATAGACAGAATAGGATAAGAGAGACTGAGAAGGGGAAAAAGGCATCCGCTGAAAGAAAGCAAGGTTAAAAGAGCGACACCCCCGATGAATCAATTGCATATTGATATTTTGCATAAGTGTTATCATTGTAATGGCTCAACTGTATCTGCTGTATTACAATACTGTTCTTTACATTTTAAAAACGAGAGACCAGCCAAAAGTGTCAGGGTTACAAATAGATTCAGAGAAAGGGTAAAAGAGTAGCCGCCAGAAAGAAAAATAAGAGAACGTATTAAAGGAAAAAATTTAACCAAAAGAGAGAAATGTTTATAAGTATAGGAGTAAGCATGAAAGTAAGGCTCCTGAAAAGAGAAAGTTTGCTTTTGCTACTTAGTAATAAATATGAGTGGGACCATTGGAGTGTTTGAAAAAGGTAGCATATTTACTACTGCATGAGAGGACTTTAGTGAAGAGTAAGAGGGTTTAGGGAAAGGTTAATGGAAGGGTGTGCACCCACCTGTAAAAGAGTAAGCCCATTGCAATTGATGTTGCATGGGACCACTGTTGCTCTCATAATCATTGCAATTGATGGAGCAAGGACTCTTGTAAAAGAGACTTGCTCAGTCGCAGTCCTCTCATATAATACCGTAATGAAATAATAATGTTTGTATTACTAATTATGCACAACATTCCGTATATTTCTAGATAGAGGAGGCTTGCCTATGTGTTTTACTAATAAGTAACCCTAATGTGATTAAATATGGCTGCTAACTTGGGAAAATGAACTGTGCATACTAAGTCCTAATGAGTAAATAGTTTTTATAAGTAAATGGGACAGAGTAGAGATAGGTGTTATACAGTGAAATCATTTTATTTTGAATTTAATACTTTGTCTTTTCACCTCTCTATTAGTTCGTATTTGGGCTTCTGAGAGATGCTAAAGTCTGACACCCACGTGGTCTTGCCCACATGCACAAGATGGACGACTCTTAAACAGTGAGCTCATGTCTTGGGATTTGTCCAAGGACGTTCTCTGCACATGTCTTGGGAACCAGCTGAACATCCTGAAAATTCAATGGACAACTGTGGAATTCTATACATTGTTGATGATAAAGTTTACAAATATGGGTGGGAAATAAAGCTTGGGAGAACAAATTAATGGGCAGGAACTTAAACAATTGAACTAAAGAAAATTAATAAACTTAGCATGATGTGATGATCATCCCCTCAGGTCATCCAATCAGAAATAGGATACAACAGCAAAAGGGTATTAAGTATACGGGAAGTATTGGCGCTCAGACAGTATTCGCGTGCATATAAAATGAAAATACAGCAGTAACTGGTGCTAGCAGGGAGGGGAGACCCCAAGAACCCCTCAATTTAAATGTGAGAATTCACATCTAAGAATTAAGAAACAAAATCCCGCGCACACAGATTTAGTACAAACAAGTAGAGTGCTACTATATGTGATTCACAGAAACAAAAGTCCAACGTTGATTCTTTGAATTTTGATGTGTATCTCCTTTTATTAGATCGTCACACCAATGGTAATTGACAGCCAGCCGACACGTGTTTCGTTATAGGTCTATACAATCACGGACACTATAACTCTTCAGGGCTCAATGGCTGTATATTGATCTTTTAGGGCCCTAGTCCGGTGATAATTCCAACCCAGCAGGGTAACCTATTAGTTAGAAGATGACGATATATTGGTTCCGTAAATTTCAAATCACAATGTAAATGGAAGACGCCAGAATTCAGCACATCTGTGCCATCCGAAAAATTCAATGATCCAAATCGTAGAATTAGAGAAATTCGTCCCGGTTCACCACATGGGTACGTGTGGTGTCCAAGTTCTGGGTAGAATCACCCTCGTTGCAACTGGCGTCCTCGACCCGGAAGGGGACGCCAGTTGCAACAAGGGTGATTCTACCCAGAACTTGGACACCACACGTACCCATGTACACAGATGTGCTGAATTCTGGCGTCTTCCATTTACATTGTGATTTGAAATTTACGTGTGAAATCTTATTTTAAAATTGGATAGACTGATTTTTACTTCCTCTGAAAGATGGAGTTAACACTGTAATTTGTTCTGCTCTCATGATTAATTTGATAAACATTTAAAACTTTCCCGAGTTTGTAATTATTTAATAGAAAATCAGATAAATGAGACCTATGTTAATATCATCAAATCCTAATCAACTGAAATAGATCCATTAGTTATAGAAAGGGCTTTGAATTAGTACTAGATTGAAGAATTGATAAGCAAAACTGATATACAATTTTAGCCCTAAAACTTGACCCCCGTGTTCACCGGCCTATATGAGTGAGTGTGTTTATGGGCGCCCCGATGAGTATATAGTGATAGATGTCCGCAAGTTGGTAGCCCGCTGAATCAGCTTGCTGGTAGAAGAGGTATGTTTTTTATTGATTAGTTTGGTGATTATTGGTTATCAATTTATGTTCTAACAAACCCGTTCGCATATTGTTTCATGTTGTCTGGAAATTCCCAGCAAAATGTATAGCAGGTGGTGCAGTGACGTTACTCATCTGTTTAGTAATTGAATTCTGTGAATAAGTGAGAGTGATTGTTAGCAAAAAGTTTGCTGGTTAAACTTTGGAGTTATATCATCTAGAAAGGGTAACATTTAAGGAGTAGCAGGTTCTTCTAAGCTTGGGTGAAGAGAAAATGGAAGGTTTTACTCATAGTATATGAAGAGTAAGAGGAAGGTTTTACTCGTAGCAAAATAAATCAACCATTCATTTAGTTTTATGAAACAGACAGTAGCAAATGTTTTTATGTTGTTATTAATGAAAATTTTGGAAAAGGTTAAAGGAAGAATACGTTTTCGTATTACCTTGTGAAGGGAGGATCAGCTGCCGGAGTTGCGCTGACGTCACAGAGTGCAGCGCTGGGATTGGTTGAAACAGAGGGTGTGTGATTTTCAGAGGCTTTGTAAAAGAGGGGTCAGTAGTGAGGAGTGATACCGACGTCATGATAGAGCCGCGCTAGTATTGGTTAAACAAATTTTGTACATTTGAGCGTGATTGGATAAAAAGAATAAAAGCTGCAATAGGATTGGAGAAATCTGAGTGTAAACAGAAAGACTAATTGGTTAACAAAATATAAGCGGTAATAGTAATAGACAGTGGAATTTGTATGTTGAAAAACGATCCAACATTAATAGGGAATCGCCCAGACAGAAGATATTTGCAAGACAAGAGTATATAAGGGGACCTACTCTAAAAATGTACGGAAAGAAAAGAAAAATTTCACTTATGCCAAAAATAAAAATTGATTTGAAGAAAGATAAACCCATTAAGACTAGAGAAGGAATTCTTATCCCACCACAAAAGACTCCTGCTTCATTTATGATGATGGAAAGAGGTTATCATACCTGTGTATGGTTAGAGAATTGGATTGAGTATGCAAAAGAGGACGGAATACTAGCTTTCCCAGAAATGTGTGCGTTTAGTGGGAGAATTCTTCAGAACTTAAGGACAAGAATGAATGAATTAGAACCTAGACCTAGGCCAACACAATATGAAGCTTTAGAAGAATGGGAAATGGAGGCATTTGATCGAGGCAGATCTAGAAGTACTAGGGGCTATAGAGGATTCTATCCTATAAGAATGCGTGATTCACGTGAAGATCAGATGAAACAATGGAGACAAGCAATGGTCATAGAAGGACTGTATCCTGTATTACTGTTAGAGGAATAGTCGGGAGGCAAATGTACAAGAAAAACTAAGCATTTCACAATGACAGGTTGCGGAGAATCAGAAGAGGAGTTTATAGAAGATATCCTAACAAAGAATCCTCCATCATATCAGGAGGGACCCAGTAGAACTACTCCAAGTGCCCCTGCTTTAGAAACACCATTAGGTCCTCAAATTATGCATGACTCCTTAAATGAAAGGATTCTCCAGGAGAAAGAAAGAGAAGCAATAAACAAAAATAGAGAAGAATGAAAAAAAAATTACACAATTGAGTGCACATCCTGAAGCTTTGACTATACCAGTGACTATAGGTCCTGTTGCCCGTTTGTATGGGGATAAGATAAAGGAAATTGTCCAAAACCACCAGTCAAGGCCACTCCTAGCGTAGAACCTAGAAAAGAGAACATAATAATTGAAGACCAAGCCAATGAATGTGAATCATGAATATCACTAATGGATTTGCCAATAAGAGAACAGATAACTGAAACCCCACGAGTTACACCTAGTTATTTAATGGAAATACGATCAGAAACCTCCACAGGAACTAAAAGTGCCACAAAAGCGTCACCAGAAGAATTAGAAAGATGGCACAGGGAATAGACAAACCGAATTCACAGCCAAAGATTTTGGACATTTATAAATTAAAAGTAGAATTGGAAGAGATGATAGCTGGAAATGTAGGAATAGACGGGCTAAATATGTACAGTGAAGAAGAATTGTTGTTCATGTGCAGTAGCATAACTGGAAGCGTAACAATATTTCATAAAAATTTGACAGAGCTTCTTCTGAGATGGGAATTGAAATAGGGATATCAAAAGTATTGCAGAAACCTTACAGAGCAGACTTTACTGATAAAGATTTGGAAAATATGAATGTGTCATGAAGAAAATTACAGATTAAAGAATTAATGACAATATTACAGAAATGGGGAGAATTAGATAGGTGGAAAGCAAGGTGGACCAAGAAAAAGGAAGAAGCACAGGCAAATAGGACCGCATCAGAATATTTATTAAGAGAACCTAAAAAGACAGAAAAATTATGCCTCATGAGAGAGGTACAAAGAGGGGGATATGTACATGTTCCATGGACCTGACAAGATATTTTATCATTTACTAATGATTTTCCAAAATTACGAGAGAAGTCAGTTGAATGGTATAGAAAGGCTGAAAGGTTTGTGGGAGTTTCTAAAGTCTTGTTGAAGGATTTGGATGGTCTGTTTGACATAGTAGAACCTGCAGATCTATGGACAGAATGTAAAATCACAGTTGATTGGCCTAGTGACGAGTACCCAAGAGATGAGAAAACAGGAGCACCCTCAGAGGAGGTAATGAAGAAATATCACCAGGTGATTACTTTCTTAAAATGGAAAACTCCTCCAAAGAAATCAGATTGGATAAAAATAGACACAACAACCCAAGAAATAAACGAGACTGAACCTGCTTATTACGAACGTCTGTTACAGGAGTTCAAGCAGTATAGTGGATTTGAGAATATCGGAGATAAAGGTATGGGACATTTTGTGTATCAGTTTGTATCTGGACTGAGACCTGACATTTGTCTGATGATTCAAAAACATATGTTGTGCTGGCAAGGAAAGCTAATAGATGAAGTTTTAAAGTATGCAAAATACTGTGGTGATGAGATCAAAAATAGAAGCAAAAGGTTAGAAGAAAAAGTAATGTGAGCTCAAATAAAATTGGCAGAACAGCAAGAACTTAAATTACATAATCAGAATAATGATCAAGCTTGAGGATCTGGTCAGAATGAAAATAGTGGGGGGAAACCAAAAGGGAAAATGAGCAGAGAGGAAGCAAAGAAGAAATGTCCTTGTCATGGGTGCAGAAAATTGGGTCATTGGAAAAATGAGTGTAAAAATATTCAAAATTATAATGGCCCAAATCAAAATTTAAATCCACAGACGCAGAATGAGGTGATATTGAGTCAACTGCAACCAGTTATTAATTAACAGAGTCAGTTACCACCCGCGCCTATGCCAAATTATGTGAACAGAGCAAAGTAAAGTGTGGACACCGGATTTCCAGGAGAAAGTGGTAAGATGAATTCTGTAACTTCACAATTTCTTTTGCAGAACAGTTGTTCTTCTGAAGATGAACAATGACAGTGCCTTAGAGGGGAGGAAGAGGAGTGCATACTTGGCGCATCCTTACCGGTACATCAGTCAGGTCCATATATTGATGGAAATGTTGAAGGAAAAGACATTACCTTTTTGTTGGATACTGGTGCTACCCGTTCTACTGTGAGAACAGCAGCCATCCCAAAACTACCCCTCTCTGGTGAAGCAATTCAAGTAGTAGATGTTTCAAATAAACAGATCAGAACTCCGAACACAGAACCCATGGAGGTATGCATTGGCAATTTTAGGGAGATGCACAAATTTGTAGTGTGCAATTCCAGCCCTGTGAACTTGTTAGGAAAAGACATTCTATGCAAGATGAACTGTACCATTTATTGTACACCGGGTGGTGTTACAATTCAGACCTCTGATGAAGATGGTATTTACAAAATAATGCTAGCAAAACAAGGTACGAAAGTAGATTAGTTGTATTTATTGATGACAAAGAATGACTTACCTGATGAATTAAAATTGACTGTAAATCCGGAAGTGTGGGATTTCATTTGAAAAAAAGTAGGGTTAATGGCAGATGTAGATCCAGTAAAGGTGTCTATGAAAGAAGGTGCTGTCTACCCAAACATGAGACAATATAAAATGAGCCCAGAAATCAAAGCAGGTGTCATAGCAGGAATAGAACTGATGATTCAACAAGGCATTTTAAAAGAAATAATGAGCAGTCCTTGTAATTCACCTATAAGTGGCATTAAGAAACCTAACAGGAAATATCGGATAGTGCAGGATCTCGAAACAAAAAGAATTGTGGTGCCTTGTTGTCCTGTAGTGCCAAACCCAGCAGTAATCTTGTATCAAATACCATGGAATGCAGGATGGTTTACAGTAATTGATTTGTGTCATGCATTTTTCTCCATCCCATTACACCCAGATAGCCAGTATGTCTTTTTGTTCAAATTTGAAAATCGTATCTATGTGTGAAATCGAGTTTCTCAAGGGTACACAGATAGCCCTTCGATTTTTAATCAAATTTTGAAGAAATGTTTAGAAACACTAGTAATGCACATAAATTCAGTTTTAGTCCAATATATCGATGACTTACTTGTTGCATCAAAGTCGTGAGATGATTGTGTCCTTGATTCTATTGCTTTATTAAAGCATTTGGCAGATGGAGGAAAGAAGGTGTCACCAGAGAAGTTACAATTTTGTCAAACTAGAGTTAAATATTTGAGACATCAACTAGAAAAAGGAGTGAGAAGAGTGACTCCTGAAAGAATAAAAATAATTAAACAGATGCACTTTCCACAAACCCAGAGAGAAATCAGAATGTTTCTTGGTGTAGTAGGGTATTGATCAGAATGATGAAGGAGAAGTGAGACCCCCTTTGAATAATAAGAGCGATTTTAAAATTACAGAAATAAAGTAAAGAAAGAAGAGAAATCTTCTTAAAAATGGCTAAGGATAGATTTGCTGAAAGACCAAAACGAAATTGCTTAAAGAAATGCTGTTGAATATGAATATGTATCATTTTAGTAGTGATTGTAGTATGGTTAATCTTAACGATAGCAATACCATATTTGATGAGAGTAGAAAAGGGAAATAGCACAGACACAAAGGGAAAATTAGCTAACATAAACGGAGATACAGTAGAATTAGAAGCATCAGGTGAGTCAGAAATAAATCACATGGTAACAGAAAATAACACAGATTTAAATGTTTTCACCAAGTTATTGTTTCAATACGTAGAAACTATGGAAATTAGTGATTGTTATATATGTATGAAATTACCAGCTTCAATAGCAGAAGGTGTCACATATCACCATTTACCGTTAACATATGTCATTTCCTGTAGTGTATTACCAAGTCTGTTTTATAAAAACAGGCAAATTGCTGTATTATTATTCAAACGTAGATGTAATATTTTCAGAGGTTAATGTTCGGAAGAATATGAATCCAGTACTTAGTAGCCTAGCAGCGCAGTTTATGGGTGAATTTTTCTTAACCCAAAATGCAATAGATATAGCAGAAGCTCACAAGCATAATTTAACCTGTTCACTAAAAGAAGAAGAAAATATATTTTAAGAATTTAGTAGAAGAAAGGAGACCGGATTTCCAGAAAAGGGCCAATGAACAGAAAAATCATATTCCTCCATGGGCTGAGAAAGAAAGAATCTATACATCAGGCAAGACTCAGGCTGCGATGTCCCTAGACTTCGAAAAGAAAGGGAAAACCTGTCTCCATAGGTTAAAAACTGACTATAACAACGTATTTATTGGTTCCAGTGAATGTGAACATAACTTCTTGGTTATTGGAGGATGGGGGCTAAAAGGGGAACTGATCCAGTATTTCCTGGAATTTATTACATATGGGGAAATAAGGCTTATTTCAGGTAACCTGCCAGATTGTATGGGAGTTGCTATTTTGGAATAGTATTCCCTAAAGCAGTGGTTCCCAAACTTTTTCAACCTGTGGCTCCCTTTATCTATTGACTGTTGTCCGCGGCTCCCCTTTAAGTACCTTTTTTTTTCGGGTGAGGAGGATGTAAGATCAGCCTCAGGAGTGCTTCAGTTTTACTTCTCTTTTGTCCGGTGGTTGGGTGCTTGCTTACCAAGACATGCAATGGATTTAAAAAAAAACACAGGGGCGTTCCTCATCACAGACAGACTGTGCTAAAGTGGCAGGTACACAAAAACCCAAACAGTAAATAAATAAATGAGCCAGTTAGAGTTGCCACCTGACCGGTTTCCTACCAGTACCGCTGGTATTTTGATGTCCCAGCTAATGCAAAAACAACAAGACCACCTAAATCTGATATTTTTATAGCACTTATGATCTGTACATACTTCATACAGCAAATATAACTTGAGATCAAAATGTATTCTAGAGCTGTGTTAATTATCCGTGACTATTAACTGAAGTAAGCACCATTATGCAGAGCTGCTGCCTGTTGAGCCTTGTAGCTGACACATTATCAGGCATTGTTCAGGAACTTTCCCAGTGTGGACAGTAAAACCTTCGAACTGACTCGCGCTGATTCAAGAGTCACACTTGTAAACAAATTCTACTATAGATGAGTGGGGGTTTATGCACGCACGTATGCCACCATATTCCAAATCTTTTACATAGTGGTGAATATTTGAAAGAATGGGCAGGGAGCGTAAGCAGGTTGAAGACTTAATTTTTTAAGATAAGCCAACTGACAACGTAGTATTTTGTTTGTATTGGCAGGAAAGATTGCAACTCACACAACATAGTTCTCCAGTCATTTCAAACACCCCCAACCCTCCACGAACATGCACAGCTGAATGTGATATGACCCCAAAAGTTCGTTAGGAAAACGTCTCATTTCTCAACCATGCCAGCTCAAGGCTTCTCGGAGCACTCTTAGCTACCAAGTGAAACAGAGAAGCAGATGCAACAGCTTGGAAATGTTACCCAGATATCTCAAATTATGAGAATTATTTTGGTTTTCATGCGTAAATAAAAAAGAATATAAAGTCACACGTGATGTACTTCCCCATTTGCTAAGCACCACCATCATTCTAGTTTATTTTGTGGTTGAGCTGATTATTGGAACCAGCTGATATTAAATGGGTATTATTCTCCTGCTATTATCAGCGCAGGGGAGTGAATTAATATTCAATTGTGTGCGTCATTCATAAACCTGAATGAACCGCAAGGTGCTCTCTCAGTGATCTGCAAATTAGCGGCATACATGATTAGGATATTATTGTGATGTGTATTCAGAGGAGAGTTCATAGAGTAAGCAGCTGCGCCCCTCTTCCAAGGCCTCTCTCTCGTTCGTATCCGACATTATTTTTACACGAGTCACCTTCACTCACTGCACGTCTTCGTATACACATGAATGACCCCTTGTCAGAGTGAAGGGGCGATGAAGTCATTTGCTGTTCTGGAAATTCACATTTAGAATTACCCGTTTTTCCTGGTAGAAGCCATTGCTACAGTCAATGCAGAAAACGGGCCGCAATAACGCTCGGCATCACTCTCCTGAATGTTTGTGCCTGGCCCTGCAACACGTCACATGCTGGTCCAACCCATTCATGCTGCTGACAGGTGCGGCTTCCGAAACTCCCCCGCTCCACTGCAAGACATTCCCCCTTGGCACATGCCGTTACTGGGGCACACAAATAAACATTTCAAATATGCAACTATCATGTGTTAGAACAGAGGCGAACGATAGTACCTGCTGCCTTTCCCACATTCTCAAGAAGTGTGCGGCGCCCCTGGCGAGTTCTAGTGGCGCACCAGGGCGCCGCGGCGCACACTTTGGGAACCACCGCCCTAAAGTATATCATGTGAAAATAATCACTGGAAACAATGAAAACAACAATGAACTAATTCGTAATAAGAGAGCTAGTTTTTCAGAAATAGTAGGAGACATATTTAGTGCATTGATACCTTCAGTGGGAGTAATTCTGAATTCGCAAAGAATTTGTCAATTGTCCCCAGTAGTTGATCGTTTATCAACTGATACTGCTGGAGGCTTTCTGATGATCAATACCGAGATGGTTGCGGTCAGATCAATGGTATAGCAGAATCGACTTGCCCTTGATATATTATTGACAAAAGAGGGTGGAGTCTGTAAAATGCTGAAAGCGCAACATTGTTGCACTTACATTCCTGAAAAAAAGTGTAGAAATCGGGAAATACATTAAAAATATTACAAAGTTGGAAGAGGACTTTAAACCACTGGGAGTTGACAGTGTATGGAAGAAATTAACAAATAGTCTAACATCAATATGGTCATGGTTTGCCAACTTTGGTAAAGGCATTGTAGCTCAAGTAATACTACCTATGCTCGGAATAACTATGATAGTTTTAATAATAATGATTTGGTGCAAATGTTGTAGAAATAGAGGAAGGTATGAAGTAAATAAACCGGGAAAGAAAAGACAATACGAAGAAATTAAGCTTGACGAATTAAATGGAGAATTATACAAGAAAATGATAAACATGAAAGAGAAAGATGAAGTGGAAATTGAGAAGACAAAGAAGGGAATTGAGATGTGCTAAAGTTGGCATCTGGTGGGGTGTGGGTATTTATGATGGCATAAATGCCAGAAGAGAGGGGATTGATGAAGCAAGGACTCGAGTAAAAGAGACTTGCTCGGACGCAATCCTCTCATATAATCCCATAATGAAATATTAATAATGTTTGTAATACTAATTATGCACAACATCCCATATATTTCTAGATAGAGGAGGCTTACCTATGTGTTTTACTAATAAGAAACCCAAATGTGATTAAAGATGGATGCTAAGGTGGGAAAATGAACTGCGCATGTGTCAGTTGCAAGACGTCTTAATGCTTGGAGGGAAAATTCTGCTTTTGCGCAATAGCATCTAATATGAACACTTGGAAACGAACGTGCTAAGCATCTGCTTTGCTGAAACTAAACCGAGTTATATACTAAGTGCTAATGCATAAATAGTGTGAATAAGTAAATGGGATCAGAGTAAAGATAGGTGGTCTACAGTGAAATCATTTTATTTTAAATTTAATACGTTGTCTTTTGACCGCTCTATTAGTTCGTTGTTAGGCCTCTGAGAGATGCTAAAGTCTAACACCCACGTGGTCCTGCCCACATGCGTAAGAGTGACAACTCCGAAACAGTGAGCTCAAGTCTTGGGACATGTCCAAGGACGTTCTCCACACATGTCCTGGGAACCAGCTGAACATCCTGAAGATTCAATGGACAACTGTGAAATTGTATACATTGTTGTTGATAAAGTTTACAAATATGGGTGGGAAACATAGCTTGGGAGAAGAAATGAATGGGCGATAACTTAAACAATTGAACTAAAGAAAATTATGGTTTGATGAACATCCCCTCAGCTCATCCAATCAGAAATAGGAGTTTCATCAGGTTGAAACATTTGGGATGGTACACGCCATTAAGAAAGTATAATTGGGGTAGTAAGTTAGATTAATTAATGCAGTCGCAGCCAGAACGCTGAGAGACCGAGATGCTGCCCGAATGCTGATTGAATACCTGAAGAAGCAGACTTAGAATTTCAAGCTAATTCAGAATTAGAAGAAGATCGCAGAAGAATCGAGGAGGTAATAGAATTAGAAGAAGATCAAGGAAGAATTGAGGAGGAAGTTAGTATCAGAGAGGGGTGAGACGCAGGCGTCGAGTCCAGAGAAGGTCATCTATTCTGTCCTATCCTGTCCTGAAGTACCTGTAACCTGAACTTTCTAAGGGGCACATTAACTCTTGGACAGAGGGGTCTGATTTTCGCACCATCCTGGGTAAATATAATTCTGTGTAATGTGTCAATGTGCTTTCTCTTCTATCCTCTCTTTCCTGAGGTACTCATTGTTGTGAAATCTTATTTTAAATTGGATAGGCAGACTTCTACTTCCTCTGAAAGATGGAGTTAACACGGTAATTTGTTCTGTTCTTATGATTAATTTGATAAACATTTAAAACTTACCCGAGATTGTAGTTATTCAATAGAAAATCAGATAAATGAGACCTATGTTAATATCATCAAATCCTAATCAATTAAAATAGATCCATTAGTTATAGAAAGGGCTTGAATTAGTAATAGATTTAAGAATTGATAAGCAAAACGGATATACCATTCTAGCCCTAAAACTTGATACCCAGCGGTGTCCACCGGCCTATATGAGTGAGTGTGTTTATGGGCCCAGATGAGAATATAGTGATAGATGTCCGCAGGTTGGTAGCCCGCTGGATCACTATTCACAAGCTGCACTTCTAAAGTTACTACAGCTAAAAAGAGAAGAGTGGAGAAGTGTGGCTCACTGGTTAGAGGAGGCAGACCCTGAAGCAGAAGTCAGACCCGGGACCAGGTTTCAATTCTCGACGCGGCAGGGTCTTGAGCCCAAATATCCACGGACTCGATGATTCTCGTTTCGGTGCCTACTCGAATCACAGGTTCACACTCTGCAGCTCTGGGCATCAGCTTGCTTAATCTCCACTATGGCCTCCCCGCGGTGGGATACCTGGCTTTCACCTTGGGGATGCCCAGTATGGGTATCTCACAGGGAAAAAGCCAGGACGGGTTCCCAAGGCAAGCGCCGAGATGCCTACGGGTAATCGAGCGCTATATAAGAACGCATAATAATAATAATAATAAAAACAAGCATTTGCAATGCAAATTGGTCTTGCATTTTCTTGAGTTAGAGGTATTGGCATTGTAAGTGATAATGTCTTTTACTCATGTTATGAGTGTATGTATGTGTGTGTAGTGTAATTATGTGAGTCGGATTGGAATTGTTAGTTGTGGGATAGTGTGGCATGGTGTGGAGTTCTGTAGTAGAATTATGTGCCATGGTGTGCAGTGGAATTATGTGTATAGTAATTATGTGACACTGAGTGTACTGGGATTATGGGGAGTTGGATTCTGTGTTATGGAGTGCAATTATGTGAAATGGTATATAGTGTTGTGGAGTGGTATGTATTAGAGTTTAATTATTTGGTGTGCTGCTACATTTTGTGGCATGATGTGGAATTGTGTGGTGTGGATTGAATGTATGTGGTACTTGTGGAATTGTGTGGTGTGGAGTGGATTTGTGGAGTGGAATTATATGGCATGGTGTGCAGTGGAATTTTGTATATAGTAATTATCTGGTATTGAGCGTACTGGGATTATATGGAGTGGGATTGTGTGTTATGGAGTGTAATTATGTGGAGTGGTATGTAGTAGGAGTTTAATTATGTGGTGTGCTGTAGAATTTTGTGGCATGATGTAGAATTCTGTGATGTGGAATGGATGTATTTGGTGTCTTGTGTAATTGTGTTGTTAAGTTGAATTATGGGGTTTGGTGTCTAATTATGTGGTGTGGATTCTAAATGTATGGAGTTGAATTGTGTAGATAATTTTGCCTGTTTGGTAACACAAAAAACAAATAGGTAGGAGCTAAGCTCCAGATCTGTGTCTTGGGGTGTTAAAAAAAAGATCTAGGTTCAAACGGTTGAAGACTTTGGATAATAATCTTACAGGGAGAAATATATCAGTCTGTAATATCCTTATAGAAACTCACTGATGATAATGTCAAATCACAAGAGGGTATACGGTTATTTTCTTCTCCATGTAAAAATGCCTATTACTGAGCATAGATTAAATACGCTGGCATGCAAACTTTAGAAATACAACCTACCCCACTTGTCCCAAAACATACCCTCAGTCTGAAATTATCATGCCATGCACAAACATATATTATTGACAGAAAAACTTTACAGAGGTGCAGCTGACAACTTGCCCTCATTTAGAGGTGGGCTTTCAGCTAGCATCGGCGACAGAGGGGATGTACACCATTCTTTCTACAAACAAGTCTGTTTTGAGGAAGGTTTTAACATGGGAGAGGATATCCCGATGATTCTGTTACATAGATAAATGTAAACCTTTCTTCATCTGAAAGGTTAGGTGTCAGGAGGCTACTTACATCAGACCAATGGATTTTGCATACAATACTAGGGAATAAATTAGAGTTTAGTTCCCACCCTTTTCAGCTAAGGTCTCCCCAGCAAATAGTATCCAGTGTTATAGATAGCGATTTGATAACACAAGAAGGTCAGGAAATGCTTTACAAAGGTGCTGTGCAGAAAATTTCCCTTCATTCTTAAGATTTTCACAGCAACCTCTTTTTGGTTCGGAAAGAGGGTGAAGGTTATCGTCTGATAATAAATACAAAACTATTGAATGATTTTGACTATACAGGCATTTCGAAATGGAAGGGGCACATTGTTTGAGTGATTGGAGACAGACTGGAGATTGGGTGACAAAAATTGATCTGAAAGATGTTCCTCTATCTGGCACCATTCATCAACCTCACACACACTTTCTAAAGTTTGTGTGGAACAACTAAAGATTCCAATTCAAGTCGTTCCCATTCAGCGAGTAGTGGACTGCTACTCCGTGATCTTACCTATCTTTCACTTTCACTACTGGCTTTGGCAGCAGGCATTGTGACAGCAGAACTCGATGGTAATAATGATATATGCATATATATGATACAGTGAGCAAGATCCGTTACAAAGAATCATTGGCTGTCTATAAAGCAATGATTGTAAAGGCGAAAAAATCATTCTACTCAGAACAAATTGACAAAGCTAAAAACTCAAGCAAGCAATTATACGAGATTACTAAAACATTGTCAGGTAACGCTCCTGATCTCATTCCCACCCCATCACAATCATTGTGTGATGCTTTGGCCAACTTCTTCTTCTCCAAAGTGGACGACATATACCAAGCCTTCACTTCTAAACCAACCTTAACGAACGCCCCTTCCTCCAGTACACACCCGATAAATGCCTTCTCCAGGTTTAAAGCACTTACAACCGATCATATAAGGACCATTGTATCCACAATTATAACAGGATCCGCTCTCGACCCTTGCCCTTTTTCAGTCCTCCCACCTGTGATGGACTCTATCATCCCAGTCATTACACAAGTTTGTAATTCCATACTGAGCTCTGGTATATACCCCAACCCTCTAAAAACACTTTGCTAAAACCTCTATTAAAGAAACCAAGCCTGAATAAAAATGAACTAAAAAACTACAGACCCATAGCAAGTCTCCCTTTTATAGCCAAAGTGGCCGAAAAAGCTATGAATTTACAATTATCGGAGCACATTGAGAAATACCGATTGCTGGACGATACTCAATTCGGTTTCCGAAAATATCATGGAACCAAAACTGCCCTGATTAAAGCCGCAGATGACGTCAGAGCAATTCGGGACCATGGGGGAACAGCAGTTCTGGTACTGCTTGATTTATCAGCAGCCTTCGACACGGTCGACCATAAGATCTTGGTCGACCGTGTCGGAAAGATGGGTATCTGCCATACGGCTAGAGATCTCCTCGCATCTTTTCTGGCAGATAGAACACAGGCTGTCACCCTAGGACCTTACCAATCTGCAAAGCTCTCGCTGCCGTGTGGGGTTCCTCAAGGCTCATCCCTCAGTCTGACCCTATTTAATATCTACGTGTCGGACCTTGCTAATGTTATCAAAGCACATGGGATAAGCCTAACCTCCTATGCGGATGATACGCAATTGGTATTGGCCATCAAAGGTGACGGAGGCGAGGTGGCACAACGCTTCCAAAATGGAATGCGGGAAATCGGAGAGTGGATGGCAACAAACTGCCTCAAGCTCAATTCTGAAAAAACTGAGGTAGTCATTTTTAGACCCCTCTCACCAGCTTGGTCATCATCCTGGTGGCCATCAGCCTTTGGAGCACCCCCGAGTCCGACGGAGAAGGTCAGGAACTTGGGAGTCATTTTTGATGAGGGTCTCAACTACATGGATCACGCAAACAAAGTAGCAACCATAGCACACCACAAACTAAGAATGATTAGGAAAATCAGCCCGTTCTTGCCAGAGGCAGCTACTAAAACATTGGTTAGCTCTCTGGTCTTATCGTCCCTCGACTACTGCAACGGCCTATTCCTAAACGCCCAGGTTAGGGTCACAAAGAAGCTACAGGCAATACAAAATGCCGCAGTACGTCTGCTTTCGGGAACACCTAAATTCACGGCCATATCAGAAATCATTAAAAAATACCACTGGTTGACGATCCGGAATAGGATTAAGTTTAAATCACTATGTATAGTGTACAAGGCACTCAACGATCAAGGACCGCATTTTCTTAAGGACCAGTTGATTCCCTACATACCTTGTAGACAGCTTCGCTCCACCACTCTTAACCAGCTAGTGATCCCATGTTCCAAAACAGTGACCTGGGGCGACCGCCGCTTTTTAGTTGCAGCACCCAAATTATGGAACACCTTACCTCAGAACAACAGACTAAGCCCCTCACTTCTCCAGTTCCGCAAGAGTTTGAAAACATGGCTTTTTAATCAATAACATCCATCATATTCCATTGAAGCATTTAATATCGAGCTAAGTTACGCGAATGTTTAGCGCCGAGACGCCTGCGGGTAGTCGAAGAAAATGTAGTCAGTTCATTATGATGTAAATAGAATCAAAAAGAGCAGGTTTCGTTTGTTCTATTTATTCACTCCTGAGAAAAATTGTTAGGTAAGATGTGCGGAAGAAATCTATTTGCTCTATTTCCTATTACACAAGCAAAACATAGCGCCCTGCAATTGCACCTGTGAAACAATGTATGTATCTAGTAGGGTGCCGGTGATTTTTCAATGGTGCCAGAACATTTTCCAGTAGTCAGTTTAATTTTGCAATGGTCTTTGCACCAACTGACTGGTGCAACAATGACTTCTGCACCGACCATCCTTTGTAGAAATAAAGACACTTTGCACCGGTGAATGACACCACAAATGCAATATATATAGTCATGGTCCACGTGACCCTGCACTAGTATGGAAAAGCTACATATATATTTGTTCACCTTTGGAATTCTTCACTGTGGGTGGTGGAGGCGTTGATTCTCATTTAGAATTCTCGATTTCCTGAGTACATGGTTTACCTAAGGGTTTTAATTATTTCAACTCAAACATATGCTGCTTCTATAACTAAAAAAACACGTGGATTGTATAAAAAAAGTAAAACTTCCATTTACTGTGGTATTAAAAAGTGTGCCCTGTGCTCATCCAATGGTGTCTGGTGTCATTATAAAGCGGTGATACGAATGAGGTAGGGCTGAGTTTTACATAGTAAGCGAGTGAAGCAAGCATGTCTGCTTGACATAAGGAGAGTGCAAGTAGTTCTCCCCCAAGAAAATGTTGGAAAAAAAAGTGGAAAATGGAGCAATACAAAGCAAGTTTTAATAAAGAATTTGGTGAAAAAGATAGAAGGCTTATGAAGCAATCGTGAATATGAGCTTGAATATTTAATCACAGGAAAAACGCCCTCATATGTTACTGCATTAAATGTGTTCAACATGTTACTGTGGTGTGCATATTTTTTTTAGTTCTCATTCGCCTCTAAAAAAATGTGCTGGAAGCCGGGAAAAAGAAGAGAGGACGGAGGTTTCACCCTTTACCTCCCTCGATCATTTGAACCTCCGTCTTCTTCAGAGTTCCCTTTCGATCACTTCACTTCCCCTCCGTATTGAGGACAGGGGGGGAAATCCAGAGGACAGATCACCAGTAGAGGCAGAGCATGCTTAATCATTGGACTTCATTTACCTGATGCTCACACCAATTAAAAAAAGGAAGCCACAATTGCTTTTTAGACCCCAACATATCCAATCTGGCAACATTTTTGACGGAGCGCACCCAATCATCAAACCTGGGAGAGGCCGTAGCTACCCACGGTCTACATATTTCCCTTCATGCCAGCAGTTTAGAATAGAAAATCCACCTTGCCTGATTTTTTGTAGTTTTTGCCAAAGAATCCACACATCCAAAATTAACAAGCAGGAAGCTTACCTTAAGATCAATCTTCAACATGAGAGACAACGCCCTACTCACATCTTTCCAGAATGGCTGGATCTCGGGACAGTCCACAAACATGTGAACTTCATCTTGTCTTATACTGCCACACTTAGGGCAAGCTACGTCGCCTCCTCTCCCAAGCTTTGACACCCTCTGGGGGGACCAATAGGCTCTGTGAATTGAGAGAAGGTGATTTCTTCTCAGCTGTGCAGGTTTAACTGTTTGAAACAACATAGACATAGATACTTGCCATTGATATTCTAACGATGCCTCAGGCAAGCATCTTCCGCATAGTTCTGTTGGCAATTGGAAGACTCCATCTTCCAATTCCCCCATCAGCCAAAAGATTGTTGCAAGCTCCTTCTTGAGTACTGCCTCGTACATTAGTCTGTCTTCAAGCTCGTTTGATTAACTTATTATCGTACCTGGATCTTGGAACCAACTCTGCATTTGCAAATATTTGAACCTGTAAAATTTGTTATATGATAGTTGCTTACATGTTTCCCAAGTTATGAGATGACCGTCTCGAATTATGTGGTCCCATCTTGTTAAACCTGCCTCTTTCAGTGGTCCAACCAGTGAATCTTTTGTCCATTCCGGTGAGCCAGGAGTCCCAAATAGGAGCCATTAGACTATAGTTTGGTATTTTTAAAACTTTTTTAACCTTATACCAAATCTCAACCAGGCCCCTAAGGTCTTTAACCTGACTTTTTTTAAATACTTGGGGTCTGCATATTTAAACATTAGGCCAGAATTGCCCCCTAACTCCTGCCTTGCCATTACTCCCAATAGTGTCCCAATCTCAGATGGTGTGGGTATATTCAATAGCATTTTGCTGTTCTTCAGTAAAAAAGTCCATGAGTAAGACAGCAGGTCGGGCAGTGCTAATCCTCCCTTCTCCACCCTCCTCCTCAATTTCTTCCAGGCTATTCTAGTTCCTTTGCTTGACCAAATAAAACTGCTAATCTGACTTTGCATCTTCTTAAGCCATTCCTTATCAAAAGGCAGGGGAATTGCATCAAACATAAAAGTAAATTTCGGAAGGAGCATAATTTTTACTAGATTTACACGGCCCAACAGAGTAAGCTGAATATGCGCTCAAATGTTTAGGAGTCCACTGACTTCTTTCTTGACCCTTTCAAAGGTAACTTTAGTTATTTTAGTAATGTCCTGTGGTATCATTACTCCCAGATATCTCATTTCACCTCTACTGATGTCATCACCAACTTCCAAGTTTCAATACATAACCTCCGTCTTGTTCCTGTTAATCTCATAACCCAAAATGTTCCCAAATTATGGCGTCAATGTAGTGATACGACTCAAAGTATTTTGTAGGTTAGTTGTATAAATGAGGATATCATCCGCATAATATCCTAATTTCCTCCTCCAGCCGTTGTACTGAAAGGGTAAAATGTCTGGATCCTCCCTTATCTTCATAGCTAGGGACTCTATATAAAGATTAAATAAAAGAGGCAATATGGGGCAACACTGCCTCGTACCCCTGGCGACAGGGATAGGGTATGTCAATTAATTAGAACTCTGGCTTTTGGTGCCGCATAAAAACCTGCTAGTGCTCTGCAGAAATGAAACCCAAGATTTAGAGATTTTGCCACACATTGTAGGTAGACCCAATTGACCCGGTCCAATGCTTTGGTGGCATCTAGTGCTATCACTGCCAGTGGGAGCTTGTAAACATTCACCATGTCTATAGAGCCTATCAATGAATATGTCAGCCCTTTCAATGATCTACGCCATAGACCCATTTAACCTATCGGCCAATATTTTTGCAAAAATCTTGTAGTCGCAGTTTAGCAACGATATTGGCCGTATGAATCGCAATTCTTGGGGCACTTTCCAGGCTTCAAAATGAGGGAGGTGGTAGCGTCCTTCCACGAGGCCGGCATTTCGGCCCCTCCAATATACAGGTCATTGAAAATGTTAACTATATTAGGGATTAACACTTTTGCTAAAGCTTTATAAACTTCGATGGGCAGGCCATCGGGACCTGGAGCTTAACCTCTCTTGCCCTGTCTTATGCAAAATCTACTTCCCTCTCATTCATTTTACAATTTCCCCATTCAGCTGCCTGCTCTTATCGAATAAAAGGGGGTTTATACAGCCTTGCCCCAACCATGTTTAGACCTCTTCTTCTGTAGGTTTTAACTCTTCTTGATAAACTTTACTAAAATTACTGTGGAAAGCATGCTCAATACCCTTATTATCACTAATGATATCACCTGTGCGCTCGCATTTGACCTGACCTATCCTATTTCTCGCCTGCTCTCTTTTGACCTTCCAAGCCAGCAACTTACGACATCCCTCACTATATTCAAAATAAGGCAAGGGACTGACCTTCCACTTTTTCCTGACTCTATCATGTAGTATTGTTACCAGGTTTGATTTTGCCTCCAACACTTCCTGTAGCAACCTAACCCGAGCTTCTTCATCTACCCTCGGCCAATCATATCTTTTTCTAAAGAACGAACCAGTTACTCTACTGCAGACACCTCTTTATAGTATCCCCGCTTTTTTTCTGCAGCCAGTGCCCCTAATCTTCCCCTTAAGAAGACTTTATAAGCATCCCAGATCTTTCTAGACGCACCTGAACCCTGGTTAAATTCAAAGAACTCTTCGGTCTATCTACTCAGTACTTCTACGACTCCTTCTTCCTGCAGAATCGTGCGATCTAAGGTCCATCTGGATTGCATGCCCCCAGCAGGGATATTCAAATGAAATATCACTGCAGAATGATCCGATAGATGAACTAGATGAACCATTAACCATCAAAAAACACAAGTGATGTGTTTTGCCAGACGAGTTAAAATCAAGGCTAATCGCAAATTTACCTGGTACTTGGACGGGCAACCTCTGTCCCCAGTAGACTCCTATAAATATCTAGGTTTCACTATCGACCGCAATCTCAACTTCAATTTACAACTGGGGCAAGGCCGTACCAGAGCTAAACAACTGCAGTCCGCCTTCAGTGTCTTAAAGAAAAAACTTATGGGGTGCTCTACAGGCCATTTGCTTAAAGCTATTTCAGCAAAATGTTTACCCTCAATTTCATACGGCTCGGAAATTCTAAACATGAAAGATGTCACTTCCTTAAACTCAGCACAATCAACTCTCTTTAAGGCCCTGTTCTCAATCCCTGGACACATTTCACCATCCCAAATTCGTCTTGATTACGGCCTGAGAAACCAGACCCCCGACAGACAAGGGGCATTAGCGAAATACTACTGGAGAATGAGGGACGCAGAGGATAACACCTTAGCACACTTCTGCTGGAAGGAAATTGAAACCCAATCCAGGCTAAGTAACTCAACGTTCAGTGTTCTGAAAGACTCCCTCACGGCACTGCAACTCTTGGAGGCCTGGCTCACCCTCCCCACTTACTCCAGTTTCAAAACCGCAGTGAACAACGCAATCAAGAGGACCTCCCTATTAATGGATAAAACAGCTGTCTCAAAACAAAACCACGCCTGGACCGTGATTCAAGGCTATCAGCGGCTGAAACTCAACCATATTTACTTGATCATTTCTCCCAGGAAAGAAAACAGTACTTAACGTTATTGCGGCTGAGGTCATTTCCATCAAAAGATCTGACACCAAAATGGAAATACTCGTGCAATCCAAGGAATGTCACTTATGCGGAGGTCGGGACGAGTCCCTTTTACAACTGTTATGCATATGCCCCTCCCTGGCAGTGACCCGAAGAACGGTCCTCCGGGAAGCCTTTAGGAAGGAACAAATACGGACATGCAGAGCTGCTGTCATCCAATGCCTTGGGGGGTCATCAATCCAACTGTCCTGTAGAGCAATAACATTTCTCAAAATGGCAGCAAGAGAGCTGGAAAAAAGGAAATCATTCACTAATTTAACAAGTTCCAGCATATCCATCAACAACATTATCTTAATGTTTTAAATTCTCCTGTTTTTAAATTTAAAATGTATTTTTACTTATGGTGGTTCCCCACCCTTTTATGATTTGTTTTTATTGAAATCAAATAAAAGTATTCATGACTGACTGACTGACTGACTGAGAGGGAGGGAGGGAGACAGAGAGAGGGAGGTAGAGAGAGCGAGGGGGAGGGAGACAGAGAGAGAGAGAGGGAGACAGACAGAGTGAGTGAGACAGAGGGAGACAGAGAGAGAGAGAGAGAGAGAGAGAGAGGGAGAGAGAGAGAGAAAGAGAGAGAGAGAGAGAGAGAGAGATAGAGATAGAGAGAGAGAGAGAGAGAGAGGGAGAGAGAGAGAGAGAGAGAGAGGGAGGGAGGGAAACAGAGAGAGGGATGGAGAGATAGAGAGAGGGAGGGAGACAGAGAGAGATAGGGAGAGAGAGAGAGAAAGACAGAGAGATGTGCGTATGCTGGGCCTGGTGGCTCAGTGGACGAAGGGGCCCGCTGCAGGGCCTCTGGTCAACCTCATGGTCACAGTTATTTTTTTGCTCTAGCACGACCTCCCTCCCCCACCTACCGGTGCTGCCCTCGGCCACAAACCACACTGTATATTTGGCCCAGAGAGAAAGTTTGTGAGTACCCATGCACTAGACCCATCATGTAGACTATGGCCTTTTGTAGCACCTGGACTGGAGCTCGCGTTAGTTCTCCTGATTTCCCCACATCCCCGTGCATCCCTTCGTGTGTTTGGACAATTAAAATGCCCCAACACGGCAAACATCCACTGACCAGTAAAAGGCAAGAAACTGCTTACAGTTTTTTTCTTTAATATTGCATAGCGTGAACTCGACCCAAAGGTATTAGAGCGCTTTACATGAATGGGCACGAGTTACATTATACAAGGGCACATTCTTTTTTATGTTTTTTTAGGTGCGGGGAGAGTAAACGATTTACCCAGACTCACACAACTTTGAGGCCATGCCTAAAAACATGTGTGAAATGTTGCTCTCCTCTCAGTGATTAAGTCAGAATGTGTGAAAAGCAGCGACCCCTCCCATCCCCTCTCTGGCATCCAAGTCGAATCAAAGGTGACTTGCAGACATAACTGGCCAACTAATTCAAAAACAAGCATTGGCATAGCCAATAGGTCTCGCCTTTGGGACCTTATAAGTGTTTAGCCATGCAACATTTAATGTTGTTGCAGTAAGTATATTTTGCTGCATAACTAAATACTTATAAGGTCCCAAAGGCGAGACCTATTGGCTATGCCAATGCTTGTTTAGGTTTGCCCTCGATTCACATGGAGAGAGCTTCAGCTACTTTAGGGGGCTAGCATCAGATATCTTGGCCTACTAGCTCTCAAATAGTATTTGCATGGAACATTAATATAGTGCCCACCACAAACTAAATTGTCACTTAGAAGTTTAACCAGAGGTGTGTGTATTACCCAGCAGAATGGCATTTCTTCTAGAGCTCACAGAGATGGAAGTCACTTTGAGCGTTACTTTCAGCTATTTCTCTCGATATGAATTTCTAGCCAGTAACATCACTTTTAGAAGTTTATAGTAAATCATCAGAAAATCCAGAGCCCAATGTGGTAGAGGGGAAGATAACACACCTTAATATTAAATACAAAGCTTTACGGGAGTGAAAGTAAAATATATTGCGAGGTAAAACTAAACGAACAATTTCACAAAGGAAGAGATATCTATTGAAAGGGTCCATAGAAAGGGTTCATTTTAATTTTATTTAATTCAGAGTAAATTGCCCACTCTTGGACAGGAGATACCTGATTATTTGATTGCTGTAAAGGAGTGTACCTGTGTTTCTCAACAATTGCTGGCAATCTGTTTAGTCACAGTTCGACTGAGAGAGTCTATAGCTCCCACTAAGTTTCCTAAGATAAAGGCCCAATCACAGATAAAAAAAGCATTTTCTCAACAGTAACAACACTCACAGCATAGCATCGGTTCATTAGGCAGGATTTATCGTGATGTCTCGGTCCACGATTTTAACAGGAATTCTTAGAGAGCAACGGGTTTGGTTAAAATGCATGTTTTTGCTGTAGTTGCGCGAGAATTGTTGAAATGCGTATCTTTGCTGCAGTTGGGAGAAAGGACACAATTGTGATACTGATGTTTGGGTGCGGAAGGAATATTTCTCAGGAATCCCGAGAGGCCTAGGCTACTGTTTTCGTCTCGCCTTTCTTTGAACAGCATTAAACTCAAGTTTTTCCACATACCCTCAGCAGGCAGTGTCACTGTGTAGCTCCCATAGCCGGAAGCTCGGCTGTAAGCCAGCTCACCTGGAGGCAGGTGCCCGTTATTACCCGGCACTTGAACTTTATAAGGAGATCAGTGTCATCGCCCCGAGGGACTGATGACCGGAGAGTGAAGGGATCGCGGCAGGGGGTAACTCCTGTCTCGTCACAGCCGCTCGCAGTCTGCCCGTAAGCCTGGTTCACTGAAGGGTACGGCGGTTCCGTTTAGTTACCTAAAACCCCTTGAGGCATGCTAGTCACTGCCAGGGGCTACGCTGGTAGTTAACGTCCTTTAACAACGGGTATAGCCCAAGGCAGGGCGGCTACATTGATGTCCTAAAGTATTCGGGAATAGCTTAAGAAACAAGCATCAGCCGCGCAGCAGTAAGAGTAACGCCGAGCGGCCGTGAAAGCAAAAGTCATCGCGATTACTCTGAAAGCGAAGTGATCGCGATGACACGCTAAAGCACGCTAGGGATGCGCGCGAAGCAGCACCCGCGCGCGTGACAGTAAGCTGGTGGCCGCTTTGGTAGTACTTTTAAAAGCAGCTACTAAATGTCTTGGCAAAGCAGCGCAGGCACTGGATCAGGCCGAGACCTAAGGAAGGGTGTCATTGCAGCCACTAGCACTCGAGCACTTGCGAGCTCCTGCGCCATCCACAGCCCAAAAACAAGTCAAACAATGTGTGAACCAGCATCGGTGTGAAGTGCGTCCCCACCCTTTCTACCAATAATAAATAATTACCAAGGATCCCACAACAGCGGATCCTAAAGGTAAACCCACATTTTGTCACTAGCCCAGAGGGACAGCTCTGTCTCTGAGCAAGCAACAGTTAACCACTGTATACTTATTGTTTCAGCAGCCCGGTAGCGATAGGTGGCGTTGGCTCAGCGAGGCTTTTGGAGTCTGGAAGAGTAAGGCAATCCCACCCTTTCGCAACTCATTGTGGGGTGGGGTCTGTGTCCGTGATGCTTACGGATCCTACCCCATCCTTTGACGACTAGGGAGGAGTGGAGAGCCATTAATCGCTGCCATACAGCCAATCCCCGAGCAGATGCTCATGCTGCCCGGAGTCGCTTCAAAAAGTGGCACTACTGCGCGTCATCTAGGGATTGAAACCAAAGCCCCCAGATAATGGAAGCCAGGGCTGAAGTGATTAAGCCATGCGCACTAGCGCATGTGTCAGGGAAGATGCCTGCCTGACTCTTGCCTGGTGAGGCAGTAGCCTCGGTTCAGGCGGAAAGTTGCTGTATTTGCAGCTGTTTCGTCCGTTTATAACATTTATTATAAAAGCGACAGTTAAAACACAGAGCAGCAACACAACAACAGGATCAGGGAATACATCTTATTAGGCACCCTTAGCAACGCCGGCGGCACGGTTATTTAGTTATTTTTGTTACGTTAGCGAGATAGCACTGCTTCTTTTATAGGGTTATCATTAACGATGCACTTTGCAATCACATGTTTAGTTGTGATTTATTGGCACAAGCTGCAGATGTCACATCACCAAAAAGTCAAAGGGTATGATAAACTATCAATGGCTGGGCGCAGAAATGTTCCTTCCATCTTCCTCCAGGGTTGTCGAACGAATGGGTGACACCCTCCAGTAACCACTTTGCTCCTCACTATCCTAAACATGTAGAGGAGATAGGTGTCTGCAGTGCAGACCACAAACCGCAGGGAAAAGCTCCGGCAATATGTCAGCCCGTGAAACGGTGCTGGTTTATTGAAAGATACGCTGCATTGATGCTGTATGGTGCTGTCTGAGAGAGAGGCAGATGCTGAAATCTAACTTCTGAACAAGCCTAGAAAATTAGAATTCAAAGAGGTGGTGGTCAATCACAGCACATGTAGGTGTGTCCAAGTAGTTAGGAGTCAATGATCTGCTCGCAGCGCTGTAAAAATAATTGGCACAATCCATCCCTTGGCAGAAATATACATGGATATGCACCCTTTCTTGAGGTCCTGTATAAGCTTAGCTTTCAATGTGAGGCATTTTTCACTTGTGTCAGTTGTTAGCCTCCGGATGAGAAATCCTGGATTTTAATGATGGATTCACACTTTTAACCACAGCTTGTATACTTCACCATGTACTTCACCATGTAGCTTAATTTCTGTGTGCCTCTTTTCCATTGTCTACACTAGCACTAGAAGTGGAAGGGGCTGCAATGCCTCCTGCCTTCTTCAAACGACTCCAACAAGCCCAATCCCCCTTAAAAAGAAGCCCAAAAACAAATATCCTACCAAAACTGCCCAAATGATGGCACACATCGAAAAGTGCAAAAAGGCAAAATAAATACAAGCAAAAATGCGGAGGCACTGCACGGGAGGTAGCACTAACATAACTGTGGCATTAAGAGGAGGTGGGAGGGGGGAATACTATATGTAAATGTGAGCAGCTATGTCGCCAAAGCAGAACACAGGCAAATAGTAACACAGAAGGAAACCTAGAAAAAAGAGCCCCCCCCCCCCCGAAGAACAGATAAAAAACCAAAGCGGAATGAGACAGTAATTAGTCCCCTGCTCTGTGGGAGGAATGGCAGAAAAAAGGAGGGACAAAGAGTCAGGACTGACCACTAGCAAGCAATGATGTTAAAGGACACTGAAACAAACAAATCAAAAGCAGGGGGATGGTTTTAATTCCACAAGAGAAGTATACTAGCATATACAAGAGGTCGTACGCCTACGCTTGACTAAAATTTACAAAATAATGAAGTAATACTATCTAAAAATGTGCCACATTAAGCCGCATAATTTGCCTTTTCTTGATGAATAATTTACTCAACCCTACTGCAAAATGTGTCCCTCCTCTGCCTCATAATTCCAGTGGCCCTAAGTATGATGTAACAAGCTCCAAACCCAACCAAGATACAGCTATTGACAAGAGAAAACCTTGAGACTTGATGTTACTGCAACTGAGGGGGAAAGCTGAGAAAAAAGTATGAGAAAAACAAACAGCAAATCAAATAGTGAACCTGCAGACAAGAGTACTGAAAAGTGGGGAAAAAACAAAGGTGCATTTACACAATGCTAGGCCACAAACTCCAGGAACCGAGAAGCCTGGGGCAATTTACAAACCATTGTTTGAAAAAAATACACCAGTGCACAGTAATTCTTAGCAGGTAAGTATGACGGAATATCTCACCTGTCTCCGAGCAATGGTACGCTGTAACAAACTCCACCAGGATACAGATATAGATCATGGGAAACCAAGAAATTTGATGTATTGCAATGGAGAAGGAAAGCAGAGAAAACCCATGAGTAAGGCAAACAGTAAAGCAAATAACTAATAGGGTGACTACACACGAGAGACCTGAAAGGAGGATAAAACAACAAAGGTGAATTTATAAGAAGCCAGGAGACTAACTCATGAGAAGGAGAAGCCAGGAACAACTCACAAAGCATTGCAAGTCAAAAGTTTAATGTATGTAGCATCATTTTACGAGCTAGAGACCTGCCAGTATTTGCTTTGACTAAGCAGCTCAATTCAGTAGTGGCTAAAAGAAAATGGGAGCTTGCTTCGCGAAGGGGCAACACCATTTCTGTACTGCATCTTTGTCTCCCACTTTCTTCCTTCCAAGCCGTTGCACAGCTGAGCTATCCCACAGATTGCACAGACCTGCATGCACTGATGTTTTGCAACAGAGGTAAGGCAGAACTGGCTGAGTCAGACCTAACATCACAGAGCTATGTTTCAGATTAAACAGAAATAAAATTGTGAGGAAATGTATCCATTGTGTAACCATGTTTATGCTACAGGACATGACTGATAGAACATACGCTATATCATTGATGAGTTGCCGGGGACCAGACGTTATGAAGTCGAGATTCTCATGAAAGAGGCTACTGAAACCTAGATACTGCAGGCAATTCATAAACAATTGGTATAAAAATTCACATGCCCTACATTTTGTTTTTCCAAAATGTATGCCGCATGTTTACTTTTACATCAACTTTCTTTCCTTTTTCGCAACGCCCCATTGTAGAAGTAGGTCCCTCACAATAAGATGTCCAGAGGTAGTAAAGAGTGAGAAGACTTTATTCAAGCAAGAATTAGCTTAGAGATCCCATCCAGCAGCTTGACAGGCGTAACTGCTCTTCCAGTTTCAAACAGTGCTAGGCATCCTTCACCACATTCCAGAACCAGGAATCTGTGGCTGACAAGAAGGTGCAGAACACCACATCACCTCCCCCTTCATAAACAAACAGAAGAATAATAAAAGTTATTATACCAAAAATATAATGAAAGACACGGAATAAACAAGTTATACAAAACACAAATAAATTATGAAACAAAGTCTTGAAAACCACGAGGAACACGCCTCAAACGGAGCAATCTCAAACACCTCTCAGGAACTTGAGATTCTTGTTCCACCAACTGTGAAGAGGAACCACGGGTGGTGAACGGCATTTTGCCACTCTGCCGAAATTCCAAATTTTGTGATCACTCCTTTTTATGGCATTCTTAAACACTTTGATGACCTGAATTGGCTGACTGAATTTAGACGTACCAGAAGTTTTCCTTTGCAGCTTGATCTTAACCGAGTCACCAACTTCAATTATCGTACTTTTCACAGCCATTCTCAAATCATAACGGACTTGCCTTTCATCCATCTTACCTTTCTCTCTTTCTTTCCAACCATCCATGCTATCCACCTTTTCATCAACCAACGCTCTCTTTGCAGAAACCCAAGAGGGAGCCAGTTCCACAGTCGCCATTCTATCTTTAAACAGCCGAAAGGGAGCTACACCTGTTGAGGAATGAGAAGTGAAATGATATTTCCTTATCTTTCTTCTCACAGTAACCTCCCAGCATTCACCACAACACCTAGTTTGTTGCATGACTTCCTTAAGAACCTTGATAAACCATTCAACCACACCATTACTTTGTGGGTGGTATAGGGCAGATGTCTTATGTCTAATACCCCTTAAAGTCAGAAGATCCTCCACCAAACGAGAAGTAAATTAAACTCCATTATCAGACTAAAGAGTTTGCGGGAAGCCTTCTCGCTCAAAAAGTTAATCGAAAACTCTACAACAACAACAGACTCAACTGAGTTCACAATCTTAATCTCCAGCCACCGTGAAAACAAGTCACTGCAAACAATGACATAACAATCTTGCGATATCAACTTCGCTGGCCCCAAAATATCTATGGAAAAGTCAGACCAAGGAGAATCAGCCTTCTCTCTAACCACCATGGGTTGCGTCCTACACTTGAAGGACTTGTCACAATTTGCACACTCTGCACACTCCCAAACAAGTCTTTCTACAAAACCATCCATGGCGGGCCACCAATACACTTCCCTGATTCTCTCCTTGGTCTTGGCTATGCCCATGTGCAAGGCATGAGCACTCCCAACCAATTTCTCCCTTAAAACAAGTGGTGGAACAAGCTTACTTTCACGCATAAGTAAACCATCTACAACAGCCAAATCTTCCTTGACATGCCAAAACCCCTTGAGCAGATCATCACAGTCTCTCTTATCAAAACAACCACCTTTCACCATGGAGATGACCTTTTGTAAAGTCACATCACTAACAAGATGTTCCTTCCATTCATTTTGCGAAACAACACCTTCACTGATCAAACACATTTACATCCTCTTCCAAATCCTCTTCTGCAAACCACTCAATATCATCAGTCATGTCATCATCCACACAGCCAAGTCTTGAAAGACAGTCTGCGAGAACATTGTTAGAACCAGGTAAATACGAGAATTCAAAATCAAATTCTTGAAGAGTCACCACCCACTTGCAAATGCAATGAGAGACAAAATATATGCCCTTCTTGGTAAAAACCTCTTTGAGTGGTTTGTTGTCAGATAGAATCTTAACTCTTTTACCCCAGAAAAATGTTCTTACTTTGTGCACCGCCCAGAACACACCCAGCGCCTCCTTCTCAACAACAGAGTAATTGCATTCCACACCCCTCAGAGGCCTGGAGATGAACAAGATAGTATTTTCTACACCATCTACTTTTTGCAACACTACTGCCCCTAGACCAGCTGAGCTGGCAGCGGTCATGAGAAAAACAGATTTTGCTGGATCAAAACTACTTAGACATGATGCATTGTTGAGGTCATACTTAATACCAATGAATTCCTTTTCACAATTTTTAATACAATTCAGCCATACCCAAAAATGTAATAGGCTCATCCTTGCTCGAGGGTGAGCTCAAATTGAGAATGGAATTCACAAGAGCTTTCTTGGGTTTAATTCTTTCTGCTGAAACAAAATGTCCAGGGTACTCAATTTCCTTGACATTGAACTTGCATTTGTCAGCTCGAAGGGTGAGTCCGGGTACTTGTAACTTCCCTAAAACAGACCTCAACCTTAAATGATGTTGTTCAAAATCAACTCCAAAATGAGGATGTCAACCTGATACACATTCACACGCTTTAAATCTCCAAGAATGCCCTCCATTACCCTTTGAAAAACAGAGGCAGTCGAAATTAGTTCAAAGGGAATTCCTAGAAACGTAAACGTACTAAAAGGTGTCACAAAGGCCATGTATTCTTGAGAAGAAGGGTATATCTAACCTGGTGGTAAGCAGAAGTTAAATCCGAACACAACATTTCAGCAATATAGGGTAGTGATCAACGACCACCACTCTGTTAAGTTCCCTCAAGTCCACACAGAGTCGGGCTTCACCATTGGCCTTGCATGCCATAACTACCGGAGAGACTCACTCTGTTGCCTCAACTTCTTGGATGATGCCCTTGGCCAGGAGTTTGTCAAGCTCACACTTCATGCTCTCTCTCACTAAGAGAGGAACACTCCTAACCATGGGAACCTTGGGGATAATATTTTGCTTAAGTCTGATGTGATGTACATAACTTTTAAAACACCCTAGGTCACTTGCGAAATCAGCAGGAAAATCTCTAATCAAATCATGTACCAAACAGTCAACCACCCTAACAGGTGGCAACTCCTTCAGACAGACCTGAGGATCTTCGTTGGGGTCAAGAAACACATGCAGATCTTTTTGGTGGAGCCAACTTATTAGTGAGTCTTCTTTGATTGACACGTATATTCTCCCATAGATCACCCCCCCTTTAAAATTAATTGACCCCTCAAAAGTAACCAAGTAGGTCAATGGTGACACCACCATATCCCTTTGGTCTGATGTCAGGTTTTTTAAGGTCAACTTTATCTTTTAAATTACTCTCATAAAATGCTTTGGGAACAAGTGTAATCTTTGCCCCAGAGTCGAGATGCATCAATACCTAAAACATTCTCATAAGGACCATCAGGCTTATTCCCTAAAACTTGACAAATAATGGCCTCTTCAGCATCGTCATCATACACACCAACTTCTTTGACAGTCTTGTGATCTTTACCAGATCTACCGCACTTTGAAACATTACCTTTCTTACCAAGAATTTTGAAAATAACTTTCCAACCTGGACAGTTTCTAAAATCAGCCATGTGACCAGAGTCACCACACCTGTAACATTTGACTTGAAATTGCCTTGGATTAAAAGATCTCTGACCTTGATAAGGAGGTCTTTGGATTTGATTAGAGGCTCTTAAAGTTGATAAGAAGGTATTTGATCTAAGACCCTTGTAGATTTAATGGACTTATCAGAAACAAGCTTGACCTCAGAGTGATTGTTTTTATCAGAAAAAGATTATTTCTTTATGATGTCAGCACATGCTTTTAAATGTTCATGGCTCTTTGAGATGGTAATAATCTCTTGTAGAGATGGATTGTCTTTTTGTCATAGAGCATCCCTAGTTTTGTCTGGAACCCAACATAAACTGATCCCTCAGGTGGTCCTCCAATGTGGCCCCAAAGTTACAGGTAGAGGCTAACATGCGCAAAATTGTTATGTACTGCTCCACCGACTCATCCGCACTCTGCATCCTCCTACTAAAATGATAGCGCTCAAGCACAGCACTTATTTTAGGAAGATAGTGTAAGTCAAGCTTTTAGATACAGATTTCTTATTCATTAAGTGATGCAGAATCACTATCAGCAAGATCAGGTAGGTGCTCAAATACTTCCTGTCCCTCAGAACCTAAGCAGTGCATTAACAGAGAAGTTTTCCTCTCTGCACTGAGGAAGGTTCCACAAACATGAGCATAGTGAGACAACACCTTTTTCCACTTTTGCCAGAGTATCGGAGGTACACCTGGGAAAGAGAGGAAAAAGAGAGGTGCTGAAACAGTCTGCATTATCCTTGTAATGTTGTACTATTATATAAGATGAGAGTCAGAAAGTAAAATTATGTGTGTATCAGCAAGAGTGACACAAACCTACTTGAAGAGAAACTTATTAATACCACAGAAGCAAAAACACAGCAATGTGAGTACCAAACATAAAAAAAATACTGTCAATCAGCACATAATATGCGTGAAATAAAAGGAAAGGCTATGCTCATCAGCGTTTGAGTGAAGTCTTCAACTTTGAATTCAGGCGTATAATGAAATGTGCTAAAGGATGACGCTGAGATTCTGATGCTAGATGATAGAAGCTGTGTGCATCAGTGCACAATAAATGATGGAAGAAGGCAAGCTGTGTGCATCAACACGTAGGTGGAAATGTTACTCAAACAGATACCCGATGAAAAGAACTGTGTGCATCAGCACGTAGATGGAGACATCACTTAATAGTGACAAAGCACAGACAGAATAAAATAACAGCTGTGCATGTCAGCACACAACTTTACAACAGTCAACTCAAACAAGAAGATCCTTCGAAGATGGCCGCCGCGTTTACTTGAAATCATGCGGGGCACCGGCAAGCAGGAAAATGGCAGCCGCGTAAGTGGGTGATGATGTTGGGGCCAAGCGAGAAGTATAAGGTCACACAGAAAATCAGGCAGGTGTGAGGAAGTTAAGATGGCCACCGCGTTTGTACGCAATGACGTCAAAGCCTGGTAATCAAGAAGGAGGCCGCTCCGCGAGTCAGGCAAGACGGAATGTGGGGAAAACTGCATGCGAAGGTCGAGAGAAGGAAGCGCAGTGCACGTACCTTGAGCTGTGCAGTTAATTCAGACAGCAAAATTATCTCCCAGGGTATGTTCAACTTTCCAACTGCTTTCAGAGTGAAGATGTGGAGGCAGCAAACTCTGGAAGATGCAGGAATATTAAATGGTTCAGCAGGATGTCGGAAACCACAGGAACCTTCCCCTCTTTATCGGATGAACAAGCAGATGAAGATTGGCTCACCAGGAGGGAGGAGACAATTGTAGAGCTGACTTCTTTAGAAATAGGTTGTTGGAGTCTCTGAAATTGTGTAGGCGAACCGTCGCCAAAATGTAGAAGTAGGTCTCTCACAATAAGAGGTCCAGGCTAAGGTAGTCTAGAGTGAGTAGATTTTATTCAAGCAAGATGTAGCTTAGAGACCCCATCCAGCAGCTTGACAGGTGTAACTGCTGTTCAAGTTTCAAACAGTGCTAGGCAACCTTCACTACATTCCAGAACCAGGAATCTGTGGCTGACAAGAAGGTGCAGAACACCACACTCATCTAAGTACATTATCAGTTATATGCTCATGACTGAGAATATACTCGCAAAGGGCAGAGTGGAAAAGTTAAACGTTAGCAATCAATGAGAACTAGCTCTGGTTTAAATTGTTTGTATGTCTGCGGGTGGAGGAAAACCATTAGGTTTTATGAAGGCCCTCACCCACCAACCTAGTTGGTGGCATGCTTCATCATCGGGCCCCACCTGAGGTACCGAGTGTACCTCAGGTGTGCTTCGACGCCAGATTACTGCGGAGCGGGTTTTTTGGTTTGTGAGGGTGCTGTGAGTGTGCTCGGAGTGAGGTTTAAAATACTGTCCTGGGTGTCCCAAAGACTGTTTTAATGATGGGCCCCAGGCAGTCAATAAAGACAAAGGCTTTTGGACGTGCACGGTAGGCTTATGTCCTCCGAGGTCCTGTGCGGTCAACTAGTTTCAGCCAGGCCTTTTCTTCTACTGACTTTCGTCAGGACCTTATATGTGTAGGGTGTTACAGGGGTTTGTATGAGTTTGTCAGTGCCCTTTGTGTAAAGCACACGCTACGGTGCTTATATGTGCAAGAGGTGTTTCCTCTCGAGTTGTACCTGTGGGAGGTAAAAAAGGACAGACATAACATTTAATTCAAGGCTCCTTGTAGCGGGCTAAAAGCATTCAGTGAGGCCGCGCTGGGTGCCTAGAGGTGACCACGGACAAGGCGATAGTGTTGGCGTCAGTGGCGGGCAGTGAAAGTGTGGCCGGTCTCACAATATGCGTAATTATATGTGAAATTAGGCCTAAGTACTGTAACCGGAGTTGGCGTAAACAGTGGTGAAGGAATAAAAAACATTAAAATGGAGTTCCTTACACCTAATTTTAGCGAACAACTCAGCATGGAGCTCAGCAGGGGGCCAGGACCATGTGCACTCTAAATTGGGGGAAGAAAAGGAAAATGGCTGTTGGGGGAGGGGGGTAGTCTGGACCCAACAAGGTAACGGTAAAAGGATGCACACACAGACATGGCCTGGGGCAGCATGAATGGTGGCTGTACTGTTAACAAAGTCGAGTTCAGGTACTTACTGCGCGATGTCGCTGGGCCCGCAATGAACCTGTTGATCGGGCAGAGGCTCCTTGAGAAGTGAGCTTGTATGTATGTATGTATGTATTGCAATCTTATATAGCGCAACACTGTCACCCAGAGGGTATCCTGGCGCTTTGACAGAACATAGCTGACACACACTCACAGCGATCACACGACTCTTGGAAATAAGTAAGTTTTCAAATTTCTTTTAAAAGATGGAAATTCGCCTTGGCTCCTCAATGGTAACGGAAGAGAATTCCAGAGCCTAGCAGCGGAAAAGCTGAAAGAGCGACCTCCCATCCTTGACCTTTGAACCCTGGGAACCGTTACCAGGCATGCAGAAGAAGAGCGCAAGGTTCGAGGAGCAGAATACCAAGAGAAAAGATTCTGCAACAGAGCAGGTCCCTGTCCATGCAGGGCTTTTAAAACCAAACAGTGTAGTGAGCACTTAAATACCAGTAGGAAGCGCCAGGTGTTGGTTGTTAGCTGTGTCAGGTGTTCTGGCCTGGGCACGTGTAACGGGGTGTGTTCAGCTTCCTGTTGTCTCGAGGAGATGCCTGTAGTAGAGGAAATAGAAGAAAGACTCGTATGCAGGTGTATGTAGAGCTCTCTCTATTTATTTTCATGGCACAGTTGAATGTCTAGATCGCTTACATGCACGTGCAAATGTGCGGTCATCTAGAAGAGTGGTAATCCATATAGGGGAGTCGCGCTCCATCTGTGCACTATAATGGAGGGGCGCCCTCTTTATTTATGTATAAAGCGGCAACTAGGCGGGGCTAAGGTAGTAACGTACGCTAATGTGCAGTGATGTTGCTGCATATTGGCTCTGCCATGAGTGGAGGTGATGAACCAACTGTGTGGGGGGATCATGAGAATGTGCAGGGGGATTACACAATGGGGGGTTCACATGCTCTTTTAAAAGATGGAAATTCTCCTTGGCTCCTCAATGGTAACGGAAGAGAATTCCAGAACCTAGCAGCGGAAAAGCTGAAAGAGCGACCTCCCATCCTTGACCTCTGAACCCTGGGAACCGTTACCAGGCATGCAGAAGAAGAGCGCAAGGTTCGAGGAGCAGAATACCAAGAGAAAAGATTCTGCAACAGAGCAGGTCCCTGTCCATGCAAGGCTTTTAAAACCAAACAGTGTAGTGAGCGCTTAAATACCAGTAGGAAGCGCCAGGTGTTGGTTGTTAGCTGTGTCAGGTGTTCTGGCCTGGGCACGTGTAACGGGGTGTGTTCAGCTTCCTGTTGTCTCGAGGAGATGCCTGTAGTAGACGAAATAGAAGAAAGACTCGCATGCAGGTGTATGTAGCGCTCTCTCTATTTATTCATGGCACAGTTGAATGTCTAGATCGCTTACATGCACGTGCAAATGTGCAGTCATCTAGAAGAGTGGTAATCCATATAGGGGAGTCGCGCTCCATCTGTGCACTATAATGGAGGGGCGCCCTCTTTAGTTATGTATAAAGCGGCAACTAGGCGGGGCTAAGGTGGTAACGTACGCTAATGTGCAGTGATGTTGCTGCATATTGGCTCTGCCATGAGTGGAGGTGATGAACCAACTGTGTGGGGGGATCATGAGAATGTGCAGGGGGATTACACAATGGGGGGTTCACGTGCTCTTCAGGGAAGGGACATCGCGGGGTCATAATGGTCTCGTGTGGGTGTATACCTTGGCACAGTGTAGTGGGTCCAGGCGGGCAATGGAGATTAAGTGCCCTGCCGGGTGGAGTAAGGTTCAGGGGGCATCAGTGGGCGGGATCTGGTGTCCTCCCACAGAGTGATTGTTTAGCGCATTTTGAGAAGGAACTGTGAGTGAGTTGGTCAAAACCTAGGTGTTAGAGCCAGTACGTCGCACTGAGGATGTTTGGTGTTGGGACATGTAACAGGGCAGGGTCATCCCAAGCCCTGCGAGGGCGCTGTTGGTGAGATGGCACTGGAAGAGTGGAAATGATGTGTCAGGTGTTGACAGAAGGGGGACCTCATCTGCGGAGGCTGTTCCACGGAATATTATCATTCAGTCCCTCCGTGTGGGTTGACCATCTGTAGATCCAGCGTTGTTCTTTGGACAGTAGCTGCTTCTCGTTGTCTGTAGGGTTGACAGGGATCTGTTCGATGACTGTCCATCTGAGGTCATTGGTGGTATGTCCAAGCCTAAGGAAGTGGTCTGTGAGTTTGCTGATAGTCTTCTTGCACTGAATCGTACTTCTGTGTTCAGTGATTCTGGTGCGTACTTTTCTCGTGGTCATCCCCACATATCGGAGCTGGCATGGGCACTCAATCAACTACACCAGGTTGGTTGAATTGCAGTTCATGTGCTTGCGTTGGTGCCATGTTTTTCCCGTTTCCAGATTGAGGGTTTTGGTATGTGTCGTGAGATGGCAAATGCTGCAATCACCACTGGGGTAGTGACCTGTAACTTTGGGGAGGTGCCACACTTGATGTAGTGTAGGGTTGATGGTGGTTTCTGTGGTTCTAGACCGTGTAGAGATGAGTTTATCCCGTAGGCTGTTAGATTTTTTATAAGCAAAGAGGGGCAGGTCCCAATCTCGTTTGCCGGTGTTGATGATTCTCCAATTTTTCGTAATGATTTTAGCCACTGTATTGGAGATAGGGTTTTACATGGTGACACAGGTCAACGGTGTTGTTGTTTCTTGACGGGTCGGTGTTTCCAGGAGGGCGTCTCTATTTAGTTTTTTTGCCTGTTTCTTGGTCCTGTCGATGATCCTTGTTGGATAGCCCCGTTGTTGTAGTCTGTGGGAAAGGTCTGTGGCCTGTGTGTTGTAGTCCTCCTTATTGCTGCAATTGCACCTTATGCGTAGAAATTGGCCATAGGGCAGGTTCTCCCTTAGTGGTCGTAGGTGGAAACTTTCATAGGCCAGTAGTGAATTTCTTGCCGTAGGTTTGTAATACGTGGTGGTTGACAGTTTACCATTGGTGGCCTTGATCAGTAGGTCCAGGAAAGGTAACTGGTCTTTGCTGCTGGTGTACGTGAAGTGTAGGTAGGGATCACGTGTGTTGAGCCAGGTCAGGAAATTCTTCAAGGACTCCTCCGAGCCTTCCCATATCATGAGGACGTCATCAATGTATCGACGCCAGAAGAGTATTGATTCCTGAAAGGGTTGTTGGGCTCGAGGATGTATGACTGTTCCAAATGGTAGACATATAGTCCCGCCACACTGGGCGCAAAAATACTGCCCATGGACGTTCCGTTTGTCTGGAGGTAGTATGTTCCCTCAAATTCAAAAAAGTTTTCTTTTAATGCCAATCTTGTGCAGTCTAGGACAAATTCTCTCGGTGTGGTGTGTTCCCATTGTGAGTTGGTCAGGGTTTCTTCTAGGACCTTGAGGGTGTCGTCTCCCTCGAGGTTCTGGAAGAAACACTGACCGAACAAATAATTTCCAATCCTTGCGTTCTCATATAGGAGTAAGGGCATCAATGTCCTATTGTTAAAGAATATATATCTGTTTTTTCAGTCCAAAAATTAAAGAAGTATCCTCTTCTTCAATACAAGTGGCCCATCATACTAAGTATTGGTGAATCCATGTTCCAAGACTCAAGCAGAGTTTTCGTCTGCTTGCATTCAGTCCACAGTAATCCAGATTCAGTCTTGAGTCTTGGAACATGGATTCACCAATACTTAGTATGATGGGCCACTTGTATTGAAGAAGAGGATACTTCTTTAATTTTTGGACTGAAAAAACAGATATATATTCTTTAACAGGACATTGATGCCCTTACTCCTATATGAGAATGCAAGGATGGGAAATTATTTGTTTTACGTGCGAACTATCACCACCTTTACTCCCCTGAGGGGTCATCTATAATCCCTGGTTGCCCCGGTTCTATTGTCCTGATGAAGACTCGCATGGCCCAGTCATGAATGACCGCAAGTCCCTAAGACGAGTCGAAACGTCGACGCTCTGTATATAAAAAACCTGGACCCCCCCTGCTTTCTAGATTGATGTGCAAATATTAATGATACATATTTGGCTTGTGAAATCTATGAGAAAGTTTGTTTTATTAAATAATCCAGCGGCCAGGTTGTACAGGACGGATGAATGTGGATACGTAACTGTCTTGTATAGCTGTTGTGAATATTTTATGTCACTACTTTTTGAATTTCTTTTTTCTCTCTAATCACCTCACACGTCTTACTGCACCCCTTTGCTATGTTGCACGCTCCGTTAGGGGCAACCAATATGACTCGTATTGATCTAAAGCCAGGAATTATGTGGCTTGTTTGACCCAGAGACAATGGATTAAAAATATTGCTCTTGGTCCTATGTTGAGGCTGTTGCAGTTTTTATGTTTCTTTATGAATATATGCATACATTGGATAGAGCTGACTGATGTGTACATGCTCCTAAATTTGTATAACTGATGATTGTTTACTGACTAATTCAGCCTTTCAAAGTATAGAGGTCGTGGACCACTGTTATGGGATCAACTCATCTCTACACGGCCTAGAACCACGGAAACCACCATCAACCCTACACTACATCAAGCGTGGAACCTCCCCAAAGTCACAGGTCACTACCCCTGTGGCGATTGCAGCATTTGCCATTTCACGACACATACCAAAACCCTCAATCTGGAAACGGGAAAAACATGGCACCAACGCAAGCACATGATCTGCAATTCAACCAACCTAGTGTACTTGATTGAGTGCCCATGCCAGCTCCAATACGTGGGGATGACCACGAGAAAAGTATGCACCAGAATCACTGAACACAAGGAGTACGATTCGGTGCAAGAACACTATCAGCAAACTCACAGACCACTTCCTTAGGCTTGGACATACCACCAATGACCTCAGATGGACAATCATCAAACAGATCCCTGTCCACCCTACAGACAACGAGAAGCAGCTACTGTCCAAAGAACAACGCTGGATCTACAGATTGTCAACCCACACGGAGGGACTGAATGATAATATTCCGTGGAACAGCCTCAGCAGATGAGGCCCCCCTTCTGTCAACACCTGACACATCATTTTCACTCTCCCAGTGCCATCTCACCAACAGCGCCCTCGCAGGGCCTGGGATGACTCTGCCCTGTTACATGTCCCAACACCAAACGTCCTCAGTGCGACATACTGGCTCTAAAACCTAGGTTGTGACCAACTCACTCACAGTTGCTTCTCAAAATGCGCTAAACCATCACTCTGTGGGACGACACCAGATCCCGCCCACTGATGCCCCCTGAACCTTACTCCACCCGGCAGGGCACTTAATCTCCACGGCCCGCCTGGACCCACTACACTGTGCCAGGGTATACACCCACACGAGACCTTTATGACCCCGCGATGTCCCTTCCCTGAAGAGCACGTGAACCCCCCATTGTGTAATCCCCCTGCACATTCTCATGATCCCCCCACACAGTGGGTTCATCACCTCCACTCATGGCAGAGCCAATATGCAGCAACATCACTGCACATTAGCGTACGTTACCACCTTAGCCCCGCCTAGTTGCCGCTTTATACACAAATAGAGAGGGCGCCCCTCCATTATAGTGCACAGATGGAGCGCGACTCCCCTATATGGATTAGCACTCTTCTAGATGACCGCACATTTGCACGCGCTGTAAGCGATCTAGATCTTCAACTGTGCCATGAAAATAAATAGAGAGAGCGCTACATACACCTGCATGCGAGTCTTTCTTCTATTTCCTCTACTACAGGCATCTCCTCGAGACAACAGGAAGCTGAACATACACCTGCATGTGAGTCTCTCTTCTATTTCCTCTACTACAGGCATCTCCTCGAGACAACAGGAAGCTGAACACACCCCGTTACACGTGCCCAGGCCAGAACACCTGACACAGCTAACAACCAACACCTGACGCTTCCTACTGGTATTTAAGCGCTCTCTACACTGAAGCTCACTTCTCACTGAGCCTCTGCCCAGACAACAGGTTCATTGCGGGCCCAGCGACATCACGCAGTAAGTACCTGAACTCGACTTTGTTAATGGTAGAGCCACCATTCATGCTGCCCCAGGCCGTGTCTGTGTGTGCACCCTTTTACCGTTACCTTGTTGGGTCCAGACTACCCCGCTCCCCCAACAGCCTTTTTCCTTTTCTTCCATAATTTAGAGTGCACATGGTCCTGGCCCCCGGCTGAGCTCCATGCTGAGTTGTTCGCTAAACTCAGGTGTAAGCAACTCCATTTTAATGTTTTTTATTCCTTCACCGCTGTTTACGCCAACTCCGGTTACGGTACTTAGGCCTAATTTCACATATAATTACGCATATTGTGAGACCGGCCACCCTTTCACTGCCCGCCACTGACGCCAACACTATCGCTGTGTCCGTGGTCAACTCTAGGCACCCAGCGCGGCCTCACTGAATGCTTTTAGCCCGCTCCAAGGAGCCGTGACTTAAATGTTATGTCTGTCCTTTTTTACCCCCCACAGGTACAACTCGAGTGGAAACACCTCTTGTACATATAAGCACCCTAGCGTGTGCTTTACACACAGGGCACTGACAAACTCATACAAACCCCTGTAACACCCTACACATATAAGGTCCTGACGAAAGCCAGTAGTAGAAAAGACCTGGCTGAAACAAGTTGACCGCACAGGACGTCGGAGGCCATAAGCCTACTGTGCACGTCCAAAAGCCTTGGTTTTTATTGACTGCCTGGGGCCCACAATTAAAACAGTCTTTGGGACACCCAGGACAGTATTATAAACCTCACTCAGAGCACACTCACAGCACCCTCTCGAACCAAAAAACCCGCTCCGCAGTAATCTGGCGTCGAAGCACACCTGAGGTACACTCGGTACCTCGGGCGGGGGCCCGATGATGAAGCATGCCACCAACTAGGTTGGTGGGTGAGGGCCTTCATAAAACCTAATGGTTTCCCTCCACCCTCAGACATACAAGCAATTTAAACCAGAACTAGTTCTCATTGATTGCTAACATATAAACTGGGGAAACGGACTAGCCTCTCTAGTTCTCCTCTCTCTTTTTGATTACAACACAGGAAAAGTTAAACGTCATACATATTTCACAGTCAGGGATTATAGACAAAATTGCTTTGCAAAACACAACAAGGTTGTGCCCAACTTTGCTAGAGCAGGAACCGGGGGCAATAACGTAAAACACACAACAAAGGTTCACTGTAGGTTTATAGATGAAAGATAGCAATTACATACATGTGAGGCTGCAGATACTCTCCACCAGTACTAAATTATTCACATATAATACACCATGTTTTCATGACCTACACAACTTCTGTAATAAATGTAATGACCAACCATAAACCAGTTATCCTCAATGCAATTTATTCACAAAGTCAATAAAATAGCAACAGTCTTGTGAAACAATGTGCCCAAAGTGTTCACAGGTGCCCATGTGAGTAAGACATGAATTGGTGCATCAAAGCAGAGAAAGACGTATGACTCTTGATTTCTCAAATGATTTACATAAATGTAGTCAAAGTGGAAGTCTACATGACGTCTATGGTAAACAGTGTTTCAACATGAAGTCAATTGGAGGTCATCATCAGGACGGGGGGATGCGGTAGAGCAGAAGGGTCTAAATAAAAGCAAATAAATAATTGAATAAGGGTTTGGATAGACAAGGCCAGGAGAGGTAATAATTTAAAAATAAAATATATTAAAATTATGTGGGCCATTAATGTTCCTGAGTAGGAGAGAAGAATTAATAAGGACCCAGTAGTGGCTGGTAGAGCAATCAAGACTGTGGGAAAAGCAAAGGGTTCACTCAATGGGACCACATAATGATCTCTACGGTGGGGGACTTGTGGGACAGGGGCACAGTGATTGCATTCTCACAGCTCCAACAACAGTACAATCTTAACCCCAATGAGATATTCAGATACATACAGATACGTCACGCACTGCTCAGTGCAATCCCTGCTGACACTGAAGTACCAGAGTCTTCACCGTTAGAGGACAGACTATTGACAGACTTCATGTCGCAAAGTGCAACTTCTCTCACATATAAAAAGCTGGTTAATAATCTAGAAGACCCCACACTGAAACTTAAAGGGAAATGGATGGATGAGATAGGACAGGTAGATGAGTCGGAATGGAATGAAGCGCTTGCGTCGCCAAGAGAGGTAGGCATTTCGGCGAAATTCAGATTGGTGCAACTCAAAATACTACACCGCATCTACTACACTAGGACACTTCTTCACAGGATACAAAGAGCACCACATCCCTTCTGTCTTCGGTGCTGCGGGGAGGAAGGGACACTATTTCACACGCTGTGGGACTGCCCGAGGATACAGGAATTCTGGCGGCAAATTATGCGCACTGTCTCCCAGGCCCTTAAGATCTCTATTGTGCCCGAACCCCGTAAATGCCTATTGAACATCTGGGACCCCAATGACCTGGACAGGTATGGCTTGCTGTGGGCTACACTAGCCATGACAGTGGCCAAGCGAGACATTGCACAGAAATGGGGTGCTCCGGAACTGCCTACATCGGCTAGGTGGATCAAAAATATGGACATGCTTATGGTGACAGAGAGGGCAGTGTATGTGATCCGAGCCTGCCCCCGTAAATGGAACAAAGTATGGATGCCATGGAATATCTATAGAGGGGACATCTGTGAGCCACTGCCAGAGGACGAGAACATGGACTCAGATGGGGAGGAGGAATAAGGTGTTGGATGCTTGGTTGCTAAGTTACCTGTACTACAAACTGCTGTATTCATGTGATACAATTGCGAACGACGTTGATAACAAGCGAAGTGACTGATGATTGGTTATGGGCGTGTGTACAGGGATAGGACTGTGATGACAATAGTTAGGTTTTCTTTTCTTTTTATTTCGATATCTGTCATGCAATTACTACATATATGTTAAAGGTTAGAATGATGTACCATATACAAAATGAGACACCGACATTGGTCTCAAGATTCGTGTTAAGGGCGATTGATCACATTCATCCATGTTATTCTTGACAGTGCACTAAACGTACATCTATATGCACATTGCTTATACTGCTCTGCCGCTTCATGATTATGCGAACGACAAATTGAAATTTGATCACAGAATTGTATGTATAACCTTTGCATTCATGTTAATTAAAAAAAATAAAAAAAATAAAAAAAAGGACTGTGGGAAAAACATTAACCAATCTCAAGAAAGAAACAAAGGTGGGCGAGAGGGGGAGGAGTCAGGGCTGGGGGCGAGGTGGAAGTAAATCTTACCTTACAGAAAAGGTTAGTGTTTCTGATCATTTACAGTTGGCTGGAAAAAGGGATACATCACAAACCGATGTGGAAAAACAACAATTTATCAGTCCAGCTGGCTGATGGACGTGGTACAGAAAAGGAGGGGAGTAAGAACTTACCTCCCAACAACGAAAAAGAATGGGAGGCAATATGGAGTCGCTCCTCAGTATCAACAGTCCCTGCAAAATGCCACAAGCTCAATTCAATAGTAGCGGTTGGCAAAGGATGCTGAGGCCTGGGAGTACATCTGCACAGAATCAAAATAGGTCCTCAAATTTATTGTTGAAGTTGTGTAGGTCATGAAAAAATGGCGTATTATTTGTGAATTATTTATCTCTTGTGGAGAGGGTCTGCATCCATGCATGTGTGTAATTGCTTTCTTTTAGAAATAAGTCTACAGTGAACCGTTTTTGTGTGTTATATAGACAACACTGCTAACACATCTTATAGCACCATATACTTGTGCTCCTGTTCAACTTACAGAAACCTTACAGAATCGGAAAGCAAACAGTGTACACAATCTAAAATGCAAGGGCATCGGATGGCAGCCATCACAACATCATAAAAAGCAGTATTCACCTAGATGAAGAGGTGCCTAAACACAATTTAGAAAATGAAAGCCAGAGCAGCAAGTACCCATTGTAACCAAGGAAATGAAGATAATTAATATAGTCTGCCAAAATCAACTTAAATTATCATTCAAGCATCGGCTTTATTTCAGAAATTCAACCATGTTGTATAACGAGTATAATTATCCTTCAAGTATCAGCTAAATATCAGAAATGCAACTGTTTTATCCCCAAACAATAGCTTGCTGGTTTCTGACAATACATACTTGAAATGCTAACAAAGACATATTTGGGTACATAGGCGCAGTGCTCATAAACAAAACCTTTTCATGAACAAAATCCAATTCTTGTCCTGAATACTAATTTCTCGTTTTTAGCAAATTTATGTTGGCCTCCAAACATCAGCTTGTCATTGTGGTCAAGGTCCCTTTCTTACTACTCCCACATAAATCCTAATAAAAGGCCCAGCTTTTAGGTTTCCTGTGGCTCATAGACTCTGTGAAATAAATCTCCTGGCAGGGAAAAGTTATTGCGAAGTTCACCACAGCTTGGGCTAAGATATGTGACACTGTACATAAAGTAGACGATTAAAGTCACAATAACAATGTAAGTTTCTTTGAAAATAAGAAAAAGAAAATATGTATTATTTTAGTTCTAAACACATGCTTCTCCATTGCTGGAGGAATGTTCAGTGGAAACAAGAATGAGATAACATGAAAGAGTTTTGTTATCTGCCCATTGGAAATTATTTTTGAGGCATTCTTTGAAGAACGTTAACTAATTTCTTCAGCAGGTAATGTACTCATAAGTTCATTTGGCGAGCAGTTCAGCAGTGGATGGTACCTGGAAACATTAGCTGTTTTACATATAAAAAAATAATATATATTAAAATCTACATGTATTCGATAATGTAGTGATGTCATACTTTATTATTGGACAAGATGTGAGAGTTATTGACTGGTGTAATGGCAGAAAGAGGATTAACTAATCTTCTGAATATCTAGTGATGATCAAATGTTTTTTTATTTAAAGTAGAGCAAAATTACATTATAAATATATTTTTTTTTTAATATGGCTATGCTCTTAAATTAGTGCAAGATTATTAATCACTGTGTAAGATTCTACTAGGAAGCACAGGTAAAATTAGTTGCCATTTAAACTTTATTATCAAGGTGACAACCCCTCCTGAGGCTAGTGGCTCACAGACGAGGGTCATCATACATCAGTCACTATTATTCAGCAGAAAAAAATTACCGACAGCATATCTATAACTTGACATATTGTTGGGAGGAGAAAAGAATATCTAGGGTAAAATTATCATATTTTGTCCAGATCTAGGGAGTATAAAATATCTCACCCAGGGTGAAAATTCATGTTGGACATATAATTTTGCTGAAGGCTGCAACCTGTGACCCTACATTGGGCAGTCCAAATTCCAAGAACGCTGACAACTGGCAAGAGGCATAATCCATTATATCCAGTCAGCAATGCGCAAACAACCATTCAATAAACAAATGCCTAACAGGGGCGTAACACAAGCCCCCGCAGACCACGTGTTGCGGGGGGGGCCCCGGCCGGGCCCCTCCTCACGTCACTCAGCAGTACAATACAATATGCTGTAGGCTGAGGCAGTGAGGCTCTTAAATGGTGCGCAGCGCTGGCCTCGGCCGGCAGGGGCCCCTGCGAGTATTTGAGTAGGTGCGGGCAGGGCCCCCCCTGGGAGGCTGGCTGGGAGTCTTGTAAGGCCGCCGGCCGGGCCGGGGCCACCCTGAGTCTAGTGTTCGAAATGGTGCGTGCGGGGCCCCGGCCGGGCCCGAGTCTTCGATGGCCTGGGGGGCCGGGGCCCCGGCCGGGGTCCCGAGAGCAAGTCTGAATGAAATGGTGGGGGGGCCCCGGCCGTGGCCCCCGTCACCCTGTGAGTGAGTGTCGGACTGGACTGGACGGAAAGTGAAAGAATGAAAGGCCTGTCCCGCGGCCCGCCGCCATTTCATAGAATCAGGCGGGCTTAGACTAAGGTAACAGTTATCTTAGTCTAAGCACTGCTGCCTGATTCTATGAAATGGCGGCGGGCCACGGGACAGGGCTTTCATTCTTTCACTTTCTGTTCCGCACTTCCGTCGCCGCGTATGCGCATGGGTGGCGTGGGCACTAGGGCTGGCTGCTGCTAAGTGGTGGTGAGCAATGCCAGGCAGCCCCAGGGCACGCACAACACATCATGCGCCAGCGCCGGGCCAATAGGCAGTAAGCACTCAGGTGTGGGGCGTGTGCGTGGCATCAGGGGCGCCCGTGCGCGGCGGCGCGCATAGCCATAATTTAAAGTGAACAACAGAAGAACAACGAACGAACAACTTCGATTCCTAATCCTTCTAAGACAAAGAAAGCAGCCAAGCGGCCAGGCCCGCCCACGCTCAGCCTGTCCGATTTCCGAATCCATTCCGAAGACCGAAGTAAGTAGTTTTGCATCTTGAAATGACTGGAATTGAACCAATAGCAATGCACACAATGCCACCATGCCTGCTGTTAGCTGTCCATCTAAAGCCTGCTTCCACTTTCACTGTCAATGTTGGAAGTGCTTCTCCCGCCAACAACACAGGCAACATCAACAGGCCTACCTCCTAAGCAGTCCACTAAAATCTCCTTACTATATAACACCCAGCCACATAACTGATTCTCCTGCTCAGACCATTACTTCGGCCTGCTATGTTTACGTTCATAAATGCAGACTTCTGTTCCACCGTGTAAGACCTTGGGCCCGGTTCGGTTCTGCCAGGGCCCTGCGCAGTGGAGACCATGATGACGATAATTCATTGCCCCAGTTTGTGAGTGAGAGCGAGGTGGATGGTGGTTGCGGTTTGCGCACCGCCGCGTGGCTGGCTGCAATGAATCAAACAAATGTAATAATGACAGGTGATTGTCACCGTGACAATCATCATCATGATTACAATTTTTGGTTTGTTGCAGCCACGCGATGGTGCGCAAACCGCAACCACCAGCAGGCCTCCCAGAAGCAGCCCATCAGGGCCCTATAAAGTTCACATTTTGTACATCACCCTTCCATCTCATGACCCAGTGCGTACCTCACAGAGCTGTTCTCTGCAGTGCTTTAGCGTTTAATAGGGAGGGATACAGTGGATTCTGATGGAGATCAAAGGAATGTTTCAAAAAAGGCAATTTAACATATAGATTGTACATGGGAAACAATGTAATGCTGGCGAATGATATAGGTGATGTAGTATGATATTGAATGTGTGATATGTTTAGTGAGGTTATAACGATGTCATGGCTGGGTGGGAGGTGTTACCTTAAAGGATGGATTCATGCAATCCTTATTTATTTAATGTAAATCAGTTCAGATTTAGGGGTTAGTTTTAAGAGATATGTTATGGGATAGGTTAATTATTTAAAATATATGCAATACCTTTTCATACTTAGGGCTCAAGGTTAGGGTTGGCAGCATTTGTAGAATTTTGATGGCAGGGAAAACAGATGAAAGAAGAAATGAGACATAAGCAGGTCAAATATAAGGATGAAAAGGAGAGGAGCTACCTAGATTAAAGGGGAGGGAGAGGCAGAACAAAACATAATGTGGGGGAGGTGAGAAAAGAGAGAGAAAGTTGGGAATTTGTCAGTTTTATCTTAAATAGCATTATGAGTGATCCGACCTATAGGAAAACAGAGAGATCTGTCCTATCTAAATGTTAGGTGCTCTGACCATTTCATTATTCTGAAATTTAATGTAGATTATATTAGCACCTGCCTTTAGTGAGGATGAAAGGAAGAAACCATGAAAGAAGTAAAAGAAGCTATAAATGAAAGAAGAGTGGAGAATGTAGAGAGGAGAAATAAAGCGACGACATGAATAACTGGTGGAAAGAAAATGACAGTGAAAGAAGTAAGAGAGTGAAGGGATGAGGCCAGAAAACAAAATGAAGAGAACAAGTTGGTAAAAATTAAAGAGAAACACAGAATGAGACAAATAGGAGAAGGGAACGATGGAAGGGAAGAAAATGAGAGACGAAAGACAGTGAAAGGAGTGAGAGCTAATGAAAAAGATAAACAGGGAGAGAAAAATAAAGTAGATGAATGAAGAGTAGTGGTAGTAAAAAAGAAGAGCGGTGTAGAGAAGAAGAGGAGAGAGAAAAAGAAAGCAAAAGAGAAAAATGTGTGAAGAGGAATAAATACGAACAAAAAAGGATAATAAAGACAAAAGGTAGTGGTGGTAAAGAGAGTAAAGAAGCAAATGAAGAGAGAAAAGCTAAAAATAGAAAGAAGGGAATGAAAACAAGATAAAAGAAATAATAATAATAGCCATACTTCCCAATTTATCTTTTTTACTGATTTTTAAACTTGCAACTACAGAAAACCATATTTCCTAGGCTGTCCGTATTTTTACAGATGGAAAAAATGGAAAGCAGGTCTTCTCTAAGTGGCTTTTGATGTTGTCCGTCAGAAATGTTAGACCAATAGCTGTTCAAATTGACAGCCCGGTAGTTAACATGCAAGGCGTTTCCCTTGTGAAACTAAACTGCTGACAGAGTTCTAGCGCTACTTTGCTAAAGTTTACGATGGGTGTGTTGTTTTATTGTATGTGGTGTTCAAATTATGAGGCAGGGTTGAGTAAATAATGCAGCAGGAAAACGCAAATTATTTGGCTTAATGAAGCACATTTTGTGATAGTATTACTTTGATAGTTTCTTATTTTTACATTGTCGGGGCATTCTCTGTACCTCATTAGTACCAGTTTAACATCCAAATATAACAATAAGCAACACAATGGTGACCAGTCAATCTTAGCAAAGGGTCTTCCACTGGACAGCAACACATGTTGGTGCATTTGAGGTAACTTTTGGTATTGGAATAGCCATAATATATTCTATCACGCCAAGTAGCTCAGTTCCAGTACTTTTCTATACTAAGCAGTAGCTGCTCCTCTGCTAAGGCTTAGGAGCGTCGCCCACTGCCATTAAGCAGCAAATAAGAGGAAAAAATAAAATGATAATAATGTTATGTTATTATCATTTTAAATTGCCCTCCTGCTGCGGCAGCTTGTGTGAGGGGGCGGGCGGGGCTGGAGAGCAGGGGAGGAGTCGTAGAACACTCCTAAGTGTGCAGTGACTGTTTGGCTGGCTCTCTAGGGCTGACCAAAACAGTAACCCTGGGCGGAGCTTGCAGAGTGCAGCTACACGGATCTCCACGGAGTTGGGGGGGGAACTCCTTGGAACTCTGCTACGCCACCCACCAGGGGCGTAACATAGGCCCCCGCAGTCCCCCCGGTGTGGGGGCCCCCAAGCTCCAGGAGGGTCCCTTATCAACAGCACTTCGGCCGGAGCCCGAGGGGGCCCCTCCACGTACCTTGCAGGGGGGCCCCCTCAAGTTTCGTTACGCCACTGATGCCTAACTTCATTGAACTGCAATAAACACCTTGGATTTCATGGGGGCAGTGAGCAGCCATCATTTGCCTTTCTGTTGGTAGTTTATGGCAGATTGTAGACCTATATTGGGGGGTTAGATTAATATTAATATATGCACTCCCTGATATCCAACACATGTTCTTTCATGAAATGGTACGGTCCTAAAAGAGGGCTATTGATTTATTTCTCCAGCACTGGCACTTCCGGTTCTCTCATAAAAGTTTGATGCATGCTAGGATTTGTGCACACCTGGTATACGATGGGTGGTTTGTGACGAACACAACAGCAGATCGTGGAGAGACGAGACACCTTCCTGAGTGCATCCTGCAACTTATACGGCTCGCAGAGAGAGGCGGCTGACGAGAGCTGGCCCAGCAGGCAGCTGCCTCACATCACACACAAAGTCCCGGGTCTCTCCTGTCAGCTGGTGCTCACAACCCAGTGCACAGAGAGCCCTCCCAACCTGCTGTGCACACTCCCCATGCACAAGAAGCTGGTGCACAAAGAACCGTCCGGACCTGCTGGTAACACTCCCCGTTCACAAGAAGCTGGTGCACAGAGAACAGGGCCGGACTGGGAACCAAAACCGTCCTTGGCAAAGTGCTCGGCCGGCCCCCTCAACTCCAGGGGGGTTTGGGGGTGCGACCGCGCTCTTTGCCAGGGCCGGTTTTCGGCCGATTTTATTACAGGGTCGTTTTTGCAGCGTTGCTGCAAAAACGGCCCTGTGACAAAAACGGCCCCCACCGTTGCGGCACACCAGGGGATTGCCCGGTGCCCACAACGGCCAGTCCGGACCTGACAGAGAACCTTCCCTGCCTGGTGGTGAACACTTCCTGTGTACAAGAAGCTAGTGTAACCTTCCCTGCCTGCTGCTACACACAGTCTAGTGCATGACAAACTTGCACAAAAGCCATTCCGATCTACTGCACACCACTTCGGAGAAGTGTACTCGCAGAGACCTACATCCAACCTGCTGCACACACCACTGAGAGGGGGTCGCTAATCCAGAGAGAGGGCACCTCCAGCCTGTATGCGTTTGTCCCCATGCCATCCTACCAGTTCTAACCCAAGGAGAGACAAGTCATCCCACAGAGAGCCGATGCAGCCTATCCCCACACCTGGGATGGAAGCGCTGGGCTGATCGAAGCACCACCCGACGCCAATCCAGGGAAGAGAGCGGCTGGTCAGGGCGAGCCTCACCACTGCACATCCTGTTTAGTGGAGGTCTGGCCAGCGGCACTCCCACAACTTCCTGCTCGGGGAAAGAGGCGCTTTGCTGGAGAAATACACCCCAGATTGGGGTTACCAAGCGCTAGGGGCATGCCTTCCCCTCTGCCCCTAGCAAGCCTGTAGTCAGGTAATGTACGATGCCGCCTTTGCTCCAGTGTTTCAGAACGCTCTGATTGTTATTTTGTTGGCGTGTTTTCACTTTTTATTAATATAAAAACAATTCGTATAATCCTGTCTTCCCCTCACATTCACTGTAGACCAAAGTATTTTAGAAAAATAACATTTTTTTAACATTAAAAACATGTCTTAAGGGGACTAACAACCCTGTTAAGGAATAAGAAGACAGCATTTACGAAGGACAAAGACACAAGCCAATGACAAATATGGGCTGGGTAGTGGGCGGGGCTTCTCTCCCCTACTGAACTACCTCAGATCTTCCCTAAAGCAGCACTTGCACTGACTCTAGGCTCGACTTAACATTCCAAAACAGTGGTTCTCCTGCTCAGAGACGGAAAAAGTCCAGCACACATCTAGCCAACTAGCCAATCTAGCGCCACAACGCATTATGCTGAGCAGGGACTTGTGCAGTCCCGCTCAGCATATTTTGAGTTCTTGCACCACCAGCCGTTTATTGGCAGAGCCCTGCCATGAAAAAGCTGATGGTGCAAGAACAAAGGGGGCTCCCCATGTCCCCTACGGCATGGTGATACATTCAGGGGTGCACAACATGTGCTCCCCTGTCTGTATTCCCCCCATTTCCAGCACGGCATGGACGTCACCATCCATGCCATACTGGAAGTTTTTGTCCATTCCCATTGGGGTGCCTATTTTTCAAGGTACCACCGACCGTAATTCGAGTTGCACATTTTCACCTCATAATATGGTTGGCGGTCCTTGCGCAGCTTTGGCACAGTGGAGGCCGCATTGTGCCGGTGCAGCAAAGTCGTAATCTGGCCCATAGGTATTACTGTAGTTTCAACTAGTTTGATAACTCTTTTACTTTAAAAATTAATGTAGTATTCATTTTAAAAAAAATAATGAAATTACTTTTAATTCATTCTATTAATCACTTTTATTAATTATTATTACATAATACAACAGTATTCACTATAGGTAGGATGTTTTTGATGTAAACGTCCAAAAAATAATTTTAATTTAATTTTGTATATTCAAGATAATTACATTTCAAATTTAAATTAAGTTAAAAAAGCTGTATCATTTAGGTCTCGCCTGAGCCAGCGCATGCTCTACTCTGGCGAGACATTTAGTGAGTGGGTTTTCAAAAGTGCGACCGGGTGGCATAGAGCGTGCAGTTACGCGCACAATGACGAGAAGAGGCGCCATCTGGCTTTCCTCTCTCGTCATGGTGCGCGCATATCGCACACCACTTGCCAGCATGTTTTCACTTTTCCCGGCGCACTCGCGCGCACCACTCGCGTCCTTTTTGACGCACGCACGCACCACTCGCGTCCTTTTTTTTATTTTCGCATGCTTGTTAATCCAAAGATTTGCCCCTTTCCTTCTTTCATCTAGTATTCTCTCCCCTTCTCTCAACTCCTTCGTACTATGATTCCCTTCTCGTCTCTAAATTTCGTCCATATTTTTCAGCTGTATGTGGCTTTTCTCTGTTACGTCCTTGTTTTTGAACGTGTGCGTGTGAGAAGCAAATGCATTCCGATAGCAGTCTTTTTTGTTTTGCTTCAAGTTAAAACAATTATCTAGCGCACATCACGACAAATGGTTGTCAAAGTAAATACCATAACTAAATACCATGTAAACACTTATCATGGATCTATTTTGCTGACACAATATTCCTCCTCATTAAGGTTGAAAAAAATCGAAAGGCATGTGCTTTGGCTCTTACAGCCAAATCTAACTTGCAGCTTGGTTCTCCATGCGAATTTGTCGGAATCGAAAGGCATGTGCTATGGCTCTTACAGCCAAATCAAACTTGCAGCTTGGTTCTCCCTGTGAATTTGTCGGCTTAAGCGCCTCTACTTGGTTTTAGCAATAAGGGGCTGGGTGAGCTGCATACAACTGTCTTGCATGTGTTCATATAGCTTACCTGCACCTTGAAATGCAGGTCATACGCCGCTCTGCAGCAGTCGAAGGCTTGCCAGGCTGCTGCCATTCAAGATGGTCTGGGTTTATCAAATAACATTGATTCAACCTTTGAGAGTTAAAAGTTTTTTCGACATGCTATTCCACTGTAGAAAGACTTCCGGTGACGCGAGCCACCCGGCCTGTATTTAACCTACAGCATATTCAATCGTTTCATGTGGCTCCTTCAAAGGATCTTGTCAGTAGTGATGGAGCAAGGATTCGCACATAAAGCGACTTGCTTGTATTCATGAACCTCGAATAACGATTAACAAATTTACCAACATGTTTGTCTTATTAATTTCGCACCTTCACATTGATATTGGGTGTCCGAGTGAAGCTTGCTTATGTGTTTTCTAATCCTAATACGCTTGCAAATAAAATGGCTGCTGCTACGTGGAAATTTCTACTGCGCATGCGTCGGTCATACCCATGTGACGGGACGTACTCGCAGCTTTGGAGGGAATCTGTCGCATCTGCACACTAGAGCTAAGATGGCTGCTTTGTGTTCTCACATGCAAGAAGCTTGCACTGCTGCTTTTGCTAAGATATTTGTTCTGCTTAATCCTAATGCTATAGTTTATTATAAAGTAATGGGTATAGAGTAGAAGTTCATGGTATACAGTGAAATCATGTATTCTGTGTTCTAAAATTGTTTCCTTTTACTTTTCATGTATCATAATCTTTGGGCCGGAGGGACGGGAATACTCCATTTTGAAAATCCTTTTGCACACGGCACTCTACAAGAGGAGGGCTGAAGTCATTTGTCATTGAAACCCAGCCAACACGGTCACAGCCAGGATGCGCCTGGGAAGCTGACCTCTCCCCTTGGTCGAAGAAGCCAGAGTGTACCTGTTGAATTACAATGTATTTATTAATAAAGAGACCATTCTGAAGTGAAATGCAGATGTAATGTGAACCTGAAAATGGTAAGCGGGAACGTAAAATTAATATTCCATGCTGAAGTATCAAATATTTAGGTGGTGTGTCGACCTCTCCTCCTCTCTTGTCCAATCGAAATTGGGGATCCTTACACTTGCAACATTGGGGGGTGGTACACTGACCTGGAAAATAGTATAACTGGCCTAGGTTTAGCTAGAGAAATTGTCCGACTTGTCCGAATAGCTGACCTGTCACTGACCCAACGCACTCAATAGCTGATCGAGAACAGAGGTGCTGCGAAGCACTCTGTCAGAAGACTCGCTGACCCAATCAGGGTTCTGGGACCTGAAGTGCTGGCGAAGCACTTTGCTGGGAAATCGATAGCCCAATCGGGGTTTTGACTGATAGCTGCAGAGAGGGAGTAGCGCAGGCGTTGCAACTGAACTGCGGGTGCTGGTCTCAACTTTCGGTGGTCCGGTTCTGATCCAAATCTGGTCTACCCTGTCCTGATTTCCATACTGCACCTGCTGGCCTACTGGCAACCACATTCCTTGGGGTTTCTGTCCTTAACTGACCCGTGGCCTGGGTTGGTCTTCACACCGTTCTAGGTAAATATAAATCTGTGGGGGAAACAAATAGTATATTTGCGTCCTTTTCTTACCCTCCTTGCGTCTTGCTAAAGTCATAATTGCATATGTTCCTTTTTCTTCCCCCCTCCTTTGGGATAATTAATAAAATTGTGATTCTTGCTATTATTAGCATGACCCATTTTTTCCCCGTCCTTTAGAATTGAAAGTAAAGAACTGTTCATGAAAATTTAAATGTTCCTTTTCTTTACCCTCCCTTAGTAAAGCTAAAGCGGTTTGCTCTGAATTAATAGCGTGTTCCATTTTCTTACCTTCCCTATAGTTACATGGCAAACTCAGTTACGTCATTATAATTTGTGTTCCCTTTTTCTTACCCACCCTCTTGAAACGTTTAAACTGTGGTTTACAGCATGTCCCTTTTTTCCTCATCCTTTAGAAAATACCATTCCACGTTTATTTTCTATAAGTTAATTTCAGTATGTTCTTTGTTCTTACCTTCCCTTTAGACTTCTAAATGGTTGGCATAATAAATCTTTTGCATAGTTATGCACTTTTCATGATTCTGGTTATTGATAGCTTGCTTGCTGTAAATCTTTGGCTCACGACTCTCGATGAATATTAGATAAAGGTTTTTGAAACTTCTCTAGTCTGTGGGTATTATATGAGTGCATATTATTGTATTGCTACCATACCCTATTTATGCTAACTCCCTGATCCCACAGGTCCATGGATACCAGTGACCAGGAGTGTAAGTCAAGGATATAGGACCTAGGAAGTACAATATCTGATAGTGAGTGCCCAGGTTACCTGTTCTAAATAATTGGGATTAAATTTGTATATGGGCCTAGGAGAATATTTTGGTAAAATTATAGACGGGTGACCTGCGTGCTCTATCAGTAGCATGTCTACCCAGAGCCCCCCGGTATGTACTGCGTCATGAGTACACCGCATCAGTAGTCAACAATTGTTTTCACTAGATCACAATTAATGAAATGGCCGTTTATTCCATACAATGTACCAAAGAAGGCGTAAAACGAATACGAATGTAACTGCACAATCCACTAAATGTCTACTTTATTATTTAATACTCTTTTCCCCATCCTTTCAATGACAGCTGTTCTGCTTAAAATGTATTTATTAAATAAATACCAATGTACTTAATTGATTTTTAAATATCGATGTTACTGGGCGCTGGACCTTAGAAAACAGCGAACATCCTTCAACAAGCGGCGTTCAGAAGTATTTGAAAGGCAGAGTGCGCCTGTTAAACATGGCCGTATGTCTTGATGCTTCAATAAATTGTTAACTTGTCCTTCCTCTGTTTCCATAGCGCCATGTGCTAGTATAACTGGTGTTTTTACTGTGTTATGCTGACAGCCAAGTGTCACTGTCATCTTTAGGAGCGCAACAACCAAGAACGAGCGGGGGGTAAGTGAATTCAAAATTTGCGAACATTCGTGACAAGAATTTTCAATTCTATTAAGGACCAGAAGGCGAGGATTATGCTTTCTCATTTCTTTATTAGAAAAACTCAGCAGCCAATAAACAGTAAAAAACTACAGTACCCATGAACACCAGGGTAACAACCATAGAGACTACAGTATAAAAGGTCCCATAGATAGTCTCTCTTCCTCTTTCTTTGGTGAGGAAAAACAGTTCAAATCAAAACAGGAAATCCAAATGTTATGTTATGTTATGTTATAGTGATTTATATAGCGCGCGGCTGCCCCAGCCAAGGGGCGTCCCGGCGCTGCGAGAAGGCTAATTACAGAAAGTTAGAAGCACAGAAAGAAGAAGAAGCATTACTGAAAGAGGTGAGTTTTGATGGCCTTTCTGAAAGCCAAAAGGTCCTGCATGCCACGGATTGTTTCCGGTAGATTGTTCCATAGCTTGGCAGCTAGGAAGCTAAAGGATCGACCGCCTATTCTGGCCAGTTTGGTACGAGGGATGATCACGAGATGTTGTCCCTCTGAGCGAAGCGACCTCCTAGGAATATACTCCAACAGGAGGGGGCACAGCATTGGGGGAGAGGCGGTTTTAAGAATTTTAAAGGCTAAACAAAGTGCCTTGAACTGGATCCTTTTGCCCACCGGGAGCCAGTGCAGTTTTTTCAAGGCTCCGGCCACCGAGGAGTGGCGGGGGAGGCCTACCAGTGCCCTGGCAGCCGCATTCTGGACTCTCTGTAATCTGGTGGTTTCGGCAAGGTTAGCCCCCAATAAAAGAGAGCTGGCATAGTCCAGTCTTGAAAGGATGGTCGCCTGGACAATTAACTGGCGGGTACGGCAATCGAAGAACCTAAAAATAGGTCTGAGGTTGCGTAGGATGCCGAAGCAGGTGGCAGCCACCTTTTTAGTGTGGTGAGTAAACTTCAATGCTGAGTCCACCCAGACTCCCAGATTTTTAACGCATTCCTTTGGCTTAGGAGGTTGGCCCAAGGTGTCAGGCCACCAGCCATCTCCCCAGGACGCTGTGTTTTTCCCCAGGAGCAGTATCTCTGTTTTCCCCGCGTTAAGTTGGAGGAAATTCGCAGTCATCCAGTTGGTGATGTCAGTAAGTGTCTGTTTGAAGTGAAGAGCCTCCAAACCACTGTTGTCATTAAGAGCCACCACCAGCTGGGTGTCGTCAGCGTAGGACACCAATGCCAGTCCGCTCCTTCTAGCCACCTCTGCAAGAGGACGGACATAGACATTGAACAGGGTGGGGCTCAGGGATGAACCCTGCGGCACTCCCTGTCCGATGCTATGCTCCTTAGAGATGTAAGGGGGGGTGGAGACTTTGAAGGACCTGTTGGAAAGAAAGTCTCTAAACCATCCTAGGGCTGTCCCCGTGATTCCAATTTCCTCCAGTCTCATCAGAAGAACCTCGTGCGACACCGTGTCGAAGGCAGCACTAAGGTCCAACAGGACCAGTGCTGCCGTTCCGCCGGTGTCAAGAATGGTAAGGAGGTCTTCTGTTACACTGAGCAAGGCTGTCTCGGTGCTGTGACCAGCTCTAAACCCGTGTTGAGAGTTATCCAGGATGTTATTGGTTAGGAGGAAATTGGTAAGAACGGTATTAACGTGTGCCTCGATTATTTTGGCTGGCCAGGGAAGAAGGGAGATGGGCCTAAAGTTTTCAGGAAGCGTGGGATCTAATGTAGGTTTTTTTAAGATGGGAGATACCCATGCCTGCTTCCATTTGGAGGGAATTCTGGCGGTAGAGATAGACAGGTTAATGATGTCTCGTATAGGTTCTGTGACAAGTTCGTGGGCTTCACAGAAAGTCTCAGGTTTTAAGGGATCGGCCGGGGAACCAGATTTGATTTTTTTACACATTTTTTGAAAACTCTCTCGCTCAAGTATAGGGAGGGAGGAGAGAGAAGGTCTGGTGGGGTCCAGAGTGACAGAAAGCTGGGGAGAGTTTGGGAAGGTGTCATAAATTTTCCTAATCTTATTGGTAAAAAAATTAGCCATATTGTTACAAAGGTCAGGGGAGGTAGTGGCAGTAATAGCAGTTTTTTTCGCGGTAAGGTCTTTCAAGATTTTAAAGACAGTTTTAGAGGCGTTGGAGCTGCTGTTGATTTCATCGGCATAGTGTGCCGCTCTTGTTCTGCAAACCTTTCGGTGATAGGTTTTCTGGAGTAGAACATATTTCTGTTTGAGATTGGCATCATCATTTTTTCTCCAACCTCTCTCCGCCTTTTTGCATTCCTTTTTCAGAATGGCTAGTTCTGAATTATACCAGGGACTAGCCGTATGGGTGCGAGCCTTGATCCATCTGGCAGGGATCAGGGTGTCTAGTGCCTGGGTAATCCAGAGGCAAAACTGGTCGTACCCTACGTCAAGATCGTCACTTGAGGGAGGGGGATTTAACACCAAGAGGTTATGCAGGTCCTCTAGGCGGAGTTTTCTCCATGGACGTTTTTGAACTTGCGGGGTGGGCACCAAAGCAGGGACAGAGTTGCAAGAAATTGACATTATTACCAGATAATGGTCTGTCCAGGTCATAGGAATAGGCGAGCATGCGGATCCACTCGTAATGTTAGAGAAGATGGGATCAAGGAGGTGTCCCGCTCTATGGGTGGGACCACTTACGAGTTGATTAAGCTGAAAGGCGGCGAGATCCGCGAGAAAGGTGGCAATTTTGGGCTCGGTGTCTCTGTCTAGATGTAGGTTGAGGTCACCCATGATCGTAAGATTAGCGGTTTTAGTGATGTTAGTGCCCAGATACTGTAGGAGCGAGTTGATGAAGGGGACGTCAGCGCCAGGAGGTCTATAGATCAAGAGGCCAGTCGCACAGAACTGTGGGTTGGCTTTGATAGAAAAGCGAGCGCTTTCGCTGCCCTTAATGTCCACTTTAGTTAGTTGGCAGGCAAGGTGCGATTTGACTATGAGCGCTAGACCGCCCCCTCTTGAGTTTCTGTTCACGGTGTATGTAGTATATCCCGTGGGAGTAGCTAAATTACTAACCGAGTCCATGTCGTCATGGAGCCACGTCTCGGTCATGAACAGGGCATCAAGGGAGTAATCTGCTAAAAGGTCATGGATTTCTAAATAGTGTTTTTGCATAGCTCTAACGTTGAGGTGTCCTAACCTGAGGACCTGGGGCGGTTTAGGTTTAGATTTAGTAACAGTGCAGAGTTTGGAGGGGTGTAGCAGGGGATTCGAAATATGGGCTGGGTTCCGCCTGGTACATGAACAGGTGTGATGCTGAAGACTCAGCAGCTCTATCTTGGAATAGCACATCTTACCGCAAGAGTTGCAGCTAGAGGGTGACAAGATGTCTGGCGCCTGGCGCTGCCGTGGCGCGGACGTGCGCAGAAGGGCAGCTCTTTGGCGGGTCTTCGGCGGGGCTGCGCGCGATCGCTGCGCGCTCGGGGAACTGCGAGGGCTAAATAGCCCAGAGGAAGTAATGCACTAGAGCGCTAACCGCTCTTCGTGCAGGCCGACCGGAAGTGCCTGCTTGCCCCCACGAGGTGTAACAGGGAGGCGGCTCCGGCAGTCAAGGCAAGTCAGTGATGGCGTGTGGTGCAGGGGAGTTTTGTAAATTGGCAGAAAGCACACGATTTTAAAAAGTACACAGTAACACAGATAAAATATAAAATAGCAGTTTTTAACAAAGCGCTATCCGAACTCTTACTGCCCAGGCCTATCTCGCCAAGCGGGTCGGGGACACTGCCACTGTCTCCTTCTCGCAGCGAGCTACAGTCCCTGCTCAGCCTAAATAGCCCAGAGGAAGTAATGCACTAGAGCGCTAACCGCTCTTCGTGCAGGCCGACCGGAAGTGCCTGCTGGCCCCCACGAGGTGTAACAGGGAGGCGGCTCCGGCAGTCAAGGCAAGTCAGTGATGGCGTGTGGTGCAGGGGAGTTTTGTAAATTTTAGCAGAAAGCACACGATTTTAAAAAGTACACAGTAACACAGATAAAATATAAAATAGCAGTTTTTAACAAAGCGCTATCCGAACTCTTACTGCCCAGGCCTATCTCGCCAAGCGGGTCGGGGACACTGCCACTGTCTCCTTCCCGTTGAAGAACAACAGGAAGGAAGTCCATGAACGCCGGAAAATCCAAGCTGAACGAGGATGCAGGCCGTTGAAGAATTCTTGAACCAGAAGTCCCTTCAAAGTGAAGCGAAGCCAGGTGAAACAGAAAAACCTCTACTTCGGGTCAGTACCTGAAAAAGAGACACAAAGCCGTAATACACATCCAGTGCATAAGTCATAAGCAGAAATCAGGGGGGGTAGAAAAAACAAGGAAGTACAAGAAATCCATATACACTTATCAAATATGTTCATAATAGCAATATATTCAGAACAACAACAATGGTTGGGATAATCCTCGACTCCTTGTCCTTAATAGAATTGAAAATTCTTGTCACGAATGCTCACAAATTTTGAATTCTATGTCAGGACAGGAGGCTCCGATTATGCTTGTTTAAAGCTGATCCACCACCACAGAAGCAATATGATCAATCGGTTTGTAATAAAAAGTTTTGAACACAGAGTCAGAAGACCAATCAGCGGCCTTCATAATGTCAAAAAGAGTGACACCCATGGAGAATGCTTTAGAAGCCATCGCCCCACGTGCCGAATGGGCACCAAAAATGGAAACATCAATGCCAGCCTCTGACATAAGCCATCGAACCCAGCAAGCTAAAGTAGCTGGGGTAACGGGACGAAAAGGTTTCTGCAAAGCAATCAACAGTTGACCATGAATATCTGAACGTAAAGGAGCAGTACTTACTTCATAATCTTTGACACATTGAACAACACAAAGGTTGGGATGAGTGGGAAGAGAAGGATAGGTAATCGCAGTAGTATTAGATTTGGTACGTCTGGAAAGGAGAAACGTAACACCCTCAGGTGTAAAGCTGCGACCAGCCAAATCCAAAGCGCGAACATCAGACACCCGTTTGCAGGAAACAAGACATAACAACATTGTCAGTTTGGCTGACAGCTGTTTACGGGACAATTGAGAATTGGAAGGCCAGGCCTCAAGAAAACGCAGAACAGTGGAAACATCCCATAAAGAGACGTACTTAGAACAAGGGGGTTTTGCCAGGCGGATACCCTTAAGCAATTTGGCAATCAGAGGATGTTCACCCGCAGGCTTACCATCAATATGGATATGACCCGCTGAAATGGCGGAACGGAAATTGTTGACAGTTCGATAAGCCAACCCGGAAGAAGCAAGAGATGCCAAAAAATTAATGATCATGGAGACATCCGCTGAAGCGGGATCAACCTCCCGTTGAGCACACCAGTCACACCATCGCTTCCAGGATCCCTTGTATCGTTTGTGAGTATTGGGTGACCAGGCTTCACTAATGAACTTGGAAGCGTCTCGAGAAAGGCCTGGGACCGTCCAGCGGTCCCCGAAATCCGCCATGCCAATAGATGAAGACTGTCGGAGAGAATCAGGTGATGCGGAGTGCCGAGAGGATCCAGCAAGAGATTCCACTTCTGGGGAAGAAGGAGCGACACTGCACAACACATTTCCAGGAGAACCAGGAACCACGCTTGAGCCCTCCACAGAGGAGCAATCAGAATCAATTTGGAGGGATAACGTTTCATGCATGCGAGGACTCTGGGAATCATCATGAACTGGGGAAAGGCATAATACAGGCTCAACGGCCAAGTCTGCAGAAAGGCATCCATGGCCAGGGCTTCCGGATCCGGCCTCCAACTGAAGAACAGCGGGAGCTGAGTATTGAGGCGAGAGGCAAACAGGTTGATCTGACACTGGCCCCAGAGCTGGAGGAGAGAACGGAATATGCAAGGATGAAGCCTCCAATCGCTGAAATCCCGCAATCAGATTGTTGCGGCCGGGAAGATATTCTGCAATAACCGTGATCTTGCGTTGCAGACAAAAATGCCAAAAATCCTTGGCTATTTCCGCCAATATCTTGGACCTCGTGCCGCCCAACTTGTTGACATAGCGACCCGCCGAGATGTTGTCCATGCGGAGAAGTATGCAACAACTGGAGTGAAGAGGAGGGAAACAACGGATCGCAAACGACCCTGCCAGGAGTTTCAGGCAATTGATGTGGAGAGACAATTCCTGGGGAGACCAACGACCCCCCGTCGAGACAGAACCGCACCGGGCTCCCCAGCCCCACAGAATGGCATCGGACTCGATCACTAGCTCCGGCGACGCACCGAATAGGGCTCCTCCATTCCAGGCATCCATGTGGTCTAACCACCACTGCATCTCCCACCTCGCTTCCTCTGAAAGAGGAATCTGATCTGAGTAGCGAAGGCCTTTCTGGAGATGACGAATCTTCTACCGCTGAAGCGCCCTGTAATGTAGGGGACCTGGGAAGATCGCCTGAATGGAGGACGCCAAGAGACCCACAACTCGTGCTAACGATCTCAATGACAGTCTGTTTGGAAATAACCGAAGTCAGTTCCCTCTTGATATATCGAATCTTTTGATTGGGTAAAAGAAGTTGACACGAAAATGAATTGACCTTGAAGCCCAGAAAGTCGATCACCTGTGTGGGAGCCAAGACAGATTTCTGAAAGTTCACCAGAAACCCCAGAGATTGTAAGAGGTCGATGGACCACTCCTGATGAGACAGGAGTTTGAGCGGACAATCCGGCATATTCAGAATGTCGTCCAAGTAAATAATCAGGCGAACACCCCGAGCGCGCAAGTGTTCCACGACCGGCCTCAGAAGCTTCGTGAAGCACCAAGGTGCTGACGAGAGGCCGAACGGGAGAACCTGATACTCGAACCAAGTCCCCAGCCAACGGAATTGAAGGAAGCGACGATGAGGACCGAAGATGGGAATCGCCAAGTACGCGTCTTTGAGATCGAGACGAACCATCCAATCCCCCTCTCGCAGAAGATCGCGCAACTGATGGATCCCTTCCATCTTGAAATGCCTGTAAACGACCCCTCCATTGAACTTCTTTAGGTTGAGAACGAGGTGGGACCCACCCCCTTTCTTCTCGACCAGAAACACCGTGCTGACGAACCCATTGGGATGACGGACCGTCGGAACTATCGCCCCTTTCTGTAGGAGTGAGTTTATTTCCGCCGAAATGAAATCTTGATCTTGAAGGGAAAAACTCAGAGGAGTGGGAGGGTGGGCCTGACATGGAGGTTGGTAAAACTCTAGTCTGTACCTTTGAACAGTGTCCAGCACCGAAGCATCGCTGGAGATCAGACGCCAATTGTTTAGAAAAAATTGTATCCTGCCCCCCAGAACCACATCGCAAGCAGGAATAAGGCTCACCTGGATTGTTGGAATCTTGGTAGCCACCTTGATGGCCTCCGGAACGTCCTTTCCCATATTGTCCTGTCCCTTTGCAAGAGGGTTAGAACTTTGACCGGGACTGGTATCCGGCATCATGACACCGCCTCCGTGGGACTGGTTCCCCCTCTGGGAATGTTGAGAGCCACGGCCGAAGGAGCGTCCCCTGTTTCGTCCGGCCTTGGCAAAAACCGGTCGAACCGCTTGCCGCAGTGAAGCCTGGGCCTTATCCAGGCCACTGAAGGTGGCCACAAATTTGGTGAGTTCCTTCATAAAGGGTTGGCCAAATAACAGACCCTGCGCAGCAGGACCAGATTCTGAGGTGGAGAGCTCCGCCAACTTCGGATCCAACTTAAGAAGTATAGACCGGCGCCTCTCACATGAAAGGGCACAGTTGGCATTACCCAACTGGCAGATAGCCCTTTGCGCCAATTCAATAAGTTCATCCGGGTCCACAAGAGCCGCAGAGTCTTTTGCCAGGAATCCAAGATCCAGAATTTTCATGAGAGGACCCAATAAATCAAGCCCCTTGTCTTGACAGGAACGCCAAGACCTGTCCAGACCCTTCTTCGGATCTTTTGCGTACTTCCTGAGATAGGTGACCATCGTGGGGTCAACCTCAGGAGTTTCCGCCAAATGATCAGCAAGATCCGGCCGAGGGCATTCGGACCGTAGGCGTGCCTTAACATTCTTCTCAAAAGGCTGGCTGATGTGCGCTTGGACATACTCTGCCACCGCAGGGGAGGGAAGCCAGGAGGTGGAATGGGGATGGATAATATCTGCCGGGTCAAAAGTTAACACAGAAGGATGTGTGGGGGCATCTACGAAATGTTTCTTACAGACCTTCTTCTTTGGGGGAGGGTCATCATGATCTGAAGATGTAGAAGAATGAGTGTCATCCGTGTCAGTAGGAGGAGGAGCGACTGACGACGCACCCACAGCGGATGCGGATTTGCCAGACACCAAACTCTTAGCCAACTTTTGAAAATCAGACCTGTGAGGATTGACAGGGAACTTAGAGGATTTACGTGCAGCAGGCAACCAACCCTGCTGTTGAGCATATTGAGTTAAATGACGCTTCAAAGGGTTAATGGCACGCACAAGCGCCGTATTCACGGAGCGCTGTACACCTTGGTCTAAAGCCTCCACCAAATCATGCTCGAAAGAGCCAGAGGCATTCTCATCATAGTAGCATTCATCGTAATCGTAATAATCCTCCATGGTTACACAATGTGTAAAGTAATGCCCGCAAGATGACTAAAAATATATGCGTGGCCAAAGGCGCAATTCAGGGGGAGTGACAAAAACCCCACAGCAAGCCAGCAATACAGGCAAAACCTGCTCAGTAAATAATTAAGTGTGGAGGGAGGGCACACTCTAAGCAGAGCCTATGCAAATTATCCAGCCCAATGCTAATTTGAGAGCAAGAAGCGTCAAAGGGGTTAAATATCGAGGCTGTGGGCTCTGCCGTAACAAAGACGACCTGCTATGACTCCCGGCGCTGTGGAAACACTGTATCGAACCGGGAAATGGCTGCCGCGCATGCGCGGTAAGGGCCGCCACGAGACACTCAGAGAAGAGCTCGCGCACAGCGCGCGAGCCTCCTAACCCCGGTCTCCCGCTCCACAATTAAATGCTAAACGTCGGCAACAAGTGCCCCGGTTTAAAGGGGGAGGTGAGCCCACGCTCCCCACTGCAGCGCACACGAAAGCGGCGCAACAACGAACACGGCAACTAGGACACAAGCCGATAGAAACAAAGCGCGGAAGACGCGAACCACAGCGCGAGTTGAAGCGCTAGGCCAAACAAACAAGTAAGCATTAAGTAAGCATGAAAAAGTACAGTAACAGTAGATAACAAGTCAAATGCACTTAACTGGCTGCAGAGCAGCAAAGAAAGAGGAAGAGAGACTATCTATGGGACCTTTTATACTGTAGTCTCTATGGTAGTTACCCTGGTGTTCATGGGTACTGTAGTTTTTTACTGTTTATTGGCTGCTGAGCATTTCTAATGAAGAAATGAGAAAGCATAATCGGAGCCTCCTGTCCTGACATAGAATTAACAAGAGGCATTGAAGGCAGGCCTCCAGCAGACGAACACATAACTTCCTGCGTAAATTAATGCTATCAGTACGTTATATAGCGTTATAGACGTGCATACGAAGTACTATAGAAACACAGTTAGCTCGCAAATTGGATTGCATTGCACTCAGGTGTTTAAGAAGGTGACCATATTAAAATGACTTTAGAACATGACCTTTTTGAAAGCTGATGAAGGTTTGCATAAAGAATGCCGTCATGGCCGTCTTCGAGGCAAGTTGCTCTTTAGATGAGGGCACCCTGCGTGTCACTAAGAAAAATCAGACTGCAAAGACCTTGAAGATTGAAGCTAGTTGTCTTGTTCGTGGTGCGGTGCAAAGTGGGTGCTTCCCAATCTCAGGAGCGCTCTTCATTTGGTATCGACCTAGCTCGCATGTCTCTATCCCACATTCCTTCTGTCTGTTCCTCCCTTCCGGAGCACAGTGGAGGTGTCTAGCGACACTCGACCCAGACGGAATTCTAGACACTATAGGAGACTCGGTATTATTTAAAAGATGGTTTCACCTGCCAAATGGGGGTAGGTTGTCAGGAAGGGAGTCCGAGCTTTAAGTAGGGCTGATCTCTCGCCTTTGGGGATATATACCGATTGCCATTAGCCTTATTGAAGTAAACACTGATCAAGGAGTGTAAAAAAATCTTACTTTTATGTCAGCAATGCAAACCTGATTTACAGTTCACATTCTATACTTCACCCTGCGTTCCCCATGTGCATTTGCTTTTTTCTGGATGGTATTTCTTTCTGTCTTTTTTGTCACGCAACATAAGTTTTTTGTATAGTACGTACTTTGAACTGTGTTGCCTCTAGGTGCCCGAGTAAGCTCAGGTCATAATCACCGTAGACTCCAAACTTTCGGTTTGATTTTTGACGTCAAATATCCTGGAGCCTAGCATCCGCATCCTTGCGTAGTTCATGAATCTGGGAGACAAGCATTCCCATAAGGTTTGTATAGCTGCGTTCAATGCCCTTACTCATGTATTCCCGGATATCTTCCCAGAGGCCCTGCAGAGAGTTCTAGAGATCCTGTTTTATGAGAGACATCTCTTCTTCAGTAGATGTGGTTTTCAATAGTGCAAAGTTTGCCTCAGAGGCCTTTATAGACAGCAGATTATGTGAGGAATGCACATATGCAAAAGATTTAAAGGAGTATATTAGATATTGTTCCAATTAGTATGAGGTAGCGCTGATTGTCATAAGTGTTTAGACTGATATGCATGAACGCTATTAAATAATAACCAGGTGAATTATACAGCGCAAAGACCCTAATTGGTGAGTGGATGCTGATAATGCTGAACAAATAAATCCAGCCTTGTAATTGTCAGACTGTGTTCAAACGAAAGTGGTAGAGCGCTGATTATCTCAGAGCATTTCTAATTCTGAGTAAGCACTGGTGATGCTAAGCAGATTGATTACCCAGCACGGGGTGTGAAGAGATGCCCCAATTATTTGGCTGGTGCTGATAAAACGAGGAGGATTAGATTTTCAACACAAGAACGGATATCTGAGGGTCTCGCCTTTGGGACCGTATAAGTATTTAGTTATGCAGCACAATATCATTTGTACAGCAGCATCAACTGTTGCATGGCTAAACACTTATAAGGTCCCAAAGGCGAGACATATTGGCTTTGCCAGTGCTTGTTTATTTTGTTCTACATTTTAAATAACTAATTAAAATTAATTTAGATCAATATTTAATAAATATTTGTACTAATTATTTTAATTTTTAGTCAACATTTTTCACTTTTCCCAATACTTTACAAATTGGGATATCCACTTTCAATGCTGGAGTACATGGGGAATCCAACAGAACAAGAAGCATACTTTTACAAAGGAAAACAACACATTTGATATACATGTGTCTAGAATGTGGAAGAAGGTTTCGTGGTCAACAGAGTCAACGATTCAGAGTACTAGACAAAAGTCAGGAGGCCAGTACCACCATTGTCAAAAATACAACTCTCTAGAATGTGGAGGAGGGTATCGTGGTCAACAATGCCAAGGATACTGAGAGCTTGGCACAGGCCAGGAGGCAGGTACCGCCATTGTCAAAACTCTGCAGTGCATCATCACTGTAAAGTTGTAGTTTCCATGCTGTATTTGGATTAGAATGTTGATTGATTTGTGTTAGACCTGGCATCTTTGGCGTGGTTTCCCCTGTCTTTTTGGCCTCTACCTCCTGCATTTTTGATGCTGTGCTGGATTTCGTTTTTGCTGGTTTAGATGCTTTGGACACTCTGCCACTGCTGATCAGTGTCAGAGTGTATGTGCTCCCTGTGTAAATTGATATTGTGATTGGATATACATGATTGGCATATTTGTATCACCATGAAGTCCCTAGTAAAGTGCACTGGGTGTGCCAGGGCTGGTGATGACAAATGCTACTAGTGGGCCTGCAGCACTGATTGTGCCACCCACATCAGTAGCCCTAAAATGGTGTCTCAGGCCTGCCACCGCAGTGTCTGTGTGCAGTCGGTGAACTGCCATGTCCTTCTGGTCAGTGTCCACTGACCAGGCCTAACCCTTCCCTTTCTTTGCACATTGGTCACCCCTATGGAAGGCCCAAGGTACCCCCTTGGGTAGGGTGCAGTGTATGTGAAAGGTAGAGCATGTACTTGTGCAGGTGACGTGCTCTGGTAGGGAATTACAGCCATTTTCGTTTTTCACTGCTGCAAGGCTATCTTGCTCCATAGGCTATGATGGCTACAGTGGATACCAGCATATCTGCCCATAGGAGCAAGATAGGACATACAAGTCTGGTATCCCTGAACTCAGAATTTATTAACACATCTTTTAGGAAAGGTGGTTTTTAACTCCTGTGTTTGAGAATAGCACTTTTAGAAAGTTGCTGTTCTCTTGTCTGTCCTTTCTGTGTGCCTTGGCCTGTTTGTGGATTGACTGTCTGGTTTGAGAGTGATGGGGGCTGGGGATTCCCCAGGAGGCTGGCTGAGTCAGCCATAGGCTGAATTGCTGCATTTGCAACTTGAGTGGTGGGAGGAGATAGCACCTGGGCCTGAATAGGGCTGTGCCTGCCTTCCACAATGCTGGCTCCACATCCTGCTGGGCGGCTGACGACCCTGCCCCTCACTCTGAAAGGAAAGGAGAAGCCAGGAAAACAAAGTGCTCCAGGAACACCCATAACTGGTTCAGACCGGGCTCAGGGCCCTCTTGCACAAAGGGAACAAAGACTTTTAGGGGTATAAGTACAGGACCCCTGACAACAGAAAATTAGATCATCCTGGAATCAAGAAGGAACCTCTGCCAAGGAGAAAGCTGAAACTGAAGAAGGAAGACTATCCTGCTGTGTGATGCTGGATTGCCCTGCTGTTACTTTGCTGCCAAGGAGAGGGGGAAAACTTTGCTTTGTGCCATGTCCTCTTGCTTGAAGGAATCTCCAAGGGCCTGAGAAGAGCTGTTAAGAAATCCCAGGAACAAAAGGACTTTACCCCCAGCTTCCCTAAACTCTACTGAGAGAGTTCTGTCCTTCCTAGAGCCCCAAGAATCATCACATCGTGCCTTTGCGGGGAAAACTTCCTACGCACCGGAATCTATTCAAGTGGCCTTCCTCCCCATTCAGACCGGATTCTTCGCTACACACCCGCTGCTGCAGCGGGGCTGTCGCTAACGCCTCCCCAGGGTCTCAGGAGCAACACATTGCTTGTTTTCCACCGCTACAGCTTCTGTGCTTGGAACTTTTTATCGCTAACAAAGGTATTGTGGCTAAAACGTGACGCAACTGTGGATCATTTTGTCGCTAACATTAAGAACTCTTTTGCAACCATAATCTTGAACTGTGCAACTGTGTATGTTGGATTTTTGTCATTTTGGTCTTGTGTAGTTTAGATTAAATACCTTTATTTTTCTAAACTATTGTGGAGTCAGTTTGTGGTGTTTTCACTGTGTTACTGTGAGTGTTGGTACAAATACTTTACACATTGCCTTCTGATTAGCCTTGACTGCTCGTGCCAAGCTACCTAGAGGGTGATCAGGGGTTATCTCAGAGGATTTCCTCCTTACCCTGACTGGAAGCAAGGGTCCCTATTTGGACAGTGGTACCTACCTCTGCCAACTAGAGACCCCCAGTTCTAACAATTTGTAGCTATAAGTAAAGCTTTTCTTCAACATGTTATCTTGTATGAGTAAGTATTTATGTGACATTGTGATGTACAGCTTTGTCGATAGAGTACAAACTGATACAGCTCCAGAAAGTCATTTTCTTCAGGACCTCAAAGGGGCATGCATTGCTATAAAGGAAAGGAAGTGCCTGATTGTGTGGGGATTTGTTGTTTACCCCTATCACCAGAGCTGGAGTTGCAATGCAGACCATCTATTGCCTAAAAATGAAGCTGCTGTAGGCTGGAAGGCCCTGGGACTCGGGTCGATTTGGGAGTCTTCTTAGGCCTCATTAAATATTACATGGGATCTGTAAAAGGGTATTGGTTATCTGTGGGATCCCTACCTGAATTTACAAACAGGAGGCAGAAAGAACAATGTTGGAATTTTACTTTTTTATTTCTTTAACTGTGTTGTTATTTGTTACATATAAAAACTGACTTACACATTATGAGGATTGTCTTGCTGTTCATGCCAAGATGCCAAATGTCAGCCAGTTTTCCATGCAGACATCGAAAAAACATACTGTGGACAGACTTCATCGTACTATCCTTACAAATGTTCAAGTATATCTCTTGGTTTTAATAGTCCTTCCATTCTTTCTGGTCTTTGTTGCATTGTGGACATTGTAATAAATAGTAAAAAAAGTAGGCAGGGTTTCCCCGTTTTAAGTGGAGAGCAGTTCCTTTATGTGGGACACTCTACAACAACCCCAACACTCCAAATCTGCTTGCCTGAAAGGTTTTTTATAGCGTAGTTTTAAGTATAGGACAAGCACAGTGTATCCAAGCCAAACTAAAAAGAAACAAAGCCTTTGATTTTTGTTTTGTTTTGTTCTGGGTCCCCTGGTCCCACCTGGGACACCCAGTGCCTTAAAAAAAAAAAAAAATTGGCAGCACAAGAAGCCCCCTCCAGAACTGCTGATTTGGCTCCCTGCCTGCCAGCACATACCTGGCTGGTGACAGGAGCTCACTCCGTGCAGGCATCTCCCTGGTGACAGGAAGCTGGAGCAGCACACCACAATGGGGAGTTCTGCAACGCATATAAGCGCAGACCACTAGGCCCTACCCTGCCCTCCTATATGTTGTTTTTATTTTTTTCCAGGCCCTGGAGACGGAGTCCCTGAGTCCTAAAATGGTTGCCAAATGAATTTGCTGATGTGAGGCAGCCAATCAGATCCTCATCTTTTGATCTGCAGGTGCTGCGGTAGTCTCACGCTGTTAAATATCTATAAATTGTGAACTTTAATGTCTCAAAAATTACTAAATGGATTTAAAGCAACTTCCAAATAGCACACTTCTGGGTAAGTATCTATCTTTCTGCCAAATTTGATGTAAATTTGATCAGCCACTTTGACTCTAGCTCAAAATTCCTATGGAAAATTGCATTGGAAAAACACGTTTTGTCCCACCCCCTGTTTCTCAGCCTCGGCTTCATGGAACATTCTGAAACTTTCAAGGAAGGTGCTGAGGTGGATGGCCTTTTTTTGGAAGGTTTTGAGAAGATTTATCAATTGGAATTAAAGCTATTAGCAATAAAAAAAAATCCATTGTTAACATGGTAATATACTTCCTCCCATTTTAGTCCAAAATGAAATGAAAATTAAATTTGTAGAGCACGCTACTACCCAGGGTGTCTAGTCTAGGCACTGTAGCTCTGGAGACACAACACAGTCCAAATGAACACATACTAAATACTGCTGCAGCACGTACTCTGACTGTTAAGAGGCCATGCTTCAAGAGCTTTTCGGAGGGAGAACAGTTCAGTTTTTCTTTGAGATGAAGATGATTGAGTTCCAGAGACTGGTAGCACAGGTGATGAAGCTCCTGCCACCCCAGTTAGATCTTTTAAATTTGGGAACAAGTAGATTGCAAGCTGACAATGGTCTAAGTGACCTACTGTGAATATACCATTGGAAATGATGTTTCAGATATTGAGGTCCCACATTATGCACTGCCTTGAAGGCAGTGCAGAGGGCTTTAAAGTCCATGTGCTTTTCTATGGGCAGCCGGAGTAACTGGACAAGGCCCTGCGAAGAAGATTGAAATTTGGGAATTCCCAAAATAAGTAGCACAGCAGCATTCTGAAGTATTTGCATTTTTTGTAGACATCTTTTCTTGATATTGATGAACAATGCATTGCAGTAATATATTCTTGAGATAATGAGGGTTGCAACTACACATTTCCAAGCTCATACAGAATAAGAGGAAGTACTTTCCTTTATGTTTTAAGTATATAGAAAGATACAGAGGTAATAGTGTTAATGTGTCCCTCTGAGGACAGATTACTGTCAAAGACAAAGCCTAGGTTTTTGGCCTTGGAGACAGGAGTGGTAGGTGTTCCAAAATGTTCACTGACTTACAAATGCTTCTTCTGAGACTGTAGCTAGATACACCCATTCAGGCGAGGTATAATTAAGCTTTAATTTAAAACAACTTTATCTACTCTTTTCACTGTGAACTCTGCAACTTTTCATTGTTTGCATCAATGACTGCTTCTTCCTGTTGCCACTCATGCCCTGGAATATGCCCCGTAACAGCTATTCACTCTGATCACCTGCTTTGAAACTGAACTTGAGGAATTTCAAGTTCTTTGTCAAATCTTTCAATAAGCAGAAATATTACCACTTCATTTTGTCTGTTTTCTTCACCAGTTTCAAAATTTTCAAAATTTCTACAGTCACCCCTCTCCCTGGAACAACGCTGTAAACTTGAGCTTGACTTTGATCTTGACTTTGCATTTGGCTCTGCGGATTTAGATCGATTTCATAAGTTGATTCAGCCACGGCTTCTGCCACTTTTACTTTTTTGTGTGAGCAGAATGGATCCAATGCAGGCACACCAGAACACTTAACCACAAAGTCGGTCATCAATATTACTCGGGATTTGGGAGTGTCCTCTATTCAAGGCAACCTTTCCTGACATGTTTCCAGAGCGCTATCCAATCTCCTGGCTTCACGTTGTGGCAAGGAATGTCTCTTTTCACTTCTGTTGCCACATTCAGCTGATGAGAGACAGATTTCATCATATCATCATATCAGCTAGAACTCTGCAGTGATCTAGCAACATGTCATCAATTATTGAAACTAGGAACATATGCAAGTCTCACTGCTCTTTCCATGATAACCACATGGGGCGATAAGCCAGCCTTTCTATCAGGAGTACTAATCATGCTCCGCAAAAAAAGAAGAAGGTTATCAGAACACTTTAAACCAGTTGAAGCGCAAACCACCAGTTTATTATTGAGAGTCCCATTCAACCTTTCTACAGCACGTGTAGATTGTGGCCAATAAGTACAATAGAACTTTTGGTTGATCTCAAACACTGTGCAGATTATTTGTAAAATCAAATGATTTAAATGAATACCACAATCTGTCTCAAAAGAAGTAGGAAGGCCAAAACACCTAAGATGCGCTTTATAACAATGCAATTTGGGCGTTCCGATTTGCCAATGTGATTCATAACTATCAATGTCTTTCTACCTTGATTACTCAGGTGACATATCATGCATCTTCCGCAAACATCCTCAGCAACATTTCTACATTCTATATTCTCCCAGCATTTTTCAAATATTGGCACAAGGCTATCTTTCCCTGCATCTGAACTACTGTGGACATATTTGCTCATTACATACAACATTGAGCTTAGAAGTGCATATTTACTTTCAGCATTTACTTACAGACCTGTTGTTTTTCTTGTAACCCACTGTCTCCCATTTCTTTTACTCGTCATCTTAGGCCTCTTCTGGGAGATCTCTCCATTCACTCAGGTAAGTCTGGATTGAATTGATACAGAAACAATTAGCATTTTCTGCATTTTGTACTGTATTTATCCTTGATTAATTATCTTTACTCTATTGCACAGCTGTCTCATGCTGTAATGCACAATTTTGCCATATGATCCTCATATTAATTACCATGTGGGATTAAGTCATTTACAGCCTTATGGGCAACCCACACAGGACCACAGCAACCTCCTTTGGCATTTGTATTGCTTTCAACAAATCCAATTTGTAAGCACTATTTCTTATTGGAGCTCTTAAAGATGTCATAAAACCTCTTTGTGACCAGAGTTGACTACAGTCAGACACAACCCTAAAACCATATTGGTTGTCTGTATAAATTGTTACCTTGAAATTCGCTGACAAGCAGAAAGGTAGACAATTCTATCATCACAGTCTTAGTCAGTGCTGTTGTTACTACTACAGAAGTAGTAGGAACCCGTACAACTGTACCATCATCTTACCCCAGCGCCTGTGTCTGACCCTGAACTAGTCCCAGTTGTCCCCGTTGCTCTTGCTGTGTATGGAGGAGGTCTAGAATTTAAAATTTCACTTATATGTCCTCCTCATCAGAAATAATGTATCTGTTTCTCTCCCTTGCTTGGCTCATCTTTGTCATTTGTTTATTTAACTATGGCAGGATAGACTCTTACACCTTCCAGCATATCTTCCCTCCAACATTTCTCTTATCGATCCCACATGCTCCCATGCCACTGTCAAAAAGAACACTTCATCTGTTTTTGTGTTGCTTCTTTTTTTCTGTAGCCATTCAATCACATTTATATAGCCCCTCAAACTGTGTATATCGGCTTCACATACATAGTTTTTCCAAGGAAATCAACCTTTTTAGTACCAAATGTACGCTCTAAAGGAAACTGCAAATCTATATTAGAATCAGAATAATCATGCCATTCAGAAACCCAGTGAAATGTATAAAACCCAATGTCCATCATCATTTCAAAGGCAGGCTTCGGTAGGCTTCCCTTCAGCAGGTATTTTCTAACCCTCTATAGTGGGATGAACAGACATGTTAGGCTTTCTCAATATGTTTCCCATTATTTTCTCTTAAGACAATCTCACTATCACCTTAAAATCCCAATAAATGAACCAGTGAACAACAACCAATCACAGCACTGCTCTGTCAAAACCAAACTATCGTAGCACAGCTTTGACAGGAACCAATCAATGGCAGCACAGCTTTGCGGTGATGTCTCACCAATCCCAGCGTGGCTCCCTGGCTTACTAAACAATCACAGCACAACTTCTCTGTGAACAGGAAGACAATCACAAAACCTCTTTAAGCTACAATAAACTAAACAAGCCCTTGTTTGCTTACCTCGATAGGAAAGGAAATCAGTAAATTAAGTAAAACAATTCAATTGCAAACCCTAAAAGCTAAGCAATAAGTAAGCGGAGACAGCAAAAACAAGAAAATACAAAAAGTTTAAACTTCAATTCACACTAGGTAAACTTCCATCCAGCAGTAGTCACCCTGATCAATGCATTCACTCCTGTGCACTTAGGAGCAGACTACACCAACTTAGAAAGAAAGATTTGTTAGTTCAGAATCCATGTCCGTGTGTTTGTGGCGCCTCGCCCAACACACCACCTTATGTGGACAAGTAATACCACAGTATCTCAGGATCTTGGATTACTACGAATCCGATAATCAAACCAAAACCAACAGAAAACAAATTCAGTTAACAAATATGAATAATACATCAACAGTACGAAATTAATTCACCAATTAAACCCACTACCAACATTTTGTTTTCAGAGTTTTATAGAACACAAACTTAACCCACAGGTATCAGAGCGCTTTATATGAGCACCAGTTGCGCTACAGATGGACACATTCATGTTTTTGTTGGGCATGGGGAGAATAAGTGATTTGCCCAGAATCACAGGATGTTGAGCTTCCCTGCCGAGACTCGAGCCCAGGTCCCCAGCTTTGAATTTGACCGCTCTAGCCATAAGACAACATCCTCTCCCCAAAGGGAGAGGAAAATGCATATCCAAACAACTCACAACAGAAACAAAAATCCATTCCTCAAACGCATACCTTATTATATGTCCTAAAGGTGTAACACCATACACAAATCCATTCCCCCTATTCATACTTACACTCCAAAACACTCAGGAGTGCACTGCAAATCACTTCTAGGGAGTCTCCAGCACCTGAACACTTTGGCATAGTTCCAAAAGCTCTAACATCCACTCAGATGTAGGGTCTTGCCTGGGCCCTAAGAAATATTTCTGTGACTCCTGCAAAAGAGGAGGTGCTCTTACAAAACCATCCGTTGCTACTAATTTGTGGAAGCGGAACCTCAAACCCCAAAACTAAAGGGACCCCAAAAAATCAGATCATCCAAAATTTACCTCCAGCGGCTGTGCTTCATTGGTGGGTTAACCTTGCATTAGGAGGCATCCTCCTCTACATGAACAAACCCAACAGTTTGTCAGAGTTGCAGATAAATACCTGGGACCACTCAATAACTGAGGGGCTGATTACGATGGCAGACGGACTTCTGTCCATCCGCCATTGTATCGGGGATTAAGACCGCCCAACATGCTTTTGGCGGTCCCATAGAAGGCATTACAATGCGACCGCCACCACAGCGGTCGCAATGCTTTTATTTTACATTACGGCAGGTGCTGCTGACTGCAGTACCCGCCGCAATGTAAAACCAGGACATGTTACATATCCCTGCACAACATGGCAGGCACCATGTGGTGCCTGCCACATGGTACAGGGATATGTAGGGGGACACCATAGGTTCCCCCCAACACCCACAACCAATGGCCAGGGTGTGTGGGGGGCCTGGTACAGGCCCCCAGTGTCCCTTTCTACAAGCCTTTCATGGTGGGTAACCCGCCATGAAACAGCTGCTGGAAAGGGACATCGTAATCCCCACGGCGGTGCCTGGTAGGCACTGCCATCATTGTAGGGACTGTGAGACCCCCGCTGCACCGGCAGGCTCAAGGAGCCCGTCGAATGCGTGGCGGGTGGTCTTTAAGACTACCAAACATCCGCCCGCCATCATAATATGGTGGGTGGTAACGTTGGTTATGATGGCAGGGAGAACGCCACCAACACCCTGTTGGTGGCGGTCTCCCCACCAATGTAATTAGCCCCTGAGTTCTAGATCAAGGAAAACGTTAAAGAATTTTATTACAAATTCTTATAATTAAAGCAGTACAGAGTAATAAAAAATATACACCATGAAGGGTCAAATGCAGAGTACATATTTAAAAATCTGAATTATTGTATGTCACAAATGAGCAGAAAAATCAATAGGGAAGAAGGCAGTATCACTTACTATTAGGAAAGTCGATCTAATTCTCTTAATGGACAGAGTCCCTAGTAGAACAGGATGGTCTACACATTCTGAAGTTCTTATAAACAATTCTCACATATGAAATTAGCAAAACTTCAGTTCCCACATGGTACTATCCCATGTAACATTTCTGATAAATCAGAGAAATCCACATAATAACATTACACGTTAGCACTGTCCAATTTTCTAATAAAGAATTGAGCAGCTTCAACAACACATCATCATAGGAAGTTCAGTTAAATGAAAATGTATAAACAATAGGCCATACACCATTTGAAGAGTGCCCAGCCCAGCAACAGTACTTCAGAAGAAAAGGAGACCTTGAATTGTTGCAACCGTTAATAAACACCAGAAAGCTCATTCACAATACATGAACTTTGGAAAAATGCACTATCATATCAGCCTGCCTCTTTTTAAGTGAGGTCTGTGGGGAGACATTATTGCAGGGAATCAGGATGGGAGGAGAATCAGCAGGAGTGGTATGACAGCATCAATACAGCAGTAATATTAACTAATGTTGTGTTATGTTAAAACTCACTTATAAAGCGCATATAAAATTGTAGTTTGAATTTCAACACCAGTTAAAGCACTAGGCTTGTTTAAACAACCAGGTATTTAAGTGTTTCCTGAAGGTGAAGATATCCAAAACTTGGTGGATTGCCCATGGCACAGAGTTCCAAATAGAGGGAGCTAACACCGCTAAACTCCTGCCTCCTGATCTGCTCTTCCGAAATTTAGGAACAACCAATAAGTTAGAATGGGCAAATCAGGGACATACCCTGTAATGTTATCTGCAACAAATGTTGGTGCTAAGTTATTTACATTCTTAAAGACCATACAACAAAGGTTCAAATATATCCTTTGTTTCACAGGAAGCCAGTGTGGGTTTTTCAGTAATGGTAGAACATGGGCATGTCTTGGAACACTAAAAATTTGCCTAGCTGCCTCATTCTGTAGCACCTGAAGTTTGTGCAAAAGACTGGGCATGACAACTAAACTAACATTGGCATAGCCTAACCTGGATATAATAGAAGCCATTGCCATTACTTTATGTGCTTTCAGAGGGGCTATTTTCCTTATTGTTTTTAATAGGAAAGTGCATTTAGACACTAGGGGCCTGATTACGATGAAGGTGGGACCGCCCCCGAGAGCATGTTGGTGGCGTTCCCACCGCCATTGGAATAAGGATTCCCACCCGATACATTAGGATGGTGGGCAGATGTGTTCGGAGAGACCAACCACCACGGATCCGTCGGGCTCAAGGAGCCCGTCAGACCGTCGGAGGAAACTCCAATCCGTAGGGATTATAATGTCCCTCTGTGCCGGCTGTTTCATGGTGGTTTACCCGCCATGAAAAGGCTGGCGTAAAGGGACATTGGGGGGCCGTAATGAGCCCCCCTGGCCTTCAATTGTGGGATTAGGGGGGCGCCTAAGGTGCCCTCCTACATATCCCTGCACCATGTGGCATGCACCGCATGGTGCCTGCCACTTAGTGCAGGGATATGTGTAGTGTCCCCTTTTTGTACTGTGGTGTGTGCTGCAGCCTGCAGTACTCGCTGCAATACAAAATATAGGCATTGCAAGTGGCATGGTGGCGGTTGAATCCTAATGCCTATGGCAGGACCGCCAACAGCCTGTCAGGCGGTCCCATCTCCGATAGGATGACGGTCCATCCTGATCAGGCCCTAAGAGCCTGATTCACAAAGGTAAACTTACACGTTTGTATATGTTTACGATTGTTTCCTATTCACAAAGGATTTATGAGTAGTATCCTTATGAGTGCGGCCTTTCCACACATAGGGCCAGATGTAGGAACTCTAATACCGGTCGGAAACGGCCGATTTTGGCCGTTTCCGACCGGTATTAGGGTTTTCAGATGTAGGGGGCTGAAAATTACAGAATCGGTATATTTACCGATTCGGTTAATTACCGAATCGGTAAATATACCGATTCTGTAATTCCAAATGTAGGTGGCACAGTTTACGGTGCCACAGGCCCTTAAGAGTCGGTATTTTACCACACAATCCTATTGTGTGGTAAAATACCTAATTCAGGTGTGCATGCACATCTGTGCATGTACACCTGTGCATGCACATCTGTGCATGTACACCTGTGCAATGTGACACAAAGACATGCCCTTAGGGCATGTATGTGTGCCACATGTCACACAAGCCTGTATTTGTGGTGCTAGAGGGTGTCAAAGTGACACCCCCTGCACCCTTGCAAGATTTGGTATTTACCGATTAGGTAAATACCGAATCGGTATTGCCCATTGATTCCTATGGGCTTCAAGGCCCATAGGAATCAATGGGCAATACCGATTCGGTATTTACCGAATCGGTAAATACCGAATCTTACAGATTCGGTATTCCTGAATTCGGAATTACCTACATCTGCCCCCTTCCCATTTACAGACTCTTAAATACCGAATCGGTAAAATTAGGTATTTAAGAGTCTGTAAATGGGAATTACCTACATCTAGCCCATAATGTCTTTATATGGGTATTCACATGTAGTATCTTTGCACTCGTAAATATACTACTTGTAAATACCTTTCTGAATAGCAAACAATCATAAGCTCACACAGAAATGTAAGTTGCACAAAAATGTAAGTTTAACTTAGTGAATAAGGCACTAAGGATATCACTTGATTCTGCATTGACAAGTGAGCATCAGTCATTACTCCCAGGTTCTTAGCCACTGGTTGAGGGTACAGGCTGTGGTTTCATAGGCCAGTAGTGTTGATCACAAACCTCAGTCTTGTTTCTTACCGGGACAACTTATGTTTTATTGGCGTTTAATTTAAGTTGTTTCATCTCCATCCTCCTATACATCTCATGGTATCATGAAAATGTGCATGTGCTGAAGGCGTTTCATCCAGATGAAATACTAGTTGGATATCATCCTTATAAGTCCATACATTGCAACCTCTATTTACCAATTCAGCAATATAAGGCCTTATATAGATGTTAAATAGATGAGAAGATGATGACAATCCCTACGGGCCTCCACAAACCAGACTTTTTACCTGATAGGTACAGAACCCTAACCTCACAGATTGGGTGCGGTCCTCAAGAAAGGATTGAGTTCATTTAAGTGCCTGAATCAGACCTTCACATGTTTGATAAGTATCTTGTGACTGAACCTGTCAAAGGCCACAGAGAGGTCAACTAGTACCAATGCTACACACTGCCCTTATCTTCTTTCCACCTTAAATCATTGATTACAAATAGTAAAACCGATTCTGTGTTTTGTAAGGGACGGAAACCTGCCTGTGCAGGAAGCAAGAACTATGTAGAAACATACATAATTCGGAAGCAATATAAGCCTCCAATAGTTTGGCCGGAAAAGAAAGCAGAGATATCGGTCTGTAATTTGTATGCTCCAGTGGATCCACATCCAGCTTTTTCAATGGTGGAATCACTTCCACTTGTTTGAAATTAATGTAATACGGTGAACTTACTAAAATGTGGCACAACTAAACACAATTAATAAACACACTGATGCAAATCAAATTAAGTTACTTTCAACTACAATCATATTTTAGCATCTGTATTTAACCTAGCATAAAAATATTATTATGTATTTACTAACATTAAAAATCTCTAAAAACTCATCTACATAAGAGACACTGGAAGAACAGAAGCAAAAGTTTTTTTATTTATAGTTGCAATGCATTAAATAGGAGAAATGGCAAATATTTTTTTCTGTAGGCATTTCACTGTTACTCATTTTAAGTTGTGTGTGTTATTCACAGCAAACAAAATATGTTCCAGTGATCATCAATATAATTTATCCAGTTTGAGATAACCAACCGGTGTTTGTGGTAAAATATCGGATAACAAATATTGTGATACAAAATTATTGTGTCAAGAATACTGGAATATCAGAAATATCATCAACAGGAATATTGAAGGTAACTATCATTTTTAGTGTTGTTTTTTATATTGTTGCATAAAATATCGATGTACAAAATATTGCTGTATGTAATATCGTTTGTAACTTAATTAGTAAGTAATTTATTGCAGTGGCATTTAATTGTAGAAATGTATTATTTTTATATTTGTGATTTTAGTTAGATATTTTTTTGTTGTGAAAGTGTTGAAATGTGTTTTTGGTGGTATTCATGTATATAATTAATTGTTGAATACTTCTTTTTTAGAACCAAACTATTGAGATTTTAGGGGATCAGGGTGGGGAGACTTAAAAAAAACTATGTTTTCAATAAAAAATTAAGAACATAATTTTAAAGATATGCAAATTAATAATTTAGAATGTTTAATTTAATTTTATTATAATAAGATTTGTAATACGTTTTAATTTGATGTTAATTAAAATATATATTAATGGCATTAAATAATTAACACCAACATTTTCCCCCAATATGGTTAGATTGGAGTGAAAATAGTAAATTCTCACCCCTTTAGTGTCCAACACCTTCCCCAAATTGGTCTAGATTGGATTAGGGAAAAGTAAATGTCACCTGTTTAGTATCCACACCTTCCACCAATATGGTTAGAATGAAGTGGGAATAATAAATGTCTAGTTAGTGTCTAAAACTTGTTTTAAACTTGTGTGTTGGAGTGTGATAATTGTTAAATGCATGTTGCCTTAAAATAAAGGCATGTCAAACATTTTTCTATTTTTATTTCTATTTTCAATTTTTATTTATTGTATATTTTTACGTTTAATCATAAATACTTAAAGTAAAAAACAATTTTATAAAGTAAAGTAAATAATACATTTGTATCACTCTTTATTAACAAAATAAATCTAAATTCAATTTATATACATTTCTATGTTGCACATTTTCAACTTTCATTTTCCAGTGTTCAACAAGTATTTTTACATTTTGTAACTTTGCATATGCATATTTTCAATATTGTACATGTTTTATTAGTATATATCAAATATTTGTATATATTTTTACCATATTTCCAATTCATTTATAACTGGAGGCGGTCTTTTTGTGTTACATTTAGTGGACATTTTTTTACCACTAACTTTTATTTTATATTCTATTTGCGTTATTTTTTGTCTATTCTCCCAGAACCATGTCGAGGTAAGGTGCAACTGTCCCTCGAAAACAGGTAAGTCCTTCTTTAAAGATGTTTTAAGGGTTTTTTAGGGTGGGGGGAATTAGAAAGGAAGTCTTGAAGTTAGTTATAGTGTAGTTTGTGAGGTTTTGTATATTTTGAAGTATTACTGTTACTGTTTTTCACTAGTTTGTAGTGTTCGTTTTTGTACACTATTTTAGTAATGTATCACTATGTTATGTACATTGTGTGAAATTAGTTATATTTTGATGATTAACTGCTGTATATTTGTATCTGGGTTCTTTAGGGATCCTAGAGACTTTTAAGTTGCTTCAAGCGATTTCTACTGGATTTTTCATATGTTTATATTTTTGGGGTGGACTTTGTGATATTTTTTACCTCTTTTTTGGTGGATTACTATTATCATGACGTGGATACAGAGAAAGTTCTGCAGCTACAGAACTGTAAGTTTTCTTTATTTCTTTTCTTCTGGGTTGGAAATATGATATTACATTGTTTATGTGAAAATGATGTAATTGTTATGTGGAATTGTTTGGTTTATGTGTTGTAATTATTTTATGGGCTGGATTGAGTTTGTTTTCAACTATCTTGGTTGGTGATGGTTAATTTTGTTTGAAAATAATTTATATGTAATTTTAATTATATCAGTCTTTAATAACATTGTGATTTCAAATAAATACATAAATAATAATATTATATTTATTATTTAAAAAAAGGTTTGGTATGTTGGTTTATAGTTTTAGTACTTTGGTTGTTTACTCTTTATTTTATAATATGCTTCTGGCTATGATTTCTAAGTAATCTACTCCTTTGTTATTTATCAAGAGTTTGACTTCAAACTGTAGCATGCCATACATTCTTTTGGTTTGTATGCTAAGTTTAGGGGCAGTTTGTCAAACAGAGTGCTCCATTCACAGTTCTTGGTAGCTTTGCTCTTTTTGTAATGCTTCTATAAATTTCAGTGTAGGTTGATTTCTACCTAGTCTGGATTGGAAGGCCATGTACCATCCTTCCACTGTGTTGTTTGTTTTGGCTTCCTATGCAAAGCTTGCTGACATAGACATTCTACCATGGTATTTGGAATTTGAGTTGGCATATGTGTCTAGAGCGATGCAGGCCGCCAACCCAAGTGTCGTCGAATAAGTTCATTAAGAGGTTTAGGGCCCGATTACGAGTTTGGCGGTCTCACCCCCATACCACCACATCGGCAATTCAAATAAGACCGCTGAACTGGTGGTATTCCACCCGGCGTAATACGATGCATGCAGCTTGAATCGGTTGTTGGTGTTGTACACTCAAACGCCTACAGGGCTGTGGTTTCCTGATGAGCCGATTATGAAAACACAGCTGTACTGGCAGTCCCCTAGCGGTAGTTCCTCAATGGCAGTAGGCTGCCACAGTAGACTCTCAGCAAGGCCCAACCTTGGAGAAACAAGGTTTTGGCCCTATTATGTTTAGTACATTATGGCACAAATATACAAGGGACAATGCCGGGTTGCAGTGGCGTTGATTGGCACTTTTGATAAACAAAAATTGGGTTTTTACAGGAAAACTTGTTTGCAAAACGAAGTACATAGTCTATGTTTAATTCTCTTCCAACGTGCAAAAGGAGGCTAAACAGAGATGATTAAAGATGGAAAAGGAGGCACGAAAGGGGAGAATGCAAACATGGACTCAGAAACCTGTAGCACATGATAGAGAGATACAAGAGATAGGGATTGAACATGAAGATAGGAGGTTTCGATTGCATATTGATAAATCTTATGTGGCCCAAGAAGAGAATGATACTTTTGTGGAGGAGTTATTAGATAATTGACCCCCACCCCCATACGCCCCACAAAGGTTATATCCCACTGTTCAATTGCCCTCACATTCGCCTGTTACTGTTGCTTCTAATGTCTCTGATCCTGTATCTACTGCTGCTTTTTCGACGGCCCTGGCATCGGCTCCTTCTCTTCTTTTTCTTCCTCCTGCTTCCTTACCGTCCACAGCAACTGTGACTGTTAGCATCCCTGTTGTATACCTTTAAATATCGCTTGGCATTAGAATGCCATCTCTATGTTATGTTTAATGTTGTTATCATTACAACAACCCCCCTTATGCCCATTGTTTCAGCATATTTCTTGCCAGATTTTTCTCCTGTGACGCAGACCTCCGCATCAATGAAATATGTCACTCCTGTTGCCTCTCCTTCCCTGGTTTTTCATCCCCCGGTTTCCTAGAGTGATGGGATGCTTGGGCTCGGGTTTGGAGACGGAGATTGGATAAAGTTTAAAGAGCGCATTGGTCTGTATGTTCGATCTGAAGTGGGAGACGCAGAGAAAAAGGTAGTGGCTAACCAGGCTGAGCAGTGGGCCTGAAACTCCATTTATAGTGTAGAAGATGTGTGAAATGTGATGAAAGATTATGAGCCATACGTACAACAGCTTGACCTTAAGCATATGTCTGCTTCTCTGGTTAGTCTTTGGGAGCAGTGTTTCAAAGATGCAGTACCACAGATTTTATATGATATTAAAGATCGTGTATATGCCTGATCAAGTTTTTGGCAGTATTACGACATTGATTGCTTACAGGGGCAGGCTACTTGAGAAAAGCCTCACTTCGCTATCTCAGTTTCCGATGTGGGAGGTTCATCCTATATATCACCCCAAAATACCAGAGCTAACGGATCAGCAAGGTGTTGTCACTAGACCAGGTGTGGTGGCCCTTTTCCAAGAACAATGGATTTATATTCCATGGAATAGGAGTGAAGGTGTGTCTCTTAAGACTCAGTTAACTGATCCTAGGAAAAAATCCTACTGCATATGATAAAGAATTGACTGAAGCTGCCTCTTTAACAGTAATGACGCTTGCGGATATTGAAATGTTCTTTGGTTTACTGGTTCCGGTTGATATTTGGAGGGAAGTGCATGCACAAGATCATGCTGCAGAACTGGGTGGTACATGGGATCAAATTAAAGTACGGGATCAGGAGAGGAAGCACGGTGATAAGCCTAAGGCAGAGATGCATGCTTTGCCAGGCCGCATTATCACACATATGCATTCTCTTATTCCACCGAGTATGGTTGATTGGGACAAGTTAACGGCTTGTTGCTAGAAGAAAGATTAGCGTGTGTCAGATTTTTGGGGGTTTGAAGATGTATTTCTGGATTATAGTGGGGAGGATTTCCCTGTTGAGGGAGATGTCCGGCTGTTTGTTAATAGATTTGTTTCAAATGTGCATCCTGAGGTTGCGACTCGATTGCAGACTTCCGAAAGCACTTGGTCCACCTCTTCCCCTCTTGTTATTTTGAATGTGGCATAGTATTATGAGCATAGGGAAAATGAGGATAAGGAGAGGACAGAGAAGAAGCACAAGGAGTTGAAGACAAAAGTGTTGTTGCAGCAGGCTTTTAGAGGGAATGGTAGAGGACGTGGGGGTTTGGCCCAACAGCTTCCACGCACTAGCAGGCAATCGAATACTACACCTATAGGGCTGTATTGTCAAGAGGAGGAACACTGGCGTAGCGAGTGTCCCATGTTGTGGAAGAAGGTATCGGTCCCTAGAGGACGAGGTTCTCATGTACGGGGTCATGGAGTTGGTGGAGCGGACAGGGATCAAAATGCTGTGGCCCCGCAGAGTCATTCTGATAACAAAGTTTATGATTTTTAACCCCCCTGAGCGGGTACGCCCAAATCCGGTTTCACATGGTACCCCCCTTGAAAGGGTTAAAACATTTGTATATCTGGGTGTCACTCTGACTGAGAACTTTGACTGGAACACGCAGATTGCTAAGTCCACACTTAAGTTATCTCAGCTTGCTGGGGGTATAAGCAAAGTTTTTAGGGAGTCAACTTTTAGGCCGGTGTCCCCAGCTCTGGAGATATATTGTCGCCAGGCTAGAACGGCAGCAATTTACGGGGCTGATCTTTGGGGCCACAAGCAGGTAATGAATCTCAAAAAGGTAGAGCAGTCTTTTGTGAGAAATTTAGTTGGGTTACCGCCTAGTACGCCTTTGATCCCTCTCAGACTTGATCTTGGCATGGTCCCAATAGAGCAGATCATAAGTGCAAGACCAATTATGTACTGGAAGAGGCTGTGGTCAGTCCCCGAACTGGCCGCGTATAGAGCAGAATTCTCTGAGATTTGGTCTCTTCTTATATACAAAAAGATCCCTTGGCTTCAGTATATTCGTACTGCTAGTACCCGGTTAGGTCTTTTGGAATTGTGGGAAACTCCTGAGACATATTGCCTAGGGATATCAAAGAATGAACTTCTTTCTCATATATGTACACAGAACGCTCAAATGCTATCGAGCTCTGCCACCTTGGGTAGGTTGACATCTGAGTTCCTCCTAGTTAAATCAGAATCCAAAACTGAGGAATTCTTGGATTTAATTGAACCCCCGCTTGCTCGAAAGCTATATCTCCAGCTAAGGCATGGCACTCTACCTATTAGGTCTTTCACATCTAAATGGCTAAAACCTAATAACGAAGTCTGCCCTGCATGTAGTTATAAAAAGGAGAATGTAACTCATGTATTGTTTTTTTGCCCTGCCTACTCTGCAATTAGAAAATGTTGGCTGATTCCTATTTGTAAGAATTTGGGACTCTTGCATTTTACACAGGCCTGCAGGATACTGACCTACGATACACATCCTCCTATTGTGTTTGCTGTTTTTCGTTATTTACTCAGTATGTGGCGTAGGAGGCAAACCTTTCTAACCTACTTGTTGCACTTATTGCTTTTATTTTTCGTACTCAGATAACTTGTAGTTTAATTCTTTTTTAACCTTTTATTACTATTTATTGTTTTATTGTGCTGATGTATTTTATGTGCACTTTTATGGTCATTCGACCGAAATAAAGTTATCAATGAATGAATGAATGATAATAATTACTTTGATGACCATTGGGGCGGACAGTATTATCATGATGATTATGACACAGATGAGGTGACAGGAATGTCTTATAGCTAGGACAGCCAAGGACCAGTTCTGATACCTTTAGAGCAACACGGACCTTATGTTACTGCGGATATGCAGGGTTCGGCTAAGGAATTTTTTGTGGCTACGGGTGCAACAAACAGTTATATTTCTCATTCTTTGGTCCCTGGGGCGGCTCTGTCTGGCTGTAATAATATTTCGGTAGGTTTCTCTTGTTTACTGGTTGTTTGCCCCATTTCAAGACCTCTTGCATTGACAATTGGCCCTTTCACTGTGGATTTGCCATTCTTGTTGACATCTAATTGTGGAGAAAATTTGATGGGTTTGGGTTTGTTGAAGAAATTGCATGCTTGGATTTATTGCTTCCCGGCAGGTGTTTACATGACAATGGATCCGGATGTGGTACACGCTAAACAGAGTCTGTCCAAAGATGTGCCCCTTCCTGCTAAGTTTAAAGATGTGCCACCCACTTTTTGGGCAACAGGACACACAGATGTCGGACTGTTACAGATATCGCCGGTTTAAATCCAGGTTAAAGCAATGCTATTTTGCCTCGTATCCCTCAGTATAAAATATCGCGGGCAGGTGAGCGATCTTTATTGCAAATTGTACAGGATTTGATTGAGAAAGGAGTGGTTGAGGAGACGACTGCTAATATGTGTAATAGCCCTATTCTTACCATTCTAAAACGGACACCTTCGGGTTCCTCTGATGATCATGCAGATGTTTATTGTTTTGTGACTGATTTGTGCAAAGTTAATAAAATAGTAGTTCCCCAGTTTCCTGTGGTCCCTGACATTACTACTCTTTTGACAATGATTCCTTCTACTGCCAAATTCTTCTCTGTCATTGACTTGAAAAAGGCATTCTTCAGTGTTCCTATTCTTCCAGATAGCAGGTATTTGTTTGGTTTTACACTAGCTGGCAGTGGTTTTAAAGTCTGTCGAGCTCCTCAGGGCTATAATGAGAGTCCAAGGGTCAGATGTATCAAGGGTTTTTCCCGTTCGCAAATGGGAAAAAGCCTTTTGGGATGTATCATCCCAAAAGTCATTTGCAAAATAGGGAATCGAAAACAATTGTGATTCCCTGTTTTGCGAATGCATTTAAGGAATCGCAATTTGCGATTCCTTAAATGAAATGTAGGAAGCCAAATAAATTTGCAATCTGCCTTTAAGGAATCACAAACTTGAAGTTGGTGGTAATATGTGAATTCCATGAAAAATTCACTTTTTTGCATTTTTCAAGGTGCCATTGGGGCATGTATGTGCGCCACATGTGCACGCTTACCTTTTAGGGGGTGCAACAGGGTGGCCTTTTGGCCCCCCTATGACCCTTGAAATTGCATTCGCAATTTGCAAGTACCTATTTGGTACTTGCAAATTGAGAGTGTCTTCCCATTCATTCCTAGGGGCCTCTAAGCCCAGAGGAATGAATGGGAAGGTACTCCTTAATAGCGAATCGTAATTTGCGATTCGCAATTAAGGAATATGTAGGAATCGCAATTATTATTGCAAAACCTACATACATTGCATTTTGCAATTCCATAATAGCGAATCGGTAAAATTCGCTATTCTGGAATTGCAAAATCCAATATTGATACATCTGGCCCAAGTATCTATAGTCAAGCTTTAAAGTGCCAGTTGGATTCCCTTTCACTTCCTTTCAAGTAATATCTTGGTTCAGTACGTGAAGATCTCCTCATCGCTTCTGACACAGAACAAGGTTGCAGGGATAGTACAGTTAAATTGTTGTTGCATTTGGGATAGCACGGACATCAAGTGTCCCTTTCCAAATTTCAGTATTGTCACCGGAGGTTACCTATTTAGGTATCCTACTGTCGAAGGAGGGTAGGAGATTGACTCCTGAGCACATTAGTACCATTGTTAAAATGCCCATCCCATAGACTCAGAAAGATGTGCGCATTTGCAGCTACCGAAGGACAGAGGGTGGTCGTGGAAGAGAACCCAGAAGAGCAAAAAATATTTCCTGAAAATTCAGAGTCAGGGGAGTATTTGAGTGAAGACAAACTACAAACAAGAAGGTCCACATCAGTTCAATCAGAAAGCTCTAAGCAAATAATATGGGGACCACGACCTTCCTGTCAAGAACCTGAGTCCAATAATTAAATTAGGACTTGAGTTCCCTAGAAATAATTGGGAAGCGACAAGATCAGCTGGACGAAGAAAACTCTCTGCACAAAATTTATATCAATGAGAGGATACCATAATGACGAGTGAAAAGATTGCCTTATGATATCCTAATTTAGTGGAATATAACAATCTATACCCTCCGCCAAAAAGGAACAGAGGTTGCTAGGAGCATAGGACACACAAAAAGTTCCGGCCCTAGGGTACAACTGAACAGCTGGAACCAAAACAGGTTTCCAATACCATATAACTAAGTGAATCCATTCGAGCTGCAACATGAATTTTACCTAAGAATTTTTTTTAATATAAGAAAGCATTGTCCTGAAGAAGGTGACACACGTTTTCACCGAAAAGCCGCGTCGACAGTTTCTTGCTTTTTAATCGGTTTTTGTAATACTATGTAATGCTATGTTTTAATAAATGATATGGAAAATTGTTTTTTTTAAGACATTGGTGAACCAACAGATCAGATCCCTTTTTGTTACAATAAAATTCTGAATACAAAATGTAAAACCTTTTTTACCTCATTCTTGTTCACTTTTGACATATATCTTAAATTATCTCAAGGGTTGCAATCGCATTGTTTAGATTAATGATAGATTTGTGAATTTGTTATTTTGTGGTGTGGAACTCTAAAAATTGACCATATTCACAGTGCTACCATAAAATACGGTCTAACTGGGGGACTATTCAGTTAGTCTCACCGGTTACTAAAAACCAGGAAAAGGGATCCCTTTGATATTTGTTCACTTTCATAGGTATCACTTCCTACTGTAGGCAGTGGATACCTAACTACTCTTTACTAACCAAACCCTTGCTTAAACTAACCACTAAAGATGTGCATGAGCACCTACCTTGGATGCCTGAATGTCAGCTGTCTTTTGAGCAATTAAAGGCTGCGCTTTGTTTGGCTCCTGTGCTTGGTACACCCAACTATGGCAAACCATTTGTGTTGTATGTCCATGAGACAGCTGGTTGTGCACTTTCTGTTTTAACACAAAAAGTTGGAGATAAGCAACGGCCATGTGCTTATTTCTCCGCTGTTCTTGATCCTGTCGCAAGAGCCCTCCCATGCTGTCTAAGAGCAGTCGCGGTCGTGGCCGTCTCGATAAGACAATTGGCGGGACTCGTGCTTGATACTGATCTCACAGTCATGGTACCTCATGCTGTGGATACACTTTTGACTAAGAAACAGCACTGCACCAGTGCGCATCTGACGGGCTATGAATTAACACTGTTCGCTAAACACATCACGATCAAAAGATGTGCCACTCTGAATCCAGCCACATTACTGCCTCTCTCTTCTGAAAATGATGAAAATGAGAAACATGATTGCATCTTCCAGACGGAAGAAGAGACGAAAGGACAGGTAGACTTGACTGATGTTCCCTTATCTGACCCACAATGGGAACTATGGGCCAGATGTAGGTAATTCCTATTTACCGACTCTTAAATACCGACTCATACCGAATCGGTATTTAAGAGTCGGTAAATAGGAAGGAGGCAGATGTAGGTAAAAAATTACCGATTCTGTAAGAGTCGGTATTTACCGAATCTGTAAATACCGATTCGGTATTTCACATTGATTCCTATGGGCCTTGAAGTCCATAGGAATCAATGTGAAATACCGAATCGGTATTTACAGATTCGGTAAATACCGAATCCTGCAAGGGTGCAGGGGGTGTCACTTTGACACCTTCTAGCACCCCAAGTACAGGCATGTGTGCCCTTAGGGCATGTCTGTGTGCCACATGGCACAGGTGTGCATGCACAGATGTGCATGCACACCTGAATTCGGTATTTTACCACCCAATAGAATTGGGTGGTAAAATACCGAATCTGAAGGGCCTGTGGCACTCTTAGGAGTGTCACCTACATATGGATTTACAGAATCGGTATATTTACCGATTCGGTAAAATACCGAAGTGGTAAATTTACCGAATCGGTAAATATACCGATTCTGTAAATTCAGACCCACCTACATCTCACAAGCCAAATACCGGTCGGTAACGGCCGAATTCGTCCGTTACCGACCAGTATTTGGCGACCTACATCTGGCCCTATATGTTGATGGCTCTTGTTTCAAATTACCAGATAGCACTACAACCGCTGCTTATGATATCACCACATTGCGTACAATCGTAGAGACATAACAAGTCCCTTATCAGCCAGCCGCCTTATTAGCCGCCCTTATTCGAGCTTGTGAAATGAGTGAGGGACTGGTTGTCAGTATTTATACTGACAGCCAGTTTGCATTCGGGGTCGAGCACAATTTTGGGCGATTCTGGGCTGAGAGAGGGTACCTTACTTCCCAAGGTACAAAGATCCAATATGTTCACCTTATATTGAGGCTTTTGTCTCCTTTAACACTCCCTAAGAAGTTGGCAATAGTGAAATGTAGCACCTATAGGAAAATTACTGATGATGTAGGTGGATGGAATGCTTTTGCTGACCAGACAGCTAAGGAAACGGCACAGACTAAAATGAAGAAAATGTTTGTAGCCGGTCCCGCTACGTGGGTGCCTGAAGTTACAATGTTTGAGGATACCCTTGAGAATGGGAAAGAGATACAAAGTAATGCTACAATAGAAGAATTAGCAATATGGCAAGAAAGCACGGCACAATTGAACGATGAGGGGTGCTGGATTGACAAGTCAGGGAAACAGAGATGGATGTTGCCAGATTCATATGTTCTCCCTGTGGTCACGATGGCCCATGGTCCAGCCCATATCAGCGCTAAAGTTATTTGCAAGTTGTTACACCTTATATGGCAGAATGACAACATTTCAAAAACAGCTGCACATTTAGTGAAATACTGTATGGTGTGCATGATGCACAATCCTGGAAAAGGTACCCCTACACCACCCGGTAATTTTGCACCACCTACTTTCCCCTTTGATGTCCTTCCGATGGACTACATAGAGCTAGACAGGTGTAATAATTGGAAGTACGTGTTGGTGGTTGTATGTGCATTTAGTAAATGGGTTGAGGCTTATCCCACTAAAGACAATACAGCCGTTACGACTGCAAAGGTACTCCTGAATGAGTTCTTTCCTCGTTTTGGTTTGCCTCGTTTGATCTGGAGTGGCAACGGAAGTCATTTTAATGCCAGGGTAATTCAGTTAATATGTGATGGTTTGAGAATTAAGCAGAAATTTCATGCTGCCAATCACCCACAGTCAGCAGGATTGGCTGAGAAGTACAATGGTACTCCAAAGTTAAAATTGGCTAAGACTCAGGAGACAACAGGGTTACAGTGGCCTGATGGTTTACCATTAGCTCTTTTGTCAACAAGAACAACAACACATTCTAGGACAGGATTGTCACTGTACGAGGTCATGTTTGGACACCCGGCAAATTTCTTGGGAGTCTTGCGCCCTCTGCAATTCTCAGATTTTAAGTACCCGATGTTAATAGATTATCTTTGCCATTTAAATGACAGTTTGTGTTCTATTCACCAACAGGTCCGGGAAGCACTGCCAGCTACACCAGAGGGGCCCGGACCTAATATACATCCTGGTGATTACGTGCTCATTTGCAACTTCCAGTGGAATAGGGGTTTGGAGCTGCCGTGGAAGAGACCGGAACATGTCCTCCTATCCATGCGCACTGCTGTGAAGGTCGCCGGCCGAAAGAACTGAGTGCACACTACCCACTGCCACAGGATACCTTTGCCCTTGCCCTATGACCAATGGGCGAGGGATGGAATAGGGGACTCAGAGTGCGAGAAGGTGCCTCAGTTCATCTACTTCAGTGATGCCAGGCTGACTTGGACCCAAACGGATTTGAAGAATGATGAAGTGCTAAATGCAGCGGTCTCCTAAGAAACGCAAGCTATTAAGGAGCTGCTGTTTGTTGATCTAACTGTACCTGGGGCTGCCAGGTACAATTTGCATCCTCGGTTGAGAAACGGTGCACAAAAGGAGAAGTCAGATTAGCTAGGGATGGACTGTGTAAGTCAGGTGTAATTTGTCATAGTAACAACGGAATTAGTTTAGGGTGATGTGAGACTTGTGCACAGTTTTTTTAACATTGGACAGGATAGCTCAAATGGTATCCCTTTGGAGGTACATTATCCTGATCGACGTGGGACAGCACAAGCTTAGGACAGCTCCATTGCCGGTGCTCAAGAGCGCCAATGTATTGGTGAACAATAGGAGTCTGTACCAGTGAGGCTCTGGAACACTTACCTTTACTATCATTTTAGTTGCTCTATAATTTATGTGGCATTTCTCTCTTTGCTTAATTATGCATCCCTTTGGTCAGCCTATTGATGAGGAGGAACAGCTATTTGCACAACCGCATTCAATGAGGTGTTGGTCGACAAAGAGTAAAATAGTCTGCATACTAATTGCTGTGATAGCAATAGCGACAAACTTTGGAATATCATGGTTTCTAGAGGAGAACTTTCCTGTACATTCCTTGGTAGCTACTACTCCCACTCCTCCTGAACACATTTTTGTTACTCTAGCCATGCACAAAGAAGTACATAGGCAGTCCTACACAGATAATGTATTCAAACAAATGTTGCATCATGCGCATAATGTGTCCAATACAACTAATTGTTGGTTTTGTGGGTTGCTCCCTTCGGTCATTCATGGGAGTGACAATCTGTTGTCTATGCCACTTTCTTATATTGGTAGCTGCGAGGATTGGTATGATTTTGGCTGGTGTACTTCCAATTTCAACTTACTACTTTGGATATAACATCCACTGATTCTCACAATGCAAATGAATCTTTACGCTTCTACCAAGGGTTTACCCCCATAGGACCGGCAGGATAAGGTACTCTAGGGACAGTGTCCTCAAAGTCATGTTTTAAAACGTACCATAGAGTTAAGGATAATGCCTGCTTTCGAATGGTTTCCAATGGTTTGACACCTCTGTGTACTTTCAACCCTTTCGAGCTCAAAACATTACCAAAGATAAGCTGATTCATGTGTCAGTGGTTAATAGGACAGCTGGGTTTTGTGTCCAGGGGACTGGGGTGATAAAGGTGGGGGAGAGTAAATGCAATGTCACCTACAAATTGATTATGACTAGAAGTCCGCCTTTGATCCTACCGCTGTTGTATAACATTTTAGGACCCTATTGTAATTTTCCCGATTCATGCCCTTATATAGGTATAAATCGCCATATCCTTATATAGGCAAAGAAATCATAACCATATTTAAACATAGCTCATGCAGTCCAAATACGGCAGGGCTACTTCCACTAGTTCTGAAAATCCACAACAATTTCTTGGAAAACTCGGCTTCGGCAGCTAGGGACTTCCCCTTGCTCGAATACTGACTTGTCCAAGAACTCATGGAGTTTTAAAAGAACTGAGATTTTTTGTTGACGGTATTATGTCCACCTTTACGTCAAGGTATAAATATGACCACACTTGCCATAGCAAACACACGGTGGTTTGGAGCAGTTTGACTATCTACTTGCCCGACGCATCCTGCTACAGCAAGTGCAGAAGGAAGTCAACCCTCCAGCAGATGCACTGAGAGAGACGCTGTCTTTTCTCTTGCAGAGAAATCCAGTTCCAGTGTTTCCAAGCAACCCTTGCGGGTTGTTAGGGAATCGAGTCCTGAGACTGACCGTCTTCATTCTACACCAAGGTACGGAGCTGATTAGACCCTTAGAGAAATCTTGGATAGATTCTTGGCAAAGAATACTACATTTATGCTACACCTCACATACTCCTTTCCTAGTACTAAGCTTAGGTCAGGTACATCGGGGTAGGCGTATTTTAGAAGCACCAGTTGAGTACTTTTTAGCCTTTGTTATTTATGTATGTATTTATCTATGGTCTAGGAACCATACAATGCTCTTACAGTATTATTTTATTCTTCTCTTTTTACTGTATGCATTATATTTTGCAACCAGTATTACGATTGTAGCAGTTCACTTCTTATGCTTGAGAAAGAAGACTGTTCAATAAATACCTTTTATTGAAAACGCCCGTCTCTCTACTTCTCTGCAACTCTGTTGAAATGAAGCATGCACGATTAACTGAGTAAAATATCTATCTATTGTTTCCACGACTCTGAAGATCAGTTTTATCTAGGGGAAACAAAGTTGTCATATTTATGCGGTTGTCAGACACTAAATCCCTTCTTGTGAACTCGAGAAAGTTTCTCGTGACCTCTGAGCTAGCTTGCACTCACAATTAAGTCTAATATATTCGATAGAGACCTAGTAGACATAAGTCCTACGTCACATCTATAGGATATATTATTCCAATGCGCAGAGCCTATTGGGAATATAGGAACTACACTACATGGCGCCTAACGTTTGGTAAGGCACTAATTTAACGCTAGATACTAGAGTAACTCAGTCATGCTTTTCACAGAGACCCCTTTATCCCGTAAAATACTCCAATAGACGTCTGGAGTGGGTTAAAGGATAAAATAGGACACAAATCCTATTTTTTAGTTTTTGGTTTGTTCAACGTTAAAGGATACAGTGTTCCAAAATATTGTGCATCTTATTCTATTCATGGATTATCTTTCCACAAGCAAATCCAACAACACATGTGTTCCACTTTTATAAGATAGAGGAACATCCAGTGGAATACGTTCCTTTCGAGGACATTGAAATTCCACTAACTTACCAAGAGCATCAGCTCTGGTTTAAAGGTGCCCTACAACGTCAAAATCACATTACCAGGCTTGGTCAATTAGGTAGACCAAGAGCAACATGGCCGGTACTAGCTAGCTATACACCACACCCTGCCATTGAACAAATGACAGGTCCAGAACTATTAGCTCAGCTAAAACAATTAATTAAAATCCACAGACAATTGGTACAATATGTCATGCGGACACTAACAGTCCAACCAGCTATATGAATTTCACAGCACACCCCTCATCAGGGGAATACAAATAAAATTACAACACAGACTATACAATCAGTCATCGGTACAATTACCCACAAAAAGGGAACAAATTCCATTCTGGTTAGCTCAAAGAATTACTCAGATTGACGCAGTATTTCCCGGTAGTACACCTCATGAGAAACACAGGATTCTTACAATCTGTTTACCAATGGGGATTGCACCACACCTGGAAGACTGTGACACGTGGGGTAGTCTTTGTTGCAATCTACACAAAAACACATGGTGTTCAGTCCATGGCGGTGATACCAGACGTCCTGAAACAAATTCAAAATGAATACGGGCCAGAGCCTGCTTTAAATCTGGGTATGAAATTACTGAAAGATTTCAAGCAGGTCTCAACTATAATATTAGCTAATATTAAAGGTGAAACAGCATCAGTGGAAATCAGCCAAAAACTAAAAGAACTTGATGTAACTGAACAACCATATGAAGTGGCCCGAATAATAGAAAAATCCTATGAAGAACTAGGAAGAGATAGTTTGGGAGGGAAACCAGTAAAGCCCGAACTAACAGAAAATCCTGAAAAAGTTTTTATTAAAAACACACTCACTACTCCTAAAAAGTGGGAAAATACTAGACAGACACTTCCTAAGGAGAAGCGTCCTCAATCAAGAGGTAGGTCTCCTCAAAAGGAGCCCTCTGAAAAGAGGTATAACCTCAGAAACAGGGATAATTTGAGAAAACCTGATAGATATCAAGGTACTGATGCACGTTCCTCTCGTACCTTTCAGACTTCCTCGCAGAAATCCAAAAGAAGAGGACGATCAGAACACAAGGAAGAACGCGTGAAGTCCAAAGACCATCAACACTTTCCAAAAAATAAGAAAACTCAATTCACCTAAAAGAAGGTAGCAAGTCTAAAATTCAGACATGCCGAGGATCTTGAGGACTCAACTCAAGAATGGGGAGTGGGCCCAGACAATGCTGGACAGCGCAGCAGAGGTTACCATAGCTCGCAAGGTCCTGAAGGATCATCTGGAGACAGTGGACCTGAATGAATGCATTCAGGTTGAAACTACAGATACCAGGGTTAGTGTACCACATAAGTTATATGAAGTAAATAAAAGCACTCTTTTGGGAAAAACTCTCTCAGGGTTATGACATTCTTCTGGCTGGAAAAGACTGGCCACCTGAATTTGTCAGGGAGTGCCCACATGGCGAAGAGATCATTATGCCAGCCTTCTAAAATCATATTCCTATTCATAAAAAATACACCTATGCCAGAAAACGGGCTGTAGCCCAGGCTCCCGCATTATATAAAAATCACGTGGGATGGGATGAGGATTCTCCTCACCATAAGATCCAGCTAAAAAATCAACCAACTGCTCAGAAGCAGTATCCAGTTAAACAAGAATCTAAAAAACAGGTCAGGGAGATCCTAGATCAACTTGAATACCAAGGGGTGAAACATGCACCTCATCCATGAACAATCCTTTGTTTCCTGCCTTTAAACCAGACAGTACTTATCGTCTAGTTTTGGACTACAGACATTTAAATTCCTTTTGCAAAACCTTTGCAGTACAAAATGCACACAGTGCAGCACTGATGAATAACATTGTGCGCAAAAAATATAAAACAATTGGATATTTCAAACAGTTTCTTCTGTCAAAACATTGCACCAGAAAGCAGATACTTGACCGCTTTCTCAATAATGGGGACACAACAACACTTTTGTCGTCTCCCCCAGGGATTCAAGAATAGTCCAGGGTTATTTTCAGCCCGAGTAACAGAATTACTACAAACTTATGATGATGAAGCATTATCGTATGTCGATGACGTCTATCTTACAGATGATGATTTGGACAGGCACGTGTACAGGGTGTAAATATATAAACAACTGGAGAGTCAGGGTTTAGAGGTCACTCTTGTACCCCTTGCTTCCATTCTCAAAATCAACAAAAGAGGAACACAAAAAGCGAAAACCAATTTTAAAAATATTTTTCTAAATAGAATAGAAACAACCTAATTGGTTCCTACACCTAAGCTAATAGTACAGAAGTAGAAGAATGGGTGACAGAAACAAGAAAAAGGTGAGACCACCAGATCCAAGTGAAAAGAAAAGAAAAAGAAAAGACTTAGTTTCTTTTAAAAAGAACCCTCACTCACCAACCTGGTTGGTGACATGCTTCATCATTGGGTTCCCACTGGGGAGACCGAATGTCCCCCCAGTATGCTACAACGCCTGTTTACAGCGGAGCTGGTTCGTTAGTGTGTGAAAACAGTGATTGAGATAACTATGTGAAGTAAACTGTGAGTGCAGTTAAAAATGTCAAATTGTAACCTGTATATATTTTTAATAGAGGCCAACCGGCATTAATTAAAAACAAGTGAAAAAAGGACTGCTCAGAGTTTTTTAATTGAAACCTGTTTCCTTATGTGTAATTGGTCAACATGTTTCTGCTTTAGTAAGCCAAATCGCTTTAGCATTCGTCAGGACCTCGAAATTAATCCTCGGTGGTGTACGCGCGCTAAGGCGTACCCTGCCGTGAGGATATTGATGTGAAAATTTCAAAAATTAAAAATTACTCACGGTTTAACCGTGGGGGCTCACCCAAGATTCTTTGGGGCCCGTAACCTGCAACAGGGAGGAGAAATATTAAAGGTAATGTACAGAAAAAATCCAGTTAGCAAACATTCATTTCGTAATAGCACTGGCATGTAAAACACTGTTTTTAGTATTATACACCGTGCCAGGATTCTTAACCATCACCTCATGACACCCCTATGTGGCATAGCAATGTTATTACCATCCCGTTGTGGCTCCATGGCAAAAATGTGACCCCGACCCTTAAACATTCATAATGTCGGGTAAATGCCTCCGCTAAATATCGGAAGTCCAACCGAACATTTTTGGCGTTTACTACACATCATCCTGTAGCCATACGATTATAATACTCCAATACCATAGGCCAGGGTTCATATATTCCGGAGAGAGAATATTTTTATTGTGCTTTCCCTTAAATAAAAACAATCAAAACCATGCAGGTTGCAATTGTGCATAAGCAGGAAGATCAGGCCAAACAGATAAACTCACAGTATTCGTAGTATTTTCTCGCTACATGGGCTACACAGCACGGGAAATCTTCACTCCGTGCTCCATCTTAAATTTCCACAAAGTAACAGCTGTTTAGTATTTCCCTAAATCAAACAAAAAGTCCTCGAGAATGATAAACGGACAAACGCTTACTTGACAGCAGGCGACTCCCCACACACTACCTATATCGCAGCACTTCCGTGGCCCGAATACCCATCGGACCTAGGAGCCGCTCCATCTGTTATCCCGGATGTTCCGGTCACGTGTGTCAGTTGCGGGACCGCGTCATCACGCTACCCATCACAAGTTAAAGGGGACCGTTCAAAAAGGCAAATGATGTGCACTTTATCGCGTTTGTGGGAAGGGGTTCGGTATTGACAACGTGCGCCCTTTAAATGTCAATAAAGTTACACTTTAGACAAAAGGAACTTTATCAGTGTATGTATTCGCGTAACTGAAACAAAGTGAACAATACATTTAACCTATCTGCTTCGATCATCGTTCTCAGCTGGCAGTCGGTGATTACCCAATAACAGTATACACATTGCTCAATATTATGTGAATATCTCGTCGTATGCGCGGAGCATTCTTTACTTGTGTCAGAGCAAAAAAAATATATATACTCCATTAATTACTGAGTCAACATAATCGATGAAACAAGTTACTGAGTCAACAGAGATAATAATAACAATTGTAAATAGGGACTTTTTGTAAGGTGATAATCAGTAACTCATTTTTAGTTTGGACCCCTGGTGGTCAAGAACCCCATTATCCCCAGTAAATTCTGTTCACAACACCACTTATCATGACACCGCTATAAGGCGTTCTGGATTTATTCAAGATGATTGCCTTTAGCGTCTCATTACCGAGCCCCACGGAATGTCATCATTCAAGCCTGAATGATGGCTCGCTAGGCGGTAAATCCATCTTAGCTCTTTTTCAAACACACCCCTTTCAGTGCCCATGTTTAGGTGTTCAATAATCGTCCACCTCATATCATTAGGTGTATGTTTCTTATCCAAAAAATGCGCGGTCAATTTGGTATTATTTCTTTGACAGCGGATATTGCTGCGATGTTCGCAAATCCTCAGTTTCACGCGTCTCGTTGTCATACCTACATATTGTAGGCCACAGGGACATGTTATCAGGTATACCACTCTACTCGTGTTACAATTAGTGTGGCTGCGCTGTTCCCACTTTTTTTCCAGGTTCAAATTTCAGTGTCTTAGTGTGGGAGGTCAAATAGCACTAACACTGCAATTCCCACATGGGAAATGGCCAGTCACTGCGGGGAGACCCCACGAATTTAGGACTGTAGTCTCCTGTGTTTTCTGTAGGGTCCTCGGACGTGTGTGTACTAGTGAATCTTTCAAACTCCTTGCTCTTTTGTACGAAAAAAGGGGTTTGTCCCAGTCATGTTTGTTGCTTGTCAAGATTTTCCAGTGCTTATTTATACACCGGCTCATTGCATTGGAAACTGGATTATAGGTGGTTACCCAGGTTAAAGGAACCTCAGCGGCCTGGTCGCCCCCACTGCCTACCTGCTGCCCGCTGCCTACCTGCTGATACTGCCGCTGCCCCAGCCGCCGCAGGACCGCCCACCAAGCCACTGCCTACCTGCTGATACTGCCGCTGCCCCAGCCGCCGCTTGGCCGCCCACCAAGCCACTGCCTACCTGCTGATACTGCCGCTGCCCCAGCCGCCGCTTGGCCGCCCACCAAGCCACTGCCTACCTGCTGATACTGCCGCTGCCCCAGCTGCCGCAGGGCCGCCCGCCAAGCCCGACATCCATTTTCCCGCCGCTGCCAGCCCGTGGCCCCGCCCCCCCGCCAGCTGATTGGTCAGCCCGCTCCCGCCTCCCCGCAGACCCTCCCTACCGGCTCCCTTCTTAAAGGGGACCCAGACTCTTCCAAGGGAGCGACCACTGCGCCTTCGGCCTGGTCACCCCCACTGCCTACCTGCTGCCCGCTGCCTACCTGCTGATACTGCCGCTGCCCCAGCCGCCGCAGGGCCGCCCACCAAGCCACTGCCTACCTGCTGATACTGCCGCTGCCCCAGCCGCCGCTTGGCCGCCCACCAAGCCACTGCCTACCTGCTGATACTGCCGCTGCCCCAGCCGCCGCAGGGCCGCCCGCCAAGCCCGACATCCATTTTCCCGCCGCTGCCAGCCCGCGGCCCCGCCCCCCCACCAGCCGATTGGTCAGCCCGCTCCCGCCTCCCCGCAGACCCTCCCTACCGGCTCCCTTCTTATGACGCCCCCAGAGCGACCGCGCAGCGGATGCGCGCAGCGGGAGCACCGATTGAGCGCCGAAGGTGCGCCAAAGGTAAGCCTGTCTGCGCCCATCCGCGCCTGGACCGCGCCCAGTGCCAGGACCCCTGGCCCCCACCGACGGAAGCCGACCCGACGGACCTACGACGCCACCGAACTCAACGCACTCAACACCGGCCGAACCCCGGGCTGCTACCGAGCCACAACGAGACGCACCCACGGACCCTTCAGCTGCCACACCCGCAAGTTCACCTGCAACCGGACCCACGCCACACCAGCACCCACCAAGCCGTCCTCCAGCAGCACCCACCTGAAGTGCATCCTGCTCAACACCCGCTCCGTCCACAGACACGCCGTCGAGCTCTGGAACCTGCTCGACACCACTGCCCCAGACGTCGCCTTCCTCACGGAAACCTGAATGAACGCCTCCTCAGCGCCCGACATCGCCATCGCCATTCCAGACGGATACAAGATCATCCGGAGGGACCGCGACAACCAGACAGGAGGAGGCATCGCCATCATCCACAGGAACACCATCCGCATCACGACCGACACCGACGATACCCTCGCACCCGCCGAACACCTGCACTTCCAGATCCACGTCAACCCCAAGACCACCCTCAGAGGCACCCTCATCTACAGACCCCCGGGACCATGCACACAATTCAGCGAGGACATCGCCGACTTCATCAGCCCACACGCCCTCCCCTCCGCCGACTACATCCTCCTCGGGGACCTCAACTTCCACCTGGAGAACAACAACGACCGCAACAGCACCACCCTGCTGGACAACCTCGCCAACCTCGGACTCAAGCAACTGGTGACCACCCCCACCCACTACGCCGGACACACTCTCGACCCGATTTTCTCCTCCAGCAAGGACATCGCCTTCATCCACGCCACGGGGCTCCACTGGACGGACCACAGCTGCGTCCACTTCAGCTTCAGAAGGACCACGCTCCACCATCACCAGCAACAGGCTCCCCGCAGAAGCTGGAACAAGATCACTGCAGACCAGCTCGCTACTTCCCTGAACAAGAACCCTCCCACCAGCACAACGAACCCCAGCCAAGCAGCCACCAACCTCACGAAATGGATCAGCGACTGCGCAGACGACCTCGCCCCGCTGAAGACCCCGCCGAGCAGACCCGGCAGCAAGAAAGCCCCATGGTTTAACGACGACCTCAAGAGCTCCAAGAAGAACTACAGGGCACTCGAGAAAACCTGGCGCAGAGACCCAACACCGGACAACATGACTGCTCTCAAGCTCGCCACCCGAAAACACCACCAGCTGATCCACGCCACCAAGAAAACCGCTTTCAAGGAACGACTGGACAACAACGCACACAACAGCAAGGAACTCTTGAACATCGTGAAAGAGCTCTCCAACCCCAACGCCGGAAACAACGACATCACCCCTTCGCAAGACCTCTGCAACTCCCTCGCCTCCTACTTCCACAACAAGATCGCAGATATACACAACAGCTTCAGCACTCAACCGACGCACGCCACGACCGAACCACCGCCCCCCCACCACCACCCTCCGCGCCTGGACCCCGATCAGCACCGAAGACACCATCCGCACGATGAACTCCATCCACTCCGGATCTCCGACAGACCCCTGCCTTCACCACGTCTACAACAAGGCCGACGCTGTCATCACACCCCACCTGCGGGACATCATCAACACCTCCTTCGACACCGCCACCTTCCCGGAGAGCTGGAAACACGCCGAACTCAGCGCTCTACTCAAGAAACCATCAGCAGACCCAACCGACCTCAAGAACTACCGCCCCATCTCGCTGCTCCCGTTTCCAGCCAAAGTCATCGAGAAGACCGTCAACAAGCAACTGGCCGCCTTCCTCGAGACGAACGGATCCCTCGACCTCTCGCAGTCTGGCTTCCGGTCCAACCACAGCACCGAGACCGCCCTGATCGCAGCCACCGATGACATCCGAGCCCTGCTCGACAATGGAGAAACAGCGGCCCTCATCCTCCTGGACCTCTCCGCGGCCTTCGACACTGTCTGCCACCGTACCCTAGTACAGCGCCTCAGTAACGTCGGAATCCAGGAGAAGGCACTGGAGTGGATCACCTCCTTCCTCGCCGGAAGGACACAGAGAGTCCGCCTCCCCCGTTCAGATCGGAAGCCACCGAAGTCATCTGCGGCGTCCCTCAAGGCTCCTCGCTCAGCCCAACACTCTTCAACGTCTACATGAGCCCCCTCGCAGCCATCGCACGCCAACACAACCTGAACATCATCTCCTACGCCGACGACACCCAGCTGATCCTCTCCCTCACTAACGACCCCGCCACCGCCAGAGCCAACCTGCACGAAGGGATGACAGACGTAGCCCAATGGATGTCGGAAAGCCGCCTGAAACTGAACTCGGACAAGACGGAAGTCCTCATCCTGGGATCCTCACCCTCCGCCTGGGACGACTCCTGGTGGCCCCCCGCCCTGGGCAGCGCACCCAAACCAACAGACCACGCACGCAATCTGGGCTTCATCCTGGACTCCTCCCTCTCCATGACCAGACAAGTCAACGCCGTCTCCTCGTCATGCTTCAACATCCTGCGCATGCTACGAAAGATCTTCCGATGGATCCCCACCGAGACCAGGAAGACGGTCACCCAGGCCCTCGTCACCAGCCGTCTGGACTACGGCAACTCCCTCTACGCTGGAACCACCGCCAAACTCCAGAAAAGACTCCAGCGGATCCAGAACACCTCAGCACGACTCGTCCTGGACATCCCCCGCCGCAGCCACATCTCCGGACACCTGAGAGACCTGCACTGGCTCCCGGTCAACAAGAGAATCACCTTCCGGCTCCTCACCCACGCACACAAAGCCCTACACAACCAAGGACCAGGATACCTCAACAGCCGCCTCAACTTCTACGCTCCCAAACGCCAGCTTCGATCGACCAGCCACGCCCTCGCCACCGTCCCCCGCATCCGAAGAGCCACCACAGGAGGAAGGTCCTTCTCCCACCTGGCTGCCAAGACTTGGAACTCCCTTCCGACCCACCTCCGCCTGACCCAGGACCACCTCGCCTTCAGGAAGCAGCTCAAGACCTGGCTGTTCGAGCAGTAGCGGACCCCCCCCCCAGCGCCTTGAGACCCTCCGGGTGAGTAGTGCGCTATATAAATGCTATGATTGATTGATTGATTGATTGATTGATTTCCTTTGGGTAGTTTTCAAGAAGAGCATCTCTATGTTGGTTTATTGCTCTCTTACGACTTTTATCCAGAATTCTTGGCGGATAACCTCTCAGTTGTAATTTGTTAGTCCAATCCTCCGCTTGTTTTTTTAAATCTGTCATCTCACTACAATTCCTCCTGATTCGGAGGTACTGCCCATAAGGGAGATTCTCCCTCAGGGGGCTCGGTGAAAGCTGGAGAAGTGCAACAGGTTATTCTTTGAAGTTGGTTTATAATAGGTTTTCGTCTGGATCTGATCCTCCCGCTTGTTGGTGGTAACATCAAGGAAAGTAATACTATCCACCGCATGATCATGTGTGAATTTCAAATGGGGATCACAAGTGTTTATCCATTCAAAAAAAGAAAATAAATTACTTTCTTCGCCCTTCCAAACCATTAGCACGTCATCTATGTAGCGTTGCCATAGAATGATATTAGATGAATAAGGATTAGCGGGTGTGGCAAAGGTGCTCCTAGGTCCGATGGGTATTCGGGCCACGGAAGTGCTGCGATATAGGTAGTGTGTGGGGAGTCGCCTGCTGTCAAGTAAGCGTTTGTCCGTTTATTGACTAGTGGCACTGAAGAGCTGCACCTCAGAGTAGTAAGTAAAATAGTCCTTGCTGCACCACCGGGACACCATAATACCTTCTAACTCCTCCGGCCGCTCTAACCACTCGTGCAAGTGAGGCAGAGAGACTGTGGGGCTGAGCAGGATCACGAGAGGGATACAAACTTGGCTGCACTAGGCAATTCCCAGGGTTGAGGTACCCTTATCACACGGAGGCCACGCCGCACTGAGAATCCTGGACCGGGCGAGAAACACAACACGGCAGTGAGCGAACCCGGGTAAGGCAAGGACCCCGTCATCTCGGGACGGAGGGAGGCGGCGGATAAGGCAGGCATCCACAGGGGCAGACGAAGCCCGCAGAGGAGCTGAGCGGTGGAGGGCCGGAGGGGAAGTCGGAGCGCTGCAAGGGACACAGGCCTCGCCCCCTCCCTCCCCGGCTGCGAGACCGGACCGGCATGGGGAAGAAGGACGCAATCCCTAAGCCCCCAAAGCAGGGACCCATAGATAGGTTCGCAGTAGCGCCCCCACTAACGCTATGGAGGGAACAACGGCGAATTCGGACACGGCCCTTCTGATGGGAGCAATACAAGCGTCCAGGGAAGACATACAGGCATCCAGGGCGGCACTAGAAGTGAAAATAGGGGAGGTGGGAGTGGAGGTTAACCTACTACGGCAGTACTTCTGAAACCTCACAGAGAGAGTCACCACGGCAGAAACGAGGCTGAACGAAGCGGAGGACGTCATAACTGCCCTACGTAAAGATGTAAAAGACCTGAAGGACTCCCATAAGCAATTACTGTGGAAGGTTGATGATGCCGAAAACAGGGCGAGATGCAACAACCTCCGCTTTGTGGGCTTTAGAAAAGGAATCGAGGGGTCTAACACGGCGGAGTTTCTGTGCAAATGGCTGATTGACACGCTACCCCAAGCGGCGTTTTCCAATTGCTTCATCATTTTAAGAGCCCACAGAGCACTTATGGCAAAACCACTGGCGGGGGGAAGGCCCCGACCGATCATAGCGAGGTTCCTCAACTTCGCGGATCGAGACACGATTCTGCGAGAAGCCAGGAAGTTGGGTGATATCCGAGTAGAAAACTCACACATAATGATTTTCCCGGACTACAGCCAAGAGGTGCAGAAGATGAGACGCTCCTTTGACACTGTAAAAATTAAGCTCAGGGAACTGAAAATACAATATATGCTCCTCTTCCCAGCCAAATTTAAGGTGATCTATAAGGAAAAGACCCACTTCTTCACTCATCCGGACGACGCATGGCACTGGATAGAAGAACGCCCACCAGCACGGAGAGATGGAGAGAGCGAGCTGAACAGGGGAATGGAGGGCCCCTCCAATGGCAATCTCTGGGAGCTGGTGTAACCACAGCGCCGCCGCAGATTCCGGGGTCAAGGAAGACACAAACAACGCCGTACCCCTCGCAGAATAGGTCTCCTAGAAGACACCGGGACGCCGCCTCCCCGGGTCGGGACAGCCAAGCGGGATCTAGATTTCGCGCCCTAGCCGCCAAGGATCATCTTGAGGATGAGGATGCAACAGGTGGGGCAACGACAGGGAGTGACGAAGAGGATGATCAGTCACTTCATCCGATAGTGGCTGCTATAAACGAGATGGAAAAGGACCCGGCTACAGGCAATGCCCCAGTACAGGGCGAGGACAAGGACCGCAATACTTGAACTGGGAACATGCTGGATGGACGAGATATCGGATGGACCGGCGGACAGCACGCAAGTGGCTCCCACGCCTCTCAATTGTTAATTTTCTTTAAGTACTGTTTGGTTGACATTGTTGTATCTTTCCTTCTCTGATTACGAACTACCTCATAGAACTTTGGACACTGTAAGAAAGTATCCTTTCGAGTTTGGTGGGGTGCCGAGTTGGGGTAGGTCAGAAGAGGAGAGAGACATCAGGGAGGGGGACAGACCTTTTCCCGCCAATCAGTCCTATCAAGGAGGGGGGTGGATGGTGGGACTGAGGGGGGAAGAAGGTAGGGAGGGGGGAGCGGGGGACAGTTGGGGATGTTCGAAGTTTTCTATTGATGGGGTCCTAGGTACTTGGGGTTGGGGGGAGTTGGGGAGTTGGGGGGAGGGGAGAGGGGGATAGGAAGGGAGGGGAATGATCATCTCACACTGCTAGCACACTCAGGTCTTCCGGACGACGCCTCCTCACAAGACGCTAACTGCACTAGGCCGCACACACGCCAGATTCCCAGGTGACAGTGGGAGTAACCCCATAGACTAGACCAAAGGGGATCCAGTGTTCTAACATGGAACATGAACGGGATAGGCAGTAAAGTGAAGAGAGGGCTGGTGAACTCATACATTAAACGGATAGGCCCTGACATAACACTTTTGCAGGAAACACACCTCGGAGGCACAAACTGTGCATTCCTAGCTAGGGGACACTACAAGGTTCTAGCACATGCAGGTTATAACACGGGTTCAAGAGGGGTGGCCATACTTATGAAGAAGACTACACCGTTCCGCATAGCCCAAACATGGATAGATACGCAGGGGATTTATGTTGGGGTGAAGGGGACTTGGAATAGACGTGAGTACACGATCATCTCAGTATATGCCCCCCCCCGAAACTCCAGGCTAACACGTTCAAGAACGTAGTGGACATACTCATAGACACGGCTGACACTGTACAAATCCTTGGTGGGGACTTTAACGATGTAATGGACCCAGGGTTGGATCGGACGGGACTGACGGCCAGAGACCAGACCCGGACCCCCCTAGCCCGAATGATAACAAACATGGGACTCACTGACGTCTGGAGATGGTTACACCCGGACCAGAGGGCCTACTCATTCTTTTCGGGATCGCATAAAGTGCTCTCGCGGCTGGATTATATCTTTATGTCTAGGCAACACTTGGCAATAGACGACACGGCGGAATATAAGGCAAGAGGGATCTCGGATCACTCCCCACTCTTCGCTAGGGTGGGACTGGCGAGAGATAGGAGTGGAGGCTCGTGGCGCCTGACGGCATGGGACCTACAAAATGCGAGCATACTGAAAGGCATAAGGGCAGACGTGAAGGTCTATGTGGGGGACAATGAAGGGTTGGTCCAATCCAAAGTTATATTCTGGGAGGCCCTTAAAACTATCATGCGAGACAGGGAACAGTATAGGTTGGCGGCGGAGCGGAGGAAGCTCCAGGCCGTTACAGTGGCACTAGAGACGAGCATACTGGATCTGGAGAGCGAATACCTGGTTTCGAAAGAGACGGGGGTTCTCAGGCGACTGACGGACATGCAGAGACAGTATCGAGAGTTGGTTACGGGTGAGGCCAAAACCCAGGCGCTCGCCAAGTTACATCGCCTATATGATGTAGGGGATAAGTCGGGCAAATTGCTGGCGTGGCTCAGTAAAAAGAGCGCGTGGCAAGATGGGTGGAGCAAATCAGAGATAATAAGGGTGTACCGATACGGTCGGATTCTACTATCGCTGAGACGTTTGCCGACCATTATGAAAGCTTCTACCAAGCTAGGGATTTAGGGAATTGCGATGAGGCACTACAGTACATGGAATCAGTTGATTTACCGATGTTATCAGCTGAGGCCCAGCAAAGCCTAGAGGCTGCCATAACTCTAGAGGACATCACCGAGGCGTTGGCAAGGCTAAGGTCCTGGAAATCCCCGGGCCCCAACGGGTTCCCAGCCGAGTTCTTCAAACGTACGGCGGACCTCTTGACACGTCATCTAAAGGGCCTTTTCGATGGAGGAGGGGAGGCTCCTCCCAGATCTAAGGCTGGCAATAATAGTCCCGATCCATAAGGAAGGGAAACCTCCTAATGATTGCACGTCGTACCGCCCTATTTCCCTCTTGAATATAGAGGCAAAACTACTGGCAACTATCCTGGCTATGCGCCTTTGCCAGGTGGTATCGGACTTAGTACACCTCGATCAAACAGGGTTCCTCCCGAACAGGGCTACTAGGCTAAATCGCCGACATGCCCATAATTGGCTGCAGGAAATAGGGGACAGGGAAGATCCACACTGGTTCCTCTCCCTGGACGCGGAGAAAGCTTTTTATGCGGTCCATTGGCCATTCCTGGAGGGTGTCCTACAAAAGTTCGGCTTCCGCCCCATATTCCGGAAGTGGGTTCAATTGCTCTATTCAGAACCTAGAGCTAAAGTGAGAGTGAAGGGGGCTACTTCGAGGGAATTCCTGATCCAAAGGGGGACTAGACAGGGCTGCCCGTTGTCCCCCTTTCTGTTTGCGCTCACGATAGAGGTGCTGGCTGCTAGGGTGTGCCAGAATGAAACCATTAGGGGATTCAGGCGGAGTGAGTTAGATTCGGAAGATGAAAAAATATCGCTCTACGCGGATGATATCCTCTTATACGTTACTCAACCGGAATCCACAATTCCGGCAATATTTCTGGAACTGGAGCGGTATGGCAGACATGCGGGGTACCAGGTAAACTGGCACAAGTCAGTCCTCTACGACCCTAAGGGCCAGGGAAACTGGCAGGACCTCCCGGGAAGGTTGCTGACAACTAAAGAGGGGTTTAAATACCTCGGAGTATAAGTCACCCTGGATCGCACCTAGTCCTACCAACGGAACATAGAACGAATAATATCGAATTTTGTAGAAGATGCGTCCAGATGGAGGCAGCTCCCTCTCACCATACTGGGCCGTGCGGCCATGTTTAAGATGGTCACCCTCCCCAAATTCTTATATGCTTTACAGAATGAGTACTACCCTATCCCACCCAAAACCTTCGGGAGGATACATGTGGAACTTAGGTCCCTACTATGGTTGGGTAAACAATCCAGAGTGGCACTCCGCACGCTTCAACGTCATCAATATAGCGGAGGGATATCGCTCCCGAATTTGGAAGCATATTATTGGGCGGAACATATTGCCCAGATCAACGAGTGGATGCATGCGCCGGCAGGTCACCCCACCTATGCCCTCGAGAGACATAGGCTATCAGCCTGTCCCCTGCTCTATTACCTGTATGGGGGAGCTCGACGAAGACAGCTTCTCCCTGCTACGTGCATTACCCTACAGCTATGGAAAAAGGTGATGAGCCGTATGGGCTGGGGAAGAAACCTACCCGTCAGACGCCGATCTGGCACTGTGTGTGGCTCACGGAATTAAATAAGCTAAGAGGCTTTCGGAAATGGGACGATATTGGGATATCCACCTTGGGCGACATAGTGGCAGGAGGGGACTTGAAATCATTCGGAGCATTGCCGTCCGAGTTCGGACTGCATCACACGCAGTTCTTCAAATACGCCCAGTTGCAACATGCCTGGAGAGCGGAAAACATACCACTAGGCGGACTCCGGGGGAGTACGCACCTCTGGAGGGTAGACTGCTACAGGAACAAGTGCAGGAAAAAATGGTGTCCCACACATATAGAACACTGACAAATCATATACTAGAAGACATGGAGAAACTAAGGAGAACATGGGAGGGCGAAGTAGGAGATATGGAGGACATTGATTGGGATATGGTATTAATGCACCCCAGGGAAATGGCCATTAAGTCTAGGCTGCGACTCATCCAGTTTAACGTGCTACATAGAACATATTACGACAGAGTGAGGCTTCATAAAATGGGACGGACGGAAGACACTAGATGCCTTAGATGCAGGGCAACGGGAGGCGACTTCTACCACACTATATGGACATGTACCGCTATTCAGGCATATTGGGGTACTATACTTACGGCACTGAGTGAGGTGCTGGAGACCCCTATTGCCCCAGAGCCCAAACTAGCCCTTTTAGGAATGACAAATGACATAGATCTAGCGCGTCCCCTCCTGACCTTTTTGACCCTAGCTTTGGTAGTGGCCAAATGAGATATAGCCAAACACTGGGGTGCGGCTGAATCACCAGACTTAGAGAAATGGAGGAGAGGGATGGACCTGTACATGGCTGCAGAAAGGGTCACTTAAAAGGCGAGGGGTTGCCCGAAGAAGTTCCGAAAAGTCTGGGGTAAATGGAGGACTTATCATGGGTTGAATGCGGGACTCTGAGGGCCTTATAATTAGAGGGGAAACGGAAAGGTGTCTGAACCATCTAAGGAAATGCCACAGGCCAACCAGGAGGAGCTATGGTATTTTGGCGCATTGGACGCCGGATTGCAAGGACATGGAACCAGTTGGAGAATTGTGAGGAGGGGGGTGGTGGATGGGAGAATGGGAACTGTGCACTGAAGATGACATGATTGTATCGTGGAGTTACACTAAAATGCAAATAAAAATATTTTTTAAAAAAAAGAGCAAGGAGTTTGAAAGATTCACTAGTACACACACATCCGAGGACCCTACAGAAAACACAAGAGACTACCGTCCTAAATTCGTGGGGCCTCCCCACAGTGACTGATCATTTCCCATGTGGGAATTGCAGTGTCTGCCATTTAACCTCCCACACTAAGACACTGAATATTGAACCTACAAAAAAGTGTGAACAGCGCAGCCACACTAATTGTAAGACGAGTAGTGTGGTATACCTGATAACATGTCCATGTGGCCTACAATATGTAGGTATGACAACAAGACGCGTGAAACTGAGGATTTGCGAACATCGCAGCAATATCTGCTGTCAAAGAAATATTACCAAATTGACCACGCATTTTTTGGATAAGAAACATACACCTAATGATATGAGGTAGACGATTATTGAACACCTAAACATGGGCACTGAAAGGGGTTTGTTTGAAAAAGAGCAAAGATGGATTTACCGCCTAGCGAGCCATCATTCAGGCTTGAATGATGACATTCCGTGGGGCTCGGTAATGAGACGCTAAAGGCAATCCTCTTGAATAAATCCAGAACGCCTTATAGTGGTGTCATGATAAGTGGTGTTGTGAACAGAATTTACTGGGGATAATGGGGTCCTCAACCACCAGGGGTCCAAACTAAAAATGAGTTACTGATTATCACCTTACAAAAAGTCCCTATTTACAATTGTAATTATTATCTCTGTTGACTCAGTAACTTGTTTCATTGATTATGTTGACTCAGTAATTAATGGAGTATATAAATATTTTTTTGCTCTGACACAAGTAAAGAATGCTTCGCGCATACGACGAGATATTCACATAATATAAAGCAATGTGAATACTGTTATTGGGTAATCACCGACTGCCAGCTGAAACGATGATCGCAGCGGATAGGTTAAATGTATTGTTCACTTTGTTTCAGTTACGCGAATACATACACTGATAAATTTCGTTTTGTCCAAAGTGTAACTTTATTAACATTTAAAGGGCGCACGTTGTCAATACCGAACCCCTTACCACAAACGCGATAAAGTGCACATCATTTCCCTTTTTGAACGGTCCCCTTTAATTTGTGAAGGGTAGCGTGATGACGCGGTCCCGCAACTGACACACGTGACCGGAACATCCGGGATAACAGATGGAGCGGCTCCTAAGTCAGATGGGTATTCGGGCCACGGAAGTGCTGCGATATAGGTAGTGTGGGGGAGTCGCCTGCTGTCATGTAAGCATTTGTCCTTTTATCATTCTTGAGGACTTGTTGTTTGATTTAGGGAAATACTAAACATCTATTACTTTGTGGAAATTTAAGATGGAGCACGGCATGAAGATTTCCCCTGCCGTGTAGCCCATGTAGCGAGAAAATACTACGAATACTGTGAGTTTATCTGTTTGGCCTGATCTTCCTGCTTATGCACAATCGGAACCTGCATGGTTTTGATTGTTTTTATTTAAGGGAAAGCACGATAAAAATATTCTCTCTCTGGAATATATGAACCCTGGCCTATGGTATTGGAGTATTATAATCGTATGGCTACAGGATGATGTGTAGTAAACGCCACACATGTTCGGTTGGACTTCCGATATTTAGCGGAGGCATTTACCCGACATTATGAATGTTTAAGGGTCGGGTCACATTTTTGCCACGGAGCCACAACGGGATGGTAATAACATTACTATGCCACATAGGGGTGTCATGAGGTGATGGTTAAGAATCCTGGTACGGTGTATACTACTAAAAACAGTGTTTTACATGTCAGCGCTATTACGAAATGAAGGTTTGCTAACTGGATTTCTTCTGTACATTACCTTTAATATTTCTCCTCCCTGTTGCAGGTTACGGGCCCCAAAGAATCTTGGGTGAGCCCCCACGGTTAAACCCGTGAGTAATTTGTAATTTTTGAAATTTTCACATCAGTATCCTCACGGCAGGGTACGCCTTAGCGTGCGTACACCACCGGAGGATTAATTTCGAAGTCCTGAATAATGCTAAAGTGATTTGGCTTACTAAAGCAGAAACATGTTGACCAATTACACATAAGGACACAGGTTTCAATTAAAAAACTCTGAGCAGTCCTTTTTTCACTTGTTTTTAATTAATGCCGGTTGGCCTCTATTAAAAATATATACAGGTTACAATTTGGCATTTTTTAACTTCACTCACAGTTTACTTCACATAGTTATCTCAATCACTGTTTTCACACACAAACGAACCAGCTCCGCTGTAAACAGGCGTTGTAGCACACTGGGGGGACATTCGGTCTCCCCAGTGGGAACCCAATGATGAAGCATGTCACCAACCAGGTTGGTGAGTGAGGGTTCTTTTTTAAAAGAAACTAAGTCTTTTCTTTTCTTTTCACTTGGATCAGGTGGTCTCACCTTTTTCTTGTTTCTGTCACCCATGCTTCTACTTCTGTGGTATTAGCTTAGGTGTAGTAACCAATTAGGTTGTTTCTATTCTATATACAAAAATATTTAACAAATTGTTTTTCTCTTTTTGTGTCACTCTTTTGTTGATTTTGAGACGTGAACAGGGTGAACACCATAATACTTGGTTTCGCCTCTGAAGGGTATAAATTCAATTTTAAAAAATCAAAAATTGCCCACCTCAACGTCCTATTTTTGGGATACAAACTTTCAAGTGAAGGCAAAAGCCTGGTAGCAAACTTTTTAGAAAAATGTGCGCTGCTCCAACCTCCAGTTCTAGGATTCCTGAATTTCGGAAGAACTTACATTCTAAACTACGCATAAAGGATTAAACCTCTCTGCGAATTAATCAAACCTGATTTCAAACCTACTAATTGGACTCAGAAACACACAAAAATGTTGCGTTCAGTGCAAACAGACATGTTAGCAACAACACATTTACAGACACGCGTAAATGAGCGCAACCTTGTAATCCGTATCATCCCAGGGAGATGCGGATTCACATACCTAACCTTTAATGAAGGTGAAAAGGTACCAATAGCTTACAAATCACACTTGTACACACAAGCAGAAATGAAATTAACTTCAACAGGAAAAATTCTGACAGCGGTTCAGACTGCAGTAGCAAAAGAGAGAGCCCACGCGCAGGGAAAACGCCTTAGAGGCAGTGACAAAGGCAAGCATTCCAAATGCAAAAGCTCTACATCCAAGATGGATACAATGGGTTAATTCTCTTGCTGCGACAGACGTTGAATACGTTTTTGACCCGTACTTGAAGACACAAGAATTTCTCCAGTACGAACAAGAATGTCCTCTGCCCACTGAAATTCAGCCTCTAGAACATTACGGCTGTATGATATATACAGACGGACCAGCACAGCCCGCGATTGAGGGAAAACAAGCTTACAGTGCTGTGTGCACGGTTGTTAAAGGTCGCTGGCGCGATGGTAAATTCAGACCTATGGTCACAAAAACTCAATCTCTTGGAGACTGTACAGCTCAGCAGGCTGAACTACAGGCTTTCAAGATGGCGCTTGAAAATACCGATCGCGAATTTCCCACACTCATAGTGTGCGATTCGTATTACTGTGTCCAGTCTTACAATGAATATCTGCAGAACTGGGTTCAAAATAGTTTTAAAGACGCAAAAGGTGGCACAATCAAGCATAAAATGCTTTGGGAACAAGTAGTTCTTTTACAGAAAGAACTACAAAAGACTCACGTGATCCATACACTGAGTCATCAGTGTGATGGTGTTCACGTTGAAGGGAATTCATTGGCTGATGAAGCTGTACAAACGGCTTCCGTAACTGCAATCACTCGTTCAAAAACAGCAATAGACGGTGAAGCCATGCTCGCTGTTAATGCCACAAGCAAAGGCAGCGGAGCTGCGTTACCTCTAAACTATCCACTCGGGTATACATACATAATTGATGCAAACTCCATTCCTTTTGCTCGAATACCTGGAGTGGGGGATAGGGTAATCCCAAACAGGGCTTGGAGAGGTGCTTTGATTCAAGAAGCACATATGGGAGAAGGTCTGATACATCAAGGGATCTCTAAATCTCTACTAGAATTACAAGAGATGTACTGGTGGCCAGGGATGAATGCCCACATTTACGAATTTGGAATTAATTGCGATGACTGTTACAAAGATCACAGCTTGGAGCGCCACCAGATTCCTGACTACAGTGTAACCAGCCCGGTACAGACACCGTTGTTAGATAGCATCAGACTATCGACGCTCAGACGTCCCAATGGACAAAAGCGTTCCCAAAAGTATTAGGACAAGATTCATTTGGATGAGGCCTCAGCGCTCGGACGATGCCCGAACTGTTATAAAAGATTTGCGAGTCTTTATCGGCACATACGCAATCGGCATGCTACATTCTGACCAGGGTCCTGCTTTTAGCTCTTGGGCTTACAAGGAGGCAATGGCCAGCTTGGGCGTTGCATTGCGGTACTCAAGTCCATTCCATCCTGAAGGAAATTCGGTTGTGGAAAGAAAAAAACGTGACATAAAGCAATCTATAACAGCTAGGGTATTAGGTTCGGGTGACGGGTGTGTCAAACATCTAATAAGTGTCCAACGTAGTCTTAATGACCTGCCAAGAAATTCTCTGGGTGGAATCACTCCATATGAAATCCTTTTTGGTACTAGAATGATAGTTGAAGACCTCAATCGTCATACTTCAATGGTGGAACAAAAACCCTTTGATATCAAAGATCGTTTGGCTGTTTTACAGGACTTAAACGAAACAAGAAGTCTGAGCAACACCATTCAAAAGCCAACGACCACTGAAGAAGAACTACCTGTCCCAGCAAGACCAGTCTGGATTCCGAAGATCTGGGATCTGGTCAGAGAGAAAATAGCTGATAAGAAGGAATTTGGGCCTTCTTATAGAAAAGCTGTACCTGTACTAGCAATCCATGGATCAAGAACAGTGTTACTGCCGCCCCTTGCTGGAAGAAAGGAGAACCGGTTTGTGTCAATTGACCTGGTAAAACCACATCATGTGGCCGATAATAAGTAGTAGGCCCAGTGGACTCCAAAGATGTAGCAGAAGACCAAATCTTGCTACTACACAATAGGTTCAAACTGAAAGACTCATCACCTTTGAATAATCTGCAGTAAGAAAAGAAGGACTATGCAACAAAGCCATGGAACCCCAAATAACAGTTTGTCAAGAAACTCCCGTCTACAATGATGTAGCATCTGGCTATACTAACATGTCAAGGGAACAAGAAGCTCCAGCAATTTCAAATAATCTGGATGCTATACCAACAATTGACAGAACTGCCTCTGGCTATTTCATCAACTTCGATACCTTTTCTGAGGATCCCAGTGAGCCTGAAACAACACCAGCAAACAAAACTTTCAAGGAACAATTAATGGAACTTGTTCATCAGCTTACAAATACATATCTGGTTTCACCGTGGGTTTTAATTAGTATACCTTTTCTCCTATTATGGCTCATTCTTGTTTTATGTTTCCGAAAATATAGTAAAATGGACACAGCAAGTAAGAACATCAACTTGCTCCTGAAGCCACACAAATCATCTCATCGTGAGCAACGAGACCTGTCATCAGTGAACATCACAGCCGTTCCCCAACCTGGTGGAATAGCATGGGATAGAACTGATTATGACATTTATGGCCCAGTTGAGCTGTTGAAGATTCTACACCAATTTAAGGTTTCCTTGAGTGATTTTGTTTCACCAAGTACATTTTCTGATGATTGGGACTTTGAAAGTGTAATAACATGATGACAGACTTAGAAATGTCAGCAAAATTAGCAAAACATGAATACTTAGAAGGTTCATCAGATTATGAAGAAATGTATTGTTTTAATCATTTTGGTCATCATTATTTACACAAATCTGCAAACCCTAGAAATATTTTAACTTATAATCAATGGGAACATTGTCCAACGCCACCTAAAACATTCTATAGAAAATGTCCATACTTTACAGGTTTTAATCTAGAAAGCTTTTACAAATCCAGAAAGCTTTTACTTACTGTTCTTAAATGAAACTGTTCAACAGACATCTTGTCTTGGCATGGCTAAGATAAAAGATTTAAACAAACAGCCATTACCTAAGCCCACACCTGATAGTAATAGAACTACAGATGAGGAGGTAGACGTAAATGATATTTTACAACAAAACAGAACTAATCCTGAATGGAAACAATGGTTAATCTGGCCCACCGACACGAATAACTGTCAAGATATATATTCCTGAACAAAACACAAGGGTTTACAATAACTAGGCCAGATCCAAGATATAACCAGAGACAACATCCAGGCATAATAACGACTTACAATGTAGGGAAACTGTGCCTTGAGTGGCTACAAAAATCCACACTCTCAGAAATAAAGCAACAGATAACTTTACTTAAAAATGACATTGATTTACGAGAATTCTTTCTTGGATCTCGCAAAGCACGTCATAAACATTTCATATACGCCGGTATTTACGCTGCTTACAATGAAGCATGGAAAGTCACGCAAATGGAAACTGCAGAACGAATACGAGAAATTGATCGTATTAATTTAGAGAAAGCGCTCTCTATAGTTGACAATGGGTTAACAACTCTGTCGTCCAGAATTTATTCTTTGGACAGCATTGTATCCTCTGCCATAGACATAATGGAACAGGACTTGCTAATGTTACAACATGGCCAGTCTCAATTGCGGTCTTTAATGCTGCTAGGCTGGACGTTACAAAACCTTCGTTCTGGCTATGTGCCTTGGCGTCTAATCAACACTACGTCATTGTTTACTGTATTTAACCTTACAGATAAACAAATCTTTTTGGCAGAGAGAGGAGCAGACTATACAGTGCTGAGCATAAAAAAACCGGAGAGATTGCCATTGACCGTTTCTGAGAAACCATCCATTGAATGGATAATACATGGCATCATCACGATACCAGTGACAATTTTCCAGTTTCAGTATTGCTTAAAACACATACCAGCAGGCCTGTATGAAAGGTTGGGTAAGGAGTACCTAAAGTCGACCTGGGATTTACCATACACACACAAATGTTGGAGTGGGGGAAAGGAGGTATTTCTTAGTGGAAAAAATTGCAAAACCGCGTAAGCAGTACACTTCTATGTCAAGACATTAATTTACATGGAGCCTGTGAGGGTTCTTCAAACAACTTATCATGCCACCTGCAGGGTTCACCGGCAGCAGTGATAGATCCAATTTTTAGGCAGCTTTCCAATGGAAGCTACATAATGCTGAATGATCACAGCTGTTGTGGAATGATGCCAAGGACAGCCTATCTCATTAGAGTGTCAGCCAGGGTCACTTGTTGTATGCAAGTATGTTATGTTATGTTAATTTGTTTATATAGCGCATGGCTACCCCAGCAACAGGGCCTCCCAGCGCTTGCAGACATGCCAGCCGGAGGAGCGCAGCAGGAAAACAGTGGAGTGAAAATATTATCAGGCAACCGAAGTACTAATCATCCTAAATAGAGGCATACAGCCAGGTTTTAATTTGTTTCCGAAAGAGCCAGTGGTCTTGTATGGCGCGTGCGTCAAGGGGGATGGAATTCCATAGAGTTGGGGCCATAGACTTAAAGGACCGCCTGCCTGCTCTGCTCTTGTGCACCCTAATGGTGCAGGCAAGGTGGAGGTATGCAGAGCGTAAGGCACGTGTGGGGACGTAGAAAGAACAGAGTCCCTACAGTATTTGGGGGCCATGGCCATATACAGACGGGGAGTTGCGACTATGGCCTTCACTGAACATCTCTTCTATACGAATTGATACTTTAAGCAGAATGAAAGCCATTCTTTTACAAAAAACTGTGCTACTGACCTCGTCCAGAGAGACGTATGATCTTCAAGTTGCAAGGTTCTCTGCGGAGATACATGCCTTATTATCAACTAACTGCTCCATACATTTCGCAGAAATGTTAGGTCGTATCTTAAACATGTCTGATATCAGTGGTATTGTACATGTATTTAAGACGACTTTTTCGGGACTGTTAGCACCCTTTGAAGCAGTCCTGGGCATTTTTCCTAACTTTGTGCACTCTGTGTTCGGCGGCCTGCCTCTCATCTTGGGACTCGTAACAGGGATACTATTTTTATTCCTTCTGCTTCGTTATGGCAAGTCCAGTCACCAGCGATACCCAAATTACCATGGAGAATGCTCTTCTGGCAATGCAGTATCGTGAACGTATAACACAGATCCTTTGCTTGGCTCGTTTGAGAGATCTGAATACCACATGGTTCCTGTCATTCAGACCCATCTGGCAAGATTGCATCTTACCTTTTCTACGATGCCTGCTTTGTGGAGAGGAATGCGTGTTAGATACCTGTCTAACACATTCATCGGCAATTCGAACAGATGTCGACGCATTACTGGGTCCAGTAACGGCTCATGTATTGTGTTGCCCCCAAAGGCTACCAATCCTGATGACTGCATTCATTGAGATCTCACCAGCAATTCCAGCTGTTGGTGTGATACGCGGACCAACAGGAACACAGGTACCATCAACTGCGAACATTGCTAATGCGACTGACGCTGACAGCGATGCTTCTCGTCTGTGTACGGTTGACCTACTTAATGAAGTGGTTCAACTTTCGTCTACTGTGGTAGACGATTTCTTTGCCAGCCTAGACGAATTAATGTTTTCTCCTGACACTGAGAATAACTCTTGAAGTTAGCACACAGCATTCTTTCAACTCTGAAATTCGACCTTCTCTTTTTGAAAACAAAACTTCTAACTTTGGAACTCTATTTTTCTATGATTTGATTTGACTGTTTTCCAAAAACGATGAACTGTGGCACAAAACAATCTGCTTAAAATAGAACTATTCTTAGAGAACAAGAATTCTTTGAACACTTCCTAGAAACAATATTGAGATAAATTGGCCAACAAAAACAACTTGTATATTCTGCTATGGTCTCGATTTTTCTTCTGTAACTAAGAGCCATTTCATAAATGTAAGTTCGTGATTCATTCGGTTAGCATTCCCAATATGATATTATGTGCTTACGATGAAATCATTGCTTTTAAATACTTTCAGTACAAATGCAAATTTTTTCGTGTGCAACCCTTTCAAATGCATTTTTTATGTATTTTGGGGTGGGATTGTAAACACATGCTTTAGATTATCTGTTTTAGTGCTTGAACTTAGTTGAACATGATAACATGGAGTGGGTGTTGTATAACATTTTAGGACCCTATTGTAATTTTCCCGATTCATGCCCTTATATAGGTATAAATCACCATATCCTTATATAGGCATAGAAATCATAACCATATTTTTGCTCATGCAGTCCAAATACGGCAGGGCTACTTCAACTTGTTCCGAAAATCCACAACGATTTCTTGGAAATCTCGGCTTCAGCAGCTAGGGACTTCCCCTTGCTCGAATACTGACTTGTCCAAGAACTCATGGAGTTTTCAAAGAACTGAGACTCCTGTATGACATTAATAGGTCCACCTTTACGTCAAACTCTGCACCTTCAAGGTATAAATATGCCCACACTTGCCATAGCAAACACACAGTGGTTTGAAGCAGTACGACTATATACTTGCCCGACGCATCTTGCTACAGCAAGTGCCGAAGGAAGCCGACCCTCCAGCAGACACACTGAGAGAGATGCTGTCTTTTCTCTTGCCGAGAAATCCAGCGCCAGTGTTTTCAAGCTACCCTTGCGGGTTGTTGGGAAATCGAGTCCTGAGACTGAGCGTCTTCATTCGACACCAAGGTACGGAGCTGATTAGTCCCTTAGAGAAATCTTGGATAGATTCTTGCCAAAGAATACTACATTTATGCTACACCTCACTTACTCCTTCCCTCGTACTAAGCTTAGGTTAGGTACATCGGGGTAGGCGTGTTTTAGAAGCACCAGTTGAGTACTTTTTAGCCTTTGTTATTTATGTATGTATTTATCTATGGTCTAGGAACCATACAATGCTCTTACAGTATTATTTTATTCTACGCTTTTTACTGTATGCATTTTATTTTGCAACCAGTATTATGATTATAGCAGTTCACTTCTTATGCTTGAGAAAGAAGACTGTTCAATAAATACCTTTTATTGAAAACGCCCGTCTTTCTACTTCTCTGCAACTCTGTTGAAACGAAGCATGCCCGATTGACTGAGTAAAATATCTATCTATTGTTTCCACGACTCTGAAGATCAGTTTTATCTTGGGGAAACAAAGTTGTCATGTTTATGCGGTTGTCAGAAACTAAATCCCTTTTTGTGAACTCAAGAAAGTTTCTAGTGACCTCTGAGCTAGCTGGCACTCACAATTAAGTCTAATATATTCGATAGAGACCTAGTAGACATAAGTCCTATCCTATGTCACATCTATAGGATATATTATTCCAATGCGCAGAGCCTTTGGGAATATAGGAACTACACTACACCCTCTAATGTCCATTTTGCCTGTGGGTCACAAGCTCACGTCTGGCTCCCGCGGGAATGGTCAGGTACATGTTAGCTCTCCTTTCTTTTTCCCCTCTATATGTTGCCCCGTCTAATTATCACAAAACTCATCAGCTGCAACGTAGAAGTACATTCCTGCCCCAATTCAAAAGGGTAGTTGACACAAAGAATATAGATCAGACTGACACCACCACACAGCAATTTGGAGACGCTGTAAAGGGCCTACTACCTTTTGGGACCCCATGCTATTAGCCTTCAAGTTTGCCAATTAACTAGAGTTGTTGATGTGGTTATCAATACAACAGCTGGGATAATGACAAATGTCACTGCTGAGCTCCAGGCTATGAGATTAGTCACTTTGAAGAACAGGATGGTGCTAGACGTTATACTTGCAGACCTGGGAGTGGCCTGTTGGGTCATAGGCAGCAGCGGCTGTGTTTACATACCTGATAACTCTCCCAATGTTTATTCAGCTATACAAAAATTACAATATCAGCTGAAACACACCAAGAAGTAGGTATTTAGAGACTGTCGGGTGGTTTTGGAAAACCCTAACCTCCTAGGGTTGGAAGATCCTCACTTTCTTGGCTGTGGTTGCCGGCATCTTCTTTACATGTTGCCTCTGCATACAGTGTCTCCCAGCTTGTTGTTCCTATTGTGTCAATATCCACACTCCCAAACAGAAAATATCGATTCATGATACTAATGCCGCAATTATGATACAAAAGGATATTAACAATTTGATGCAGATAGATGAAGGTATTTTTGAGACTACAGCTTATCTTGCAGCCTCTATTCCTGACACTGAATATATGAACTGCTCCTAATATTGATGTTCCTTTGGCCACGAACATGTTATATTTTCTTTGATCACCACATAAATTGGTTAGCTCATGCTAAAAGAGGGTCTGTGGGTATGAAAATGTTTCTGTTATCTTTGCTTGTGCATTATACTATGTAAGTTAGCATTCGCTGCACCATTTTATGTTTGGCCGCCATTTTGAACCATGTTCGAAACTACTCCTTGCCTTTGAAACAGGTTGTGGTAAGTTTCGTTTCTCCAAGGTTGGGTCTTGCTTTGCTAAGAATACACTGTTCTTATTAGTGCATACCTTTTCTACTAGATAGAGACCTTCTCCCATTAGTCTAGTGGCGGGCACAGACAGAGCAACCTTGAGAAGGAGATAGTGTGTGCTCGGCCTCAGAATCAAAACCTATCCTTCTGTACTTCTTTGTTTAGCTGCATCTGCCTGGAAAATTCCATTATAGGCGTGCCTCCATTGGTTCTGAATAGTACAAAATGTATCTCCATGTTTGCTGATGCCAGTCCCACTGCAGCACTCCTAAGAGACTGGGCTCCGCTCGAGTGTAACTGAATAAGCATATATTGATTTGTATTCTCTACTGTCTGACCAACTCTTCATTTGGTATGGAAGGCTGAGAGGTGGTCGTGAGTGACCCGGGTAACCCTAAGTGCGCCACTGCCTTCACCAGTTCGAGGGGCCGGGCAGCGTGGGGTTTAGTAATCTGGACCAGGAGCTTTTTAAATTGCATACTATGCCAACTCAAGATTGATTCCCCTGACTTGCTGGGCAATCCAGTTAGTTACTGGCAATCGTACAAAGATAACTATTATGAACATATATGCAAGGGGGGCCAGTAAGGGTTCAGTCTCAAACACTCTCTAAGCTCTTGACCATGTTCTTGACTCACTTCCTCAACATTATTATCTTATTATAGGGGGGACTTTAATACCACATTTGAACAATTGGATGATCAAGATGAGCTTATAGTGGAGGAGGAGGATGTAGCCTGGGTCATTCCTTTTGAAAGCACCATCGCCACACAAATTCTTTGTAACTCGTTTATTGAGTAGATGATCCTCCCCCATCAGCAACCGATTGCCTCCTCTGCTTCTGTTCTACAGTCCAGAACCCAGCAGAGAAAGCATAAAAAGAACACTTGTTGCTGGGAGCATGTTGCCTAGGAAACAGAATACAACACATCTCTCTTCTTTAATGAAATATGAAATAACATAAATGCTAACTAGATAATAACATATAGCCACTGAACTTCACAAAAACATGCATTACTATGTACTCATCTTGCACCCGCTTTAGCAGCAACACTAATCTAAGTGCAAATATAATCTTTCTGCCAAATGGGAGTTACATTTAGTGTGACTCTCTGCACTCAGATGACGCTTAACACCAGAATCGAAAACAGGGACGGTGGAAGAATTCTTCAACCACAAATCACACTCAAGCTGTCATAACTTGTTAGGGCTTAGACCACCTCGACAACCCTGTCCTCTGACTTCTCATGAGAGAAGTCCACACCCAATTACCCCTTTCAAATCTGAAAGCTTTTCCGTTCAATCTCTCATTGTGTCTTCGTACATACTTCTCTTGATATTCCTTCACTCTACGAGCCAACACTTCTCTGTCAGCACATTTTGAAGTAGTCCTGTCTATCTAGGCAGGTGTCACTGTGGTGCATGCCTCCCGACCCTTAAGAAGTCCAAAAGGAGTCTCCTTAGTAATGGAGTGGGGTATGTTGCGATAACTCCACAACATTTCCTTAACCAAAACTTTACAATCTTCACCACTATCCTCCGATAACTGCACACATTCATTTAGGACACAGTTGAACCTCTCGACTAAACCATTCTCCCTGGGATTATAAACTGCAGTGGTTTTTGGGGAAATCTCCAACTTCATGATGTACTTCTGAAACTTTACCACAACAAATTGTGGCCCATTGTTATTCACTATACATTCTGGATACCCCTCTATGCGGAATACCTCCGCACAGAAATATATTTTCGCAGATGCTTTAACCTCCTGCACAAAAGCAACTTCCGGTCATTTAGAGAAGTAATCCACTAATACCACTGCATACTTATTTTCAATTCCCTTGGCCCTAAATGGCCCACATATGTCAAATTGCTAATATTTAAGAAATAAGGATTAGTAGATCGTGCACACCAATTTATTTGGCAATATGTGCTAACTAAAGAACTAAGAAAACGATGTGTGTGCTACACCTTCTAGTGTCTGCCTAACACAGGATTCATATGTGAAAGAAGGACAAGAACCAGCGGGCACCTTGGACTAAGGTGTGCACAACTTTCAAACAATATATCTGCAGTTTGACATTGTTTCATAACATGATTATTATTTAATACATCACTTCAATTTCAACCAGTGATTAACATTTTTTTCTTTGTATGCTCTTTACATCTTTGAGCATCAATCAAATATGTGCTTTGCAAATTATATGTTCAATACATTCAAGAAAAACAACAGATTCATGAATTCTGAAAGCCACAATCCAAATGTGAGCCCAATGCATTTCGGGACAAAACAAAATAGAAAACATCTCTTGTACGGCTGTGGTCCTATAACGCATGCCAACTTATGAATGAAAAACACTTTGTTTCCATTTATGTATTCCAGGCTGAAATTGGTATATGACAATGTGTCCATGTTGAATGTGCAACTCAGGTTAGATGAGATAGTTTTCCACCGTGCTAAAGGAAATCTGTCCTCTTAACAAGCCAGCAGTGTGAAATCAAAGTGCCATGCCATTTCTAACCTGAAAAAGAGTCCTTATCTATAAACCTTTTGCGGGCTATTACAAAACTACGTGTGTCATGGGAATCGCATGCCAGTAAAGCCACCAAATCCACTCTTGACTGTCCATACTTACTGCAGATATACGATATACTGTGAGCATAACTGTTAGCCGTTTCGATGAGGGTATCTACGGAGAAAGAATCCAAGATAAATCCTCAAAACCTGACTACACAGTCTCCAAAAAATAAATAAAAGAGATACTATCATCTCCATACCTGATATCAACACGATCCTGAGGAAGTAACTCAAGATCTTAGTTCTCACCTATTTTGTAAAAAGATGGCTACAATGAGTTAAAAAATACTGTTAACCTGATAAATGGAAGTTTGTCACCTCGTCGTGCTTATAGTCTTATCGGTTCGATTCAAACTTAGATAAACCTTCACAGCGGAGTCCCATTCGCTCAGAGGCATATGCGATTGCGAGTGGGGTCTGATATTTAAAAACTGGAATACCGTAATCACGGGACTCCCATCTGTCAGTTTAATCTCCAATATTTATTCACAGGGTAACTTGTGGGCCAAAAACTTTGCGGGATAGGTGGAATGCCATAAGCTCTAACAAGCTGTCCGGACCTACAATAGTAAAAAGGTAAGCCATCCAATTAAGCAATTCTAATCAGTAAACATGCTCCTCATATCTAGAAGCAGTCAGGAGAATTTTAGGGCAACCTGCATTGATTTCAATGAAACTCTGATCCAAGAGGCGCTGTGCACAAGCACAGGAACCCGAGTCTGCCGATGGTCCAAGTGCAACATCATACACATAGCGCCTACCCACAGAACAGTCCTTGTCAAGGGACATCAATGGACACATCAACAGTTCACACTCCAGGGCAGCATATAACATAGTGGACAGGCAGACATCCAGGGCTCATTGAAAATGGCACTGGAGGCAGCAGAACACAGTTTGCAAGCAGGTGAAGTAAGCATAACGGAAGGTCAACCAATAATCGATGTTAAGAGCTTCTAGTGGCATCAAACCAAAAAGCTACTGCATCCAATCACGGTACAGCTGCAACTGGTCCCAGTTTGGCAGTACCATAGGTCAAGCAGCCATTATGGAGCAGCAGTAGGAGTAACAGAATGCCGCAAATCAAGAGGAGCAGCAAGGGAAACCCTCAGAATATGGTGGAAAAAATAGGATGACTAAAAGCTGGGATTACTCCAAAAATAGTCTGAAGCGAGGTAACAAAGCCGGATCCCACAATCTTAAAAAAGTGGGCCATGCCCGCTGTATCAGATGCATTAAATATTTGGTGAATTAATTCTCCAAAATGTAGGGGGAGCTTCGTGTTAAGCAGTGACTGAATCTCACTTGATATTCTCGCCACCTGCAATTTGTAGGTCTCACGAGCTGATGTGAGAGTCACTTCTTGTTGAAACAATAGTGCTTTGGGTCTGCTTAGCTTATTGAAATCTGTTTTCAAAGTGGGAATGGAAGGCCAAAGCGAACTATCTACAATCCTGTGCGGGTGTGGAAACAGGACGTTGCTGCAACATGTAACACATTGTGAAATTGTTACTGTATATGGGATGCCTGCCCGTAAGCCACATCAGTTTTGGTTATTTAGAATAAGATAACTGTCGTTAGAAAGCAGAGTCAGTGTGGGAATATTAGGTCCCCTTTAAAAAACAAGCCAAATTAGGGGCAGAAACATTGCAAGCGCTGTGAAGTTTTACATGCTTGCAGACAAGGAAGTGTCCTACTGTAGAATCACAATCCTCACCTGTTAGGAATACATCCTTGCCGCGCCCCGACAACAGAATCCGAACAGTAATGACCACAATTCATGAATATAACTGCTCCCAAGAGATTCATATCTACCCACAGGATAGTGTTTCATGCACTCTGTAAACTGGAAAAGTGAGATGGGCAATGAAATAACCCCATGAATTAACCACACTGCTGAATGAGTTTCTGCAACAGAAAATGGCAACTGTTCTAGTTTCTCAGTCTGTAACTTAGTGTATGTTGCGTCTTTCTTTGACATAAGTTTCTGTTTACCTGTCAAACTAAATAGTAAAAACAGAGCGGAAGCATTCAGTTAATCCCATGATACTCTCCCATTTTTAAGTGTTTGCAAGGTCCAACCAAACGCAGCTGATTCTGACCATCATTCAAAGTAGACATTTCATTTTGAACAATGTCAATTACAGACAATACAACATTATCCAAAGTATATATACAAGAGGATAGAGTTGATGGAGCAAGGACGCGTAGCAAAGAGACTTGCTCGGCGCAATCCTTTCAAGTAACTTCTAACCTCGTTTTAACCTTGTATTGTGTAAATTTAATATGCAGAACAGACGACACTAATGAAAAGGAGCTTGCCTATGTGTTTTACTAATAAGTAACTCAAGCGAGATTCTAAAATGGCTGCTAACTGAAAAACTTTAGTGCGCATGCGTCTACTGCATCTCTGTAGCATGATGTGCTGTCGCTTGGAAGGAATTTCTTGTGCTTGCGCTGTTGCTAATAAAATGGCTGCTTTGAAACTCACATACTTGGCATCTGCTTTGCTGAAAACTAAAACAAGCTATTTTACTAATGCTAATGCGGGGAAAGCATTAATAAGTAAATGGGGTTAGAATAGAGATAGTTGGCATACAGTGAAACCATTTATTTTTTATTTTAACACTAGCAGCCCGCCCCGACCTTGTCCGGGAACAATCAGGCTTCCCCGACCCCCTTCCGCCCTGACATAGCAGCCCGTCCCGAAATGAGTGTTCAGGGCCCCCGCCCGCCCCGTCCCCCGCCTGCCCCGACACCCGCCTGCCCCGACATTGTCCGTGGGTCCCCCGGAGCCTTACCTCAGCCGCCGCTCCTCCCCCACGCTCCTCAATTCACCACGCTCCTCAGTTCACCACTCAGCCGCTCCTCACTGCTCGTCACCGCTCCTCCCCGCCTGTCTGCCGCTCCTCCCCGCCTGTCCGCCGCTCCTCACCGCCTGTCCGCCGCTCGTCACCGCTCCTCCCCGCTTGTCCGCCGCTCCTTCCCGCGCCATGTCCGCTGCTCCTCTTTGCGCTCCTGGACGCCGCTTCTCCCCGCGCTCCTGACGTCAGCACGCAGGTCGCGGCCGGCGCTTCTTCCAAGGGACTACTTTTTTTTCGCTACATTTTTTAAATAACATATATTTTTTAACTTTATATAGCCTATGTCCATCTGCACACCCTGACGATTACAACGATGTATCGGGTGTGTGGATTGGCGCTGTGGTTCCCGAGTTTACCCGCCTCAAAGGTTCAAAGTTCTTCCTTTATAATAGTAGTATAGATTTGTCTTTTTGACTCTTTCAATAGTATATATAAATGAGCCTTTAACATGAACCAAAGTCTGTTCCCTCCTGATCGCTACACATGCATAGTACAATTGAGCCAGAAGAAGTGATGTGACTCTTGAACACCGTGCAAGGACATAAAGGGATACATATCCTGGGAAACGGAACAACAGTCTACAGACACGGATGGGAACTCATGAACATTTACAATTTGTGACAATTAAGATGTGAATGCGGGTGGGAATTATGACTGATGAATACAAATTAAGGGGTGGGATTTAGAACAAAGAACCAAAAGACTATATTGAAAAATAAGCATAGTGTGATGATGTAGTGTAGTTCCTATCATCCCAATAGGCTCTGCGCATTGGAATAATACCTACAGCAGTAAAGGCCTAGGCCAGACGTTAACTAGGTCTACTACTGTCGATACTAGACTTAAAGTTTTGGGTTTGCCAGCTTAGCTCAGAGTTCACTAGAAACTTTCTCGAATGTTCAAGGAGGACTTAACTTCCCTGATTAGACAAGAAGGGATTTAGTTTCTGACAACCATAGAACATGACAACTTTGCTCTCCCCTAATCAAGAGTAAATCTCGAGAGCCGTGTGAACAAAAGGCAATTTATTTTACTCAGTCAGTACGTGCATTCTTAGTCTCATCAGAATGTAGAGAAAAGGAAGAGACGGGCGTGTTCAATAAAAAGGTGTTATTTATTGATCAGTCTCTTTTCTCATACAAGAGAAATGGATCGATATTATTGCAATACTTATAGCTAAGTAAAGTGCATACATTAAAAGCAATAGTATAAAATAATACTGTAAAAACATTGATATGGTTTCTAAGCCATAAGATGTTTTAAAATGAATAAAATATATTACATACACATATACATTTGACTAAACGTACTCAACTGGTGTTTCTAGATACGCCTACCCCGTGTACCTGACCTAAGTCTAATACGTGGGCGGGAATAGAAAGTTACAATTTAAGTTAAGTTTGTTTTTGCCAAGTGGATAACTAAAGAATTCTCTGTGAGGGGTCATTCAGTTCTGTACCTGGAAGTTAGGATGAATGAGGAATGGTATCTCTCTCTCTGGTCTCGATATTCCAGGCTGCCTGCGAGGGCTACCCAGAAACGCCGGTGCTGGATTCTCGGCAGGAGAAAGCAGCGCGTCTCTCAGCGCGTCAGGAAGGCGGGGCTGCTGCCAGCGGGGTCTGCTCTGCTCTTGGCTTCGGCAAGTATGGCTGCTCCGTCTCGTCACCACGCGTGTGTTTGCATAGGGCAAGATCGGTAATATTTATACCTTTAAGGTGCCGAGATTGACGTAAGGATGGACATAGATACGTCAATAAGGATGTCATACGACTTGCTCGTTAGCACATTCTTTTACTGAAGTTCTCTGTGAAATCAAAACAATAGCCGCAGGGTTTTGCCCAGGTTGTCATAGGTTTGATTTGTTATGAGAACTCCGTATGCCTTATCAGGGGCTGGAGGAATATTGCTTGTCTAATTAGATCGCAAGCGTTATGACCTAATCAGATAACACGTTCCTGTGCCGTAGTGTGACTGCGTCAGATAACGGTATCTGCATCATGGGGGTTTTCTGCCTCATGGGCTGACTGCTAGTTAACTTGTTGGTTCGTTTAACTAGAATAGGGTCAGGAATAGGGGGATCGATTCAGAACCTATAGGAATACATGACACCCACTCCACGCTAACTATGGACATATTTACTAATCTAGGCATAGTATAACATAGTACAACATACTATAGAGTAGTGTGTATACCTTACCACCCCAAAATACATAAATGCATTTTGAAATTCTTCAAATATACGGAAAATTTGCAGACATATATATTGTATGCACTCAAGCTATGGAATAATGCTAAAGTAATCACGCATTTGTATACATTATTGCTTATTTGGTATATGAGAATTACACATGAAATGGTTTCTTAAATACAGAAAAAAGTTTCGAGACCATTCCATCACAGAATAAAATATTTAAAATATTTATGAACATACCAGCGGGCAGCTAATGTCTATAAAGTATCTAAAAATAGAAATCTTAGTTCTTTAGGAATAGTTTCTTACTTTAAGCAGAAGATAAGTGTCCCGAAAAACCAAAAAAATGAATTGGGGCTTCTGAAAGAGTTGCTGTCCGTGAACTGGAGTAAAAAATAGTTCATGTGACTTCATTATTTAAAGTTGAAGGCCGAATTCAGGGAACGCCGTGTGCGAGCTTGCTCAAAAGTCTCTATTTCTGTTCGGGTGAGAACATCATATCATTTAGGCTTTCGAAAAAACTGTCAACAGCTTCCTGGGAAAGTTCCACTAACTCGGAAATAGGTGTAATCATGCATTCTTGTGCATGATTGTCTCCATTGACATTCTGATTCGCATTGCTGACAGAAGGTCGTACCTGTTCGATGCTGCTTTCATCTTGAACTTCACTACCCATCAATCGTAGTGGTGAAGCTTCCACGAATGCCGTCATCAGGCTTGGTAGCCTTTGAGGGCAGCACAAAGCATGAACCTTGATCGGGCTCAACAATGTTTCTGCATCCATCGGCGCATCCGATTGTAGCGTCAGACAGGTGTCTAACACGCATTCTTCTCCGCATAGCAGACACCTTAATACAGGTAAAACCCATCTTTGCCACATTGGTCGAAATGATAGAAACCAAGTCATGTTCAGGTCTCTAAGCCGGGAGAGTCCCAGGATTTTTGATATCCGGTCCCGGTATCCAATGGCTAGGATTGTTTCTTCCCTTGTCGCAAGAGTTTTGTCTGTGACATGGGTTGCCATAACGAAAAATAAGGACTAAGAATAGGATTCCTGCAATTAGTCCCAAGATCAGGGGAAGTCCGCCAAAAATCGAATGGACGAAATCTGGAAAAATACCCAGTATGGCTTTGAATGGTGTTAATGCCATCGAAAATACTGTCTTAAATACCTTTGAGACCCCATTGGTATCAGAAATATTTAAGATTTCATTCAGGATTTCCGCGAAATGTACGGGGGAATTAGTTGATAATAATGTATGTATCTCTGCAGTCGTCCTTGCGACTTGTAGATCATACGTTTCTTTTGATGACGAGAGCCTGGTAGGCGTCTGAAGAAGCACTGTTTTCATTCTGCTTAAAGTATCTATTCGAATAGAAGTAATTTTCAAATCGGGCCATGCCCTTGCCTCCCTGTCTGGGAAGGAGCTGGGGAACAATGAGTGTCCACAGCACTTGACCTTCGCAGTAGTAGTTACTAGATAAGGAGTCCCGGGCATAAGACTACAACATCTGCGGTCTACAATAAGAATGTAACTCCCATTATAGAGTCTTTGAAAGAATGGTTCTATTTCTGTTGCAGGTGCGCCTTGCTGGTGACATGAAAGGTTGTATGAATTCCCTTCACAGGCTCCATGCAAACTAATTCCGTTACAAAGAAGTGTGCCACTTAGTGACATCGCACAATTGTTGCCACTAAGAAACACTTTCTGTCCTTTATTACTGACACATGCATGTGAATAGGGCAGGTTCCATGTTGTTTTAAGGTACCCCTTTCCCAATTTCTCGTACATGCCAGCCTGTATATATTTTTGGCAGTATTGAAACCTGAAGGTTGAGATTGGAATATTTATTATCCCATGTATTATCCATTCACTGACATTGTCACTGGTAATCTTTCGAGTTTTTCAATGCTCAAGATTGTATAATCAGCACCCTTTTGTGCCATTCTGATTTGTCTATCAGTAAGGTTAAAGATTTGGAATAATGACGTTGTGTTGATTAGACGCCAAGGCACATAGCCTGAACGCAGATTTTGTAACGTCCAGCCAAGCTGTACAATAGAACGCAATTGTGACTGACCGTGTTGTAATAACAGTAAGTCTTGCGATAATATATCGATTGCTGAAGACACAATGCTGTCCAAAGAAAAAATTCTGGAGGACAGAGTCATTAACCCATTGTCCACTACAGAAAGTGATTTTTCCAAATTAATACGGTCAATTTCCCGTATTCTCTCTGCTGTTTCAATTTGAGTAACCTTCCAGGCCTCATTGTATGCTGCATATACAGACGCTTTTGACGCTGTTTGCGTGGTCCCATAGTGAAATCACGCAAGTCAGCACCATCAGTAAGCAAAGTTAGGTGTTGCTTAATTTCTGCCAGTGTGGAAGTTTGTAGCCATTGAAGGCATAATTTGCCCACACTGTAGGTGGTTATTATCCCTGGGTGATGTCTTTGAGGATATCTAGGGTCTGGCCTGGTCATTTTGAACCCCTGCGTTTTGTTCAGGAATCTGTCTTGACAGTTATTAGTATCTGTGGGCCAGATCAACCACTGTTTCCAATCAGGATGTGTTCTGTTTTTGTTTAATATATGGTTTACGTCTATCTCTTCATCTGTATCAGAGTTATTGCTAAACATTGTTGGCTTTGGAATAGACGGTTTATTTAAATCTTTGATTTTGGCTAAGCCAAGACAGGTGGTCTGTTGAACAGTGTCATTTAAAAATATCATTTGTTCTGGGATCATACAGGCTCTAAACAAAGCTTCTATACCCTGTACTTGCCATTCTTTTGTACCCCAAACACTTTTCAATTCAACATTTTTGTCCCAATAATCAAATCCAAAGGTATTCATTTTTTCAAAGAATGAGTCTGAATATAACAATTTTGTGTTGGTTATCATGGTCTTGGTCCCTGTCTTATTTGACAATTTAAAATAAAATGCTTCAGCATTACTTGTGTTAAAACCTGAAAAATATGAATATTTGTCGTAAACGGTTCTTGAGCTCCCTTTTGGAGGTGTTGCACAATGTTCCCATTGATTATAATTTAAAACATTTCTAGGTTGTGCAGATCTATGTAAAAAATGGTTACCATAGTGGTTATAACAGTACATACTATCATAATTGGTAGAACCCTGCAAATAATCATGTTTGGTAAATTTAGCAGACATTACTAAATCAGACATCATATTATTAATGCTTTCGAAGTCCCAATCATCAGCAAATGAGTTTGGTTTTACAAAGTCACTCAAGGAGATCTTAATTTGGTGTGGATATTTCAGGATTTCGACCGGACCATAAATTTCATAGTCAGTGTTGTCCCAGGCTACCCCACCAGGTATCGGATTGGCTGTGAAGTTGGCTGAAGAAAGTTCTCTTTTCTCGACGTGTGAAGATGTGTGTGGTTTGAGGATCAAGTTGATTTTCTGACTTGCTGTGTCCATTTTAGCATATTTTCCCTCAATGAAGCGTCCCAAAGTAAGTACCATGATGAGCCAAAGTATGAGGATAAATGCACCAAAACCCACCCAAAATTCAATCCATGGAGAAATCAGATATGTTTCTTTCAGTTGTTTCAAAAGTTCTTTAGCTTTATCTTTAAAGGTTTTTGATGAGTGAAGCCTTCAGAGGAATCATCGAAGTTTATGAAGTAGCCGGAAGCAGTTCTGTCAATTGTTCCAATTGGTTCATTGGTTGCATTTTCACTTGGTACTTCATTATAGATTGGCGTGTCTCTGCTAAATGTTTTTATTTGGGTTTTCAGAGGTCTGATTTCTATTGCATTGCTGCATAGTCCTTGTTGTTCTTCTGTAGGCGTTTCGAATGTGATGAGCCTCTTCGTAAGAACCTCTGTACTGGTAGCAAACCTTGGTGTTCTGCTACTTATTGGGAGTCCACTTGGCCTACAGTTTGTTATCGGCCACATGTTGTGGTTTTACCAGGTCGATGGATACAACTCGGTTCTCCTTTTTACCAGCAAGTGGCGGTAGTACAACTGATCTTGTCCCGTTGACAGACAAGACAGGAACTGCTTTTCTGTAAGAAGGCCCAAATTCCTTCTTTACCGCGATCTTCTCCCTGACTAGATCCCCGACTTTAGGAATCCAGACAGGTCTTGCTGGGACAGGTGGTGGTTCTTCAGTGGTTGTTGGCTGTTGTTTCAACTTTATGTTGCTCAGGTCTTTTCTTGTTTTGTTTAAGTCCTGCAAAATAGCCAAACGGTCTTTGATATCAAAGCTTTTTTCTTTCACCACTGAAGTCTGACTGTCAAGGTCAGAGATAATCATCCTAGTTCCGAATAATAATTCGTACGGACTGAATCCCTTCAGAGAATTTCTTGGCAAGTTATTGAGACTACGTTGGACACTTATTAGATGTTTGACCCACCCAGCTCCCGTACCTAATACCTTTGCCGTTATAGATTGCTTTATGTCACGGTTTTTTCTTTCAACAATTCCGTTCCCCTCAGGGTGAAATGGACAAGAGTACCGCAAATTCACGCCCATTCCGACCATGGCCTCCTTATAAGCTCTAGAGCTAAAAGCAGGACCATTGTCCGAATGCAGCATGCCAATTGCGTATGTGCCGATAAAGACTCGCAAATCTTTTATAACAGTTCTGGCGTCAGCCGTTCGCTGGGGCCACATCCATATGAATCTCGTGCATGAATCCACTGCGACCAAGATATATTTATAGTTACCATCCCTTTGTAAGGGACCGCAGTGGTCTAGATAAACACATGCTAATGGTTTATCCGAGATTAGAAGGGGCGTCTGAGCTGGACGTCTCACCGTTGATACTTTCATTCTTTGACATATTTCACATTCTAGAACATAGTTCCTTGTTTGTCTTCTCATTTGTGGCCACCAGTATCTCTGTTTTAATAATGATACTGTGGCTGAGACGCCAGCATGTATAGAAGCAAGCCCTTCGTGTGCCGCTATTATTAGTCCTAACCTATGTTCCATGTTTGGAATTGCCCTATCCCCCACTCCAGGGATTCGAGCAAAAGGAACATTGTTTGCATCAGTTATGTATGAGTATTTTACTGGAAAGCCTTTAGGGAGTGGTTCTATCGAATCCTTTTCTGAAGCGCTGACAGCTTGTAATATTTCGCTGTCTATTTTTGTTTTTGACCGGGTGACGGCAGCTACGGAAGCCGTTTGCACAGCTTCCTTCGCGGCCTCATCAGCCAATGAATTCCCTGCAACGTGAACGCCATCACGTTGATGACTCAGCGTATGTATCACGTGAGTCTTTGGTAGTTCTTTTTGTAATAGAACTACTTGTTCCCAGAGCATTTTATGCTTGATTGTGCCACCTTTCGCATCCTTGAAGCCATTCTGAAGCCAGATCTGCAAGTATTCATTATAAGACTGAACGCAATAATACGAATCGCACACTATGAGTGTGGGGAATTCTCGATCGGTATTTTCAAGCGCCATCTTGAACGCCAGTAGTTCAGCTCGCTGAGCTGTACAATCTCCTAGAGATTGTGTTTTAGTGAGGGTTGGTTTAAATTTTCCTTCGTGCCAGCGACCTTTGACAATCGCGCACGCAGCACTGTAAGCTTGTTTACCCCCTACTGCGGGTTGTGCTGATCCGTCTGTATATATTATACAGCCGTATTGTTCTAGAGGCAGAATTTCGGTCGGCAGAGGACATTCAAATTCATATTGGAGAAATTCTTGTGTTTTTAAGTTGGGATCAAATTCGTATGCTACGTCTGTTGCAGCAAGAGAGTTAGCCCATTGTATCCATCTTGGATGGAGTGCTTTAGCATTCGGAATGCTTGCTTTTGTTACAGCCTCTAAGGCTGGTATCGGTGTCACGATTATTATTCGTTTACCTTGTGCCAGGGCTCGTCCTTTTGCTATAGCTGTCTGTGTTGCAGTTAGAATTTTTTCCGTAGGGCTAAATTTCATTTCAGCCTTAGTGTACAAGTGTGATTTGAATGCAATTGGTACCTTTTCTCCCTCATTGGAGGTCAGGTATGTGAATCCGCATCTCCCTGGGATGACTCGAATCACAAGATTGAGTGTGTTATCACGTGTTTCTAATTTTGTTTTAATTAGCATGTCTGTCTGTAGGGATCTCAAAATTTCTGTGTGTATTTGAGTCCAATTGGATCTTTTAAAATCAGGTTTTATCAGATCATAAAGGGGTTTGACCCTTTCTGCGTAATTTGCAATGTATGTTCTTCCGAAATTTAGGAAGCCTAGAATCGACTGTAAGTTTTTTAGTGTTCTAGGTGCTTGGAGTACGGCACATTTCTCTAGGAAATTGTCAGCCAGGCTTTTGCCTTCACTTGATAACTCATTTCCTAAGAATAGGACTGTCAGATGGGCAATTCTGGATTTTTTAAAGTTAAATTTGTAACCCTCTGCTGCGAACCCAAGTATTATGGTGTTCACTCTCTTCAAGTGAGTCTCCAAGTCATCATCTGTTAAGTAGATGTCATCGACATAAGATAATGCTTCATCATCATATAGTTGTAGTAATTCTGTTACTCTCGCTGAGAATACCCCCGGGCTGTTCTTGTACCCCTGGGCTAACCGACAGAATTGTTTTTGAGTGCCATTTATTGAGAATGCAGTTAAATATCTGCTCTCTGGTGCTATGTTTTGACAAAAGAATCCATTAGAGATGTCGAAGGTTGTTTTGTATTTTTTGCGCACTATGTTATTCATTAGTGCAGCACTGTGTGAGTTTTGCACTGCAAAAGTTTTGCAACATGTGTTAAGGTGTCGGTAATCCAAAACTAGACGATATGAATTGTCTGGTTTGGAGACCGGAAACAAAGGGTTGTTCATTTGTGAGGTGCAAGTTTCAATCACCCCCTGGTATTCTAGCTGATCTAGTATTTCATTTACCTGTTTTTTAGCTTCTTGCTTAATTGGGTACTGCCTTTGTGCAGTTGGTTGTGATTTTAACTGGATTTTGTGAGGAGGAGAGTCCTCATCCCATCCTACATGATTTTTATATAAGGCAGGAGCTAAAGCCACTGCCCATTTTCTGGCAAGTGTGTATTTTTTATGAATCGGGATATGATTCGAGAAGGCAGGCATAATTATTTCTTCGCCATGAGGGCACTCCCTAACAAACTCTGGTGGCCAGTCTTTTTCAGCTAGAAGGATGTCATAGCCCTCGGATAGGTTATCCCAAAATAGTCCCCTTATTTTCCTAGTCTTATCTCCCTCTATACGTAATGTTATCTCGTATATCTTGTGAGGTTTGCTAACTCTGGTGTCCGCAGTTTCCACTTGAAGATATTCATTCGTGTCCACTGTCTCCAGATGATTCATAAGGACTTTGCGAGCTATGCTCACTTCTGCACTGTCTAGCATTGTCTGAGCCCACTCTCCGTTTTTCAGTTGTGTCCTCAGTATTCTCGGCATTGTTAACTACCTTGATACTGGCTACCTTCTTTTTTGGAAATTGTAATTTCTTTTTTAGCTGAGCAGGTTCCTTGTCTTTGGACTTGGTGTGCTCTTCTCTTTGTTCTGATCGTCCTCTTCTTTCCGATTTCTGCGAGGAAGTCTGAAAAGATTAAGAGGGACGTGTATCAATGTCTTGATATCTATCAGGCTTTTTTATATTATCCCTATTTCTAAGGTTATATCTTTTCCCAGAGGGGTCACTCTGGGGTGACCTGTGTCTTTGGTTCGGAGATTTCTCACTTCGCCTAGGAGACCTTCCTCTGGACTGGAATTTCTTTTCTTTAGGATTGGATTGTTTGTTTCCATCCCAGTTCTTTTTTAGTGAATTATTATTAAAAAATATTTTTTCTGGACTTTCAGTCAGTTGTGGTTTTACTGGTATTCCACCTAAACTATCTCTACCTAGTTCCTCATAGGATTTTTCTATGATTCTTGCAATTTCAGCTGGTTGGTCTGCTATATCTGTCTCTTTTAACCTCTGGCGGATCGCCACGTTTGCTGCTTCATCTTTTATGTTGGCTAGTAATATAGCCGAGACCTGCTTGAAGTCTTTCAGTAATTTCATACCAAGAGTTAAAGCGGGTTCAGGACCATATTCATCTTGAATTTGTTTTAGCACATCTGGTATTACCGAAATGGATGGAACACCGTGCGTTTTTGTGTAGATGGAAGCAAAGACTGTACCCCAAGTGTCACAGTCCTCTATGTGTGGTGCGATTCCCATTGGGAGACGGATAGTCAGAATCCTGTGCTTTTCTAGCGGGGTGGTGTCAGGAAACACCGCCTCTATTTGGGTAATTTTCTGTGCCAACCAGAATGGTATTTGTTCCCGTTTAGCCGGTACTTTACCTAGGCAGGATTGGATGTTCTGTGGTGTAATTTTATTTGTGTTCCCCTGGTGAGGGGTCAGCTGTGGAAGTTTAATCGCTGGCTGAATTGTTGATGTCCGCATCACATACTGAACTAATTGTCTATGAATTTTTATTAATTGTTTTAGCTGTGTTAAAAGGTTTGGTGCAGACATCCCATCGATGTCTGGATGTGGTGTGTATCCGGCTAGGACCGGCCACGTTGCTCCTGGTCTACCTAAAGGACCGAGCCTGGTGATGTGATTGTTATGTTTTAGGGCGCCATCAAATAAGAGCAAATGCTCTTGAAATTTGAGTGGTACCTCCACCTCCTCGAAAGGAGTGTACTCATTAGGAGGTTCCTCTATTTTGTAATAGTGGAACTACTTTGTTACAGCATTTGCTGCTGGAAAATGTATCCATGAATAGTATACCTCTGTCTGCCGATATTCGTGTGCCTCAATTACGAATATGACTGTGCCACCTCTAGGTGTCAGTCCATTTTCTATAAGTTTCAGGGTTATAGATCTCCTTTTGATGACCGGGATGAGTATTATATCCCCGTCCGCATCTAGTGCTGCAGCATCAGCCGCTGCGAGTTCAGCTGCTAATCTAACTGCCTCTCTTTCTTCTTCATTGTCTGACATTTTACTGTCCTGAAGGTTATTTCTTTTGTTTGCAGATCAGGTTTCTTATGGAAACAAAGATTAGATGCACAATATTTTGGAACAGTGTATCCTTCAACGTTGACTATACCAAGAACCATACATAGGAGTTCCCTCCTGCGAGGTCTGGCGGATATAACCTTTCACCCACTCCAGACGTCTTTGGAGTATTTGGGAAAAGGGGTCTGAGTGAGAAAGCACGACTGAGTTACTCTAAATGTCTTACGTTAGTTTTATCGCCCTTTCCAAACGCGTTGGGCGCCATGTAGTGTAGTTCCTATCATCCCAATAGGCTCTGCGCATTGGAATAATACCTACAGCAGTAAAGGCCTAGGCCAGACGTTAACTAGGTCTACTACTGTCGATACTAGACTTAAAGTTTTGGGTTTGCCAGCTTAGCTCAGAGTTCACTAGAAACTTTCTCGAATGTTCAAGGAGGACTTAACTTCCCTGATTAGACAAGAAGGGATTTAGTTTCTGACAACCATAGAACATGACAACTTTGCTCTCCCCTAATCAAGAGTAAATCTCGAGAGTCGTGTGAACAAAAGGCAATTTATTTTACTCAGTCAGTACGTGCATTCTTAGTCTCATCAGAATGTAGAGAAAAGGAAGAGACGGGCGTGTTCAATAAAAAGGTGTTATTTATTGATCAGTCTCTTTTCTCATACAAGAGAAATGGATCGATATTATTGCAATACTTATAGCTAAGTAAAGTGCATACATTAAAAGCAATAGTATAAAATAATACTGTAAAAACATTGATATGGTTTCTAAGCCATAAGATGTTTTAAAATGAATAAAATATATTACATACACATATACATTTGACTAAACGTACTCAACTGGTGTTTCTAGATACGCCTACCCCGTGTACCTGACCTAAGTCTAATACGTGGGCGGGAATAGAAAGTTACAGTTTAAGTTAAGTTTGTTTTTGCCAAGTGGATAACTAAAGAATTCTCTGTGAGGGGTCATTCAGTTCTGTACCTGGAAGTTAGGATGAATGAGGAATGGTATCTCTCTCTCTGGTCTCGATATTCCAGGCTGCCTGCGAAGGCTACCCAGAAACGCCGGTGCTGGATTCTCGGCAGGAGAAAGCAGCGCGTCTCTCAGCGCGTCAGGAAGGCGGGGCTGCTGCCAGCGGGGTCTGCTCTGCTCTTGGCTTCGGCAAGTATGGCTGCTCCGTCTCGTCACCACGCGTGTGTTTGCATAGGGCAAGATCGGTAATATTTATACCTTTAAGGTGCCGAGATTGACGTAAGGATGGACATAGATACGTCAATAAGGATGTCATACGACTTGCTCGTTAGCACATTCTTTTACTGAAGTTCTCTGTGAAATCAAAACAATGGCCGCAGGGTTTTGCCCAGGTTGTCATAGGTTTGATTTGTTATGAGAACTCCGTATGCCTTATCAGGGGCTGGAGGAATATCGCTTGTCTAATTAGATCGCAAGCGTTATGACCTAATCAGATAACACGTTCCTGTGCCGTAGTGTGACTGCGTCAGATAGCGGTATCTGCATCATGGGGGTTTTCTGCCTCATGGGCTGACTGCTAGTTAACTTGTTGGTTCGTTTAACTAGAATAGGGTCAGGAATAGGGGGATCGATTCAGAACCTATAGGAATACATGACAATGATCACCTCTCCTTGTCTGTCCATATCAGAGTTAGTATTTTTGTAAGTTTGAAACATTAATGGGTGGTACATGAACACAGAAGAGTATAACTGAGGTAGTTTTTAGTTAGTTAGAGAGATGGAGAAGGAGATATGCTGCATGAGACAGGGGTGCTGTTGGAGTGACAAGAGATGCTGAAGAAGAATCGAATCGCAGAACCATTTACCTTAAGCTAATTAATTTAGAAGAAGATCGCGGAAGAATCTCGAGGAGGAAGAGAGTGTTAGGTAGGGGTGCTACGCAAGCGTCGGTGGTAAAGAGGTCATCTATCCTGAACTGATTCCTGTCCTGAAGCCGTTGGTCGCCAGATCTTTCTTTGGGGACCCTTCCCAGCTCCTTGGCCTGGGGGTTGGTTTTCACACCGTACTTGGTAAATATAATTATATGTCTGTATATGTGCCTATGTCCTTTTCTCTCTATTCTCTCCTTTCCATGCATAGTTATTGCATTGTATAAATGAATGCATTTGATAATTGATTAATTGAATCTTCCTTCCTATGAAGAGACGACGACTGTTCTGTACTTTGTAAGTGGTTCACATGAAATTAATCTTAGACAAAGATTTAAAATGTTTCCCGACTCTGTGTTTATTTAATATTTGCAAGTAAGTTGATTTATGTCCTTTCACCATCAACTAGTTCAACTAATGGTCCATCGTCCAGAGGAAAGAACTTTTTGATCAGTGAAAGATTAGTTAGGAATCAGAGATAACTAATCTTGATATGGTAAGAAATTCATAAAACCATGACACCAGCAGTTATTGCCAGGTTGTTGTGAGTGTGTGTATGGGCCCAGGTTAGTTTATGGTGTTGGATTACCTGTTGCTGGTAAGCCGCTGGATCAGAGTGTCTATACTGCTATCAACCACAGCAAGTACTTTATCTAAATTATCCTGATCAATTTGATGTAAGCGTGCTGCTACTTCCATTTGTGACAGTTTCCAAAACTCATTATATGCTGTATAAACAAAACGTTTAGTGTGAGGGGATTTTGGACCTAAAAGAAAATCAGTAAGATCAATGTTACCTGATAAAAGGGAAATATGTTGTTTGACGGGCGACAGCGTGGAATGTTCCAACCACTGTTGACATAATTTACCTACAGAATACGTGGTAACTGAATGAGAATGGGTGTAACGCGGGTCAGGTCTACTTTGAGTGAACTCTTCCGTTGCATTTGTAAAACATAAATAACAAGCATTTGTGTTCATTGGCCACAGTAACCAACCAGAAGGGTCAATACTAGATGAATTAAGAGTACACTTTAGAAACCTAACAGTCAAGTTCTCAATCGTGTAGTTTGTATGCACACGCCATGTGTCATAGTCACTTAAACACAGAATAGAGGGTGTATTCAAATTTTTAGCAGTGGCCAAACCAAAACAGGTAGTCTGCTGAACCATCTGATTTTAAAATATTAGTTGAGACGGTATTAAACATGCACCATGCAAGGACTCAATATCCTGCAGCGGCCAACTGTTTGTTCCTCAAATAGATTTTAAATCTACTGTGTCCTTCCAATAATCGTAACCTTTCAGGGACAAATCAGTTTTGAAGGAAGAGGAATAAAGCAATTTAGTGTGGGTAAGCATGTATTTGTTGCGTGTGGGCTTATTTGATTTATAAAAATAAGACACAGGGTCCGCTAGATTGTAACCAGAAAAATATGCACATTTTCTTTTCTGTGTTATTGAACTTCCCTTAAATGGCATTGGGCAATATTCCCACTGCGTGTAATTAATCTGTGGTCTTTGAGTACTGATTTTATGCAACAAATGATGGCCATAATGTTGGCAGTAAAATAAATCTGCATAATTTGTGGACTTCAATGCAGGTCTTCAGTATCAAATACAGTGTAATACTGCAAATCAGAAAACAATGAGTAAACAGCGTTTACATCCCAGTCAGGTAAAACAACATCACACAAAGAAACTCGGAATATGTATGGAATTTGCATGGTCTCCGTAGCACGATATACATCAAATGGCACTTTATCCCAAATTATGCAATCAGCGATTGGGAAAGCTGAAATGTTAACTAGGGCCTGATCTTTTTTCATTTTATGAGATGAAGTATGAGGGGCCAGAACTCCGTCAACCAAGTCTATAGCAGAGCGTTCAGGTAAGTAGTTGCCATTAATCAAAAGGAGAAAGACAGTCACAAAGCCAATATACATGAAGAGGAACACCATTGACAACCCCATCCAGACGTATGTCCATGACAGGACCAGGTACATTTTTTTAACAAGGAGAAGAAAACACAAACCTGTGTAGGAGGCACCGCTATAGACGAAGACAGCGAAGATATATCTGAAGAAAAGTTACCTATGTCCATATAATAACCACTGGAACCGAGCTAAAACAATGGGGGCTGCTCTTCATTGGAAGGTGAATGAATTGTATTGTCAGGAACATCAACTATAACTTCAACTAGTGGGGAAGCATACTCGTTATCCACAGTTGTAGATGTAGAAGACAACACAGACATTAAACCAATTGAAGACTCAATTTTCGCTTTCAGTAGTTGGCGAGAATTCGGGGAAACAGAATTCATCTGAAGTGAAACATCTCGACGCGGAATTCTTGTAGGCATAATATTGAGTATCCGCCATATGGTGCAACTTGACATTTGAATGGAAATTAATTGATACCCCTTACGACCAGGTAGCGGAGGTAAGATCACAGTACGAGTGCCTTTTAAACCTAGGACTGAGACTGGTGCACGGTACGATGGACCAAGTTCTTTCTTGTTTTCCACCTTCTCTCAGACCAGATCACCAACTTTAGGAAGCCAGCCAGAAACCAGAATCAGGACTGCAGCATCCTGTAACATTGCACAATGTTTATCTCCCTACATTGAGCCACTCACTGAAGTACTGCTGCAGGCTAGTATCTCCTTCCACATGTATGCAGACGACACTCATCTGTATATGAAGATAACATTCCTGGAAGAGATCAACATAATGAACCAAGCACTACAAAAGACCGTTCACTGACTATCTAGCAATCATCATAAACTCAACTGGCAGAAAACAGAATTCCTTCTGCTCTCCCCTCCTAAATCCTCCACGATGATCAAAGAATGGTCCACATTGATCACAGCCCTAAACGGTACTCTGATCCTAGTTGATTCTACCAAGTCTCTTGGAATCACATTGGATAAGGATTCAAACATGCAAGCACACCTCAACACTATGGCAAAAAATGCCCGTTCAATCTGAGCTATCGCAGAAAATTGAAACCGCTCATCGACACTGCTGACCTTAAAACAGCAGTCCAAGCTTTGGTTATCTCAAGGATTGAGTATAGATGCTCAACTCTAGCAGGGCTTCTTAAGATTTCAACAGCTCCACTAAAATCTTGCCTCAATGCTGCAGCTAGACTATTAACGGGTATAAGAAAATTTGACCACATCACTCCACATCTGAAAGCGCTCAAATGGCTACCATATGAGGCAAGAATTAAGCTAAAGATGGTGTGTATTACCCACAAAGCTCTACACTACAAAACCCCACTTTACCTTGCCCAGAAAATTACGATTTCCAGAGGCATTAGATCTTCGAGGGGGTCTGCGGATTTCTTACTGAAACCAGCATTCTTCCGTAAGAAGAGAACTTATGATAGAGCATTATCGGGAGCTGCACCGTGAATTTGGATTGCGCTTTCACCGAATATCAGAGGAATCACCTCTGTCTCGCAATTCAATTCCTCCCTAAACTAACTGCGGTCTAATCTTGGCTCCTTTTGAGACTTTCAGTCATTCTTGATTATTCTACATTCAGCTGTGCTAGTAGGGAAGGTAAACAGGATGACAGTACTGCTAATCTCAGAGCAATGACTCCGGGGATAGCACAAGTCAATGGCCTTTCATTGAAACTTACCTATGGGCCACAATCAGCCCTGTTTGGATACCTCAAGTCCATTCATAAGATTCAGGGACGATGGATAATGTAAGGTACTTCCATCAATCCACATGGATATTGGACTAGGCTTGGAACTGCTTATACAGTTGCTGACTCCTCGTTGTCTTTAGGAATGGTATTACATTTTATATGCAAGTATGTCATGACTTGTACTACTGTAACCTGACTTGATGCCTAGTAATACTTAATATGTATATTATTTGTAAATTTGTAAACATTGAAGAAAACTGATTGCTGTTGGATTGTAAAGCGCTCTGACATCCAGAATTGGGTCATGTCCGTGCTATAGAAAACACTGAATAAAGAAAGAAAGAAAGAAAGACACTCATATGTTTTATAACAGTACGAGCGTCAGCACTGTGTTGCAGCCAAACCCAAATGAACCTAGGGCACAAATCCACTGTAAGCAAAATATATTTGAAAGCATTAGCTTTCAAAGGACTGTAGTGATCAAGATAAATACAACCAAACGGTTGATGTGAGAGGAAAAGTTGAGTATATGGTGGACATGAGACAGTAGAAGGTTTAATCTGTTGACAAATGTCACAGGAAATGACATATTTGCGTGTTTGCTGGTATAAGCCACGCCACCAGAAACTGTCGCTGACACTCCCGCATGTGCAGAAAGCCATGCCTTCATGGCAGCCACAATCAATGAAAGCCTGCGGTTCTCGTTGGGAATCAAACGATCACCAACTGATGGAATAGTTACAAATGGAATCTGATCAGGTGTTAAGTGATAGGTGTAATGAGAAGGGAATCTCTGGGAAAGCTGTATTCTCTCCTTCATTGCAGCAACATTCTCCAAAATTTCAATATCAATTTTAGTCATAGACCTAGTGACAGCTGCTATAGAGCATGTGGCTACTGCGGAATTGGCGGCCTCATCATCCAATGAATTCCCAACTGCGTGTGCTCCCTCACGCTGATGGCCCAATGTATAGATAAAATGTGTGAGTGGCAAATGTTCCTTAAGAGCGGTGGAGAAGGACGAACATGTTGATATTGTAAAAACTCTTGTGTTCGCGAAGAAGGGTCAAAGACAAAATTGACATCAGCCAATGTCATTGAACTAGCCCACTGTATCCAACAAGGATGCAGAGCTTTAGAATTGGGTACACTCGCCTTCATGACAGTCTCTAAGGCTGGCACCGGTGAAACCATAAAAATGCGTTTACCCTGAGCCAGAGAAAGTTCCTTCAGAATCGCCATCTGTACTGCAGTCAAAAGATTTTCGGGCAAAGAAAATAATCAATAGCCGAATTGTTGATCCGACGATTCCTGAAAGGAATGAGGCGAACAAGGATCAGGGACTTGGAACCTCTCTGGTTTCTTAATTTTAGTGAGGTCATGTAAATCATATCTACGTTCAGAAGCGTCAGGTGGAGGTGAACCAGCGCGAGAAATAGGCTTCTATTGTTGTTGCTGTCGCACATTCTTATTCCATGTCTTCTTTGAAAAGACTGGATGACCCTCCTTGTGTCGTACCCCCAAACTATTGCGTCCTAAGAAAGTATACATATCCGCATAATAATCGGCAGCTGCTGCTCCCGATCAGCCTTGCCACCACCGCTATGCGTTGGCGCATCTGTAAGCAAACTGCTTCACCCTTAATATTGACCAGGATCATATCAGTGACAATAGGGAACATGCCCACTAACTTCATCCCCACATCCTGGGCTGGATAAGCCCCGTGCTCATCCTGTACGCGTTTTAGAATGCTCAGCAGAGTGCCCTTTGAGGGGGTGCCAAAGCACAGTGTATACACTGAAGCAAACACCATCCCCCCAGGTGTTGCAGTCCGCTAAAGGAGGAATCAGACCACTCTGTAGAAAGTCCTCACGATTCTGGGGACATTTTCCTATCACAGAGTTAATTATGACGGGACTAATCACAAGTCCTCCACCCTGACCTGGTGTCATAGGAGCAGCTCCAGCCGGAGATGTCTGAAGTGCACAAGGCATAAACAGTATGACTCGTCTATGAAGATAAACTAATTGTGTATATAGCCGACGTAGCTTCGTGATAGTAACATTGAGATAATTGGGATGTGGTGTAAAGCCATCCAAAACAGGCCAAGTAGCCCCATCAATAAACAAGGGGCCCATTCGAACAAAAGAGACTGTATGAGAAAGGGCGCCATGAAACCAAATAGCGTGCTCCCAGGACGTCAACAGAAGTTCAATCATCGCATAAGGACGATACACTGCTGGAGGAGCAGCAGCTGTGTAAGTATGAAAAATATAATCACTAGCGTTGTTAGAATTGGGGGTCTCTAGTTGGCACAGGTAGGTACTTGTGACAAATAGGGACCCTCTCCTCTAGTCAGAGTAAGGGGGATTACACTCCTAAAATAACCCCTGCTCACCTCCGTGGTAGCTTGGCACGAGCAGCAAGGCTTTATTTCAGAGGTGTTGTAAGTTAAGCATTTGTGACCACATACAGTAACCCAGTGACAACACTACAAATGGACACCACACAAGCATTATATCAAAAATAAGTATATTTTATATAGAGTTACCACAAGAACAATAAACGACAAAAAGAATCCACAGTACTATTAGATTTCAAGAGTTCTTGTAAAAAAAGGCTTAAATCAAGGTTCTGTGCAAGTCGGTAGCCCGGACGGGCTACAGCGTTGTTGGTAATAACAGAGTCTAGCAAATCCAGCGGACCGCGTCGGTACGGGCCCACTCAAATGTCGACAGACTCAGTCACAGTACCTTTTACTTGGGGCGGCCGGCACGGATTTGCGAGCCGGTTCCGGTGATCGTCGCAGTTCACAAAGGAAGCGTTGCAGGATGCGTTGTCCCTCGATGCGGTGCAGGCAGTGGCCCGTTGACAGAGTCGGTGGATCCAAGGCTTGCATTGCAGGGCGAGACGGTGCTTCGATGCAGTGCATGCAGCTTGCGGTGCGGGGAACGAGCTGGAGTTCCGGAGCTGGCATCGATCAGTCCGGACAGCGGTGCGGGTCGGGCGGTGTGTCGCAAAGCGTGCAAGGAGGTGCGGTCACAGGACTCGAAGTCAGCAGCAGTGACCGCGTCGGTCAGACCAGTTCGATTCGGTGTAGCGAGGCGTTGCACGTCGTGGTGTCTACCAGTCACGGTGCAGGCTATGGCTCGGTGACGGCGTCAGGACGGAGTCGGTGAGCGCAGAGCTTATGTTGTATGAGGTGGACGTTGCTTGATGCGGTGCCTACAGGACACCGGGCTGGGCGCGAGAGTCGGTCACAGCTCCCTGCCTCTGTAGCCACTTGTTTCCAGCAGCAATTCACAAAGGCTGGTGAAGTCCACTGGTCCTGGGACTTCGGTCAGGGGGCAAGCTCTCTTCCAAGCCCTTGCAGATCTTTGCACATGTTGAAAGAAAAGTCCACAAAGTTCTTTCTCCTCTCTTTAGCTGTCAAGCACCCACTGCAGGCCAATCCCCCAAGCAGCACTTCAGCTTGGGAATAGTCTCTCCTCAGTTTCCTCAGGTTCTTTCTCCTCAGCAGAGGTTTCGTCTTCGTCCTACCCTATACTTACAATGCACCCTGCCCTTGGGCCTACCATAGGGGTGACTAATATGAAAAAAAGGGAAAGTTTAGGGACTGGCAAGTGGGTGCACTTGCCCAGTCAGCATGACAGTACCAGACTGCACGCAGGCTCTGCAATGGCAGACCTTAGACACATTTTACAAGGCCGCTTCTGTGGGTGGCACAATCAGTGCTGCAAACCCACTAGCAGCATTTGGATTTACACATCCTGGGCACACTCAGTGCACTGTACTAGGGTCTGACAAGTAAACCAAATATCCAATCAGGGAACCACTAATCAATACATCAATTTGCAGTAGGGAGCCCTTGCACTGTGGCACTGGACAGCAGTGGCACAGTGCCCAAAGCATCTAACACCAGCAAAAACACATGAGGCAACAGCAAAAAGGGAAGTGAACCCATGCCAATGGTGCCAGGTCTAACAAGAGTTAATTGCGGAAAATGTAGCCCAAGAATAAAACACCTTGAAGCTGTATGCTGGATCCGCTTCAACCACGAAAATAAAAGTAGCGCCTGCATTTGGTACCCCGTGCTGAGTCAGATAATTTGTAACCGTCGCCCAGCATTGTGCCGGAATAGCGACCAGTTGTGCCATGTAAAAGCAAAAAAAAGTCAATACAATGGTGATGCAAAATGGGGTCTATAAACCTTTTAAACTTTTAGCTTGAAAACCCTACTGAAATAGGTGTACCCACAAATGAGTAGGCAAAGCTCCCCGACTACATATGTCTCTTGGAGCCGGTGAGAGGGTATCGTGGACAAGCACTCAGGGGTCCCATATATAAGTACCAGACCAAACGTTGGTGGGGCCATGTTGCAGTGATTCTGCACAAACACAGAATTATGCGTAGGATTATGGGACCTTAGTGCATAGGGACTGAGTCATCCTACCACCTTAGTACGCATGAGCCCAGGACCGACTAGCTATAGTGTCTCAATTGCTCTCCTACTCACTCACAGAGAAACAAAGGATTAGACACCCCAGAACACAACACTCCCGACTCTCTCAGGAATCACGGTTGCAAGATACAGCATTTTGCTCACACTCTTGTACTTGTCCACAATAAGATCTGACAGAGACACAAACAAGTTTAAAATATTTATTTTAAATAAGGTGCTCTAATATGCAGTATACGTGCCACAATAAGCAGGAAAATGCCTAACACAAATACGGTCAGCATAGCAAGTAGTCCGTAAATCATTAAATGAGCTGTCATTATGAAAATACAGTGTAGCCTAATCTCCCTCCCCTTATATAGAAGCAGAATGATTATATATTAGAAGATTTCTGGGCATTGTCTGCATACCCCATACCTCAGTCTATAGATGGTAGATCTACATTATAGATGCTGTCTCACTCTTCTCCCTGGAAATGTATCACTCCAATTGTGTGCTACCTATTCGTGTATTCCAATAAGACTAAAGGACGTATTACAAAACAACAGTTGCCTCTGTATGTTTTGTCTAGATGCTAGGACCTGACCAGAACAGAATAACAAGGGGCATTGTTGATCGACCTTGCTCACAATGTTGAGACTAAATCCCAGGAACCTGCAGAGTGTGAACACAGCGGTAGCTTCTCATGTGAAAACGGCAAAAGAAGCATTTGCAAAATAAACTCATATGGTAACGTGTGCAAAGCAGCGGACAGTTTGCAGTGTGTTCATGCTCACTTAGGGAAGACGACAAGGTCTCCATAGGCCATGTAACAATAGTTGACTCACAACCGACACGCTAACGCCACCTTCTCAATAACAGAATAAGTGCTTTCTGTCCCCTTGAGTGTAAATGAAGAAAATGCCACAATACGCTTGCAACCATCCTTTCCATGCATCAACACTGCATCTAACCCATACACACTTGCATTAACCACCACAATGGTTTTGTCATGTGGATCAAAAGTTTTAAGGATCACAGCTCTTACAAGGTCAGCCTTTATCCCTTAAAATGCTTGCTGACACTCATAGGACCACACAAAATAAACACCTTTCTTCATTAGGACTCTTAAACTGTGCACTTTGTCAGCAAAATGGGGAACGAACTTGGAATAATATTCAGCTAATCCTAAGAAGGAGAGCAATTGTTCCTTGTCCTTCGGCAATGGTGCATTCTCTATCGCATCCATCAATTTTTTCTTTGGCATGACACCCTCTCTCGACAATGTGTGTCCTAAATAGTCAACCTGCAAGATGCCAAAATTGTGATTATCAGCACTTACTGTTAGTCCTGCATCTTGCAACCTTTTCAAAACTTAATCCAACTCAGCATTGTGCCTATCTACATCCGCTCTCCACACTAAGATGTCATCTTGGAATACCTTCATATTTTGGATGCCTTTCAAAACATTGGACTTGAGCCTTTGAATATCGCGGAACCAGTTGCTAAACCAGGAGGATGTAATTTGTCCATGCCTACATTTTCCCATACACCCCTGTTAATTATAGTGAACTGGGAACACGAATATTCCCACACAGACACATCGCTACCATTGATTTTTAATGTGCATGTGGTAGGATGATAACCATCATATATATTAGTGACAGTTTTCCCACAAATTACCAATACCTCCACATCATCACCATCGCCTTCATCGTTTTCATGAACATTCACAGTATTTACTGACTTGCTCCAATTTGCCTTATCATCCCTCTTGCACATCCTGGAGAAATGACCCATTTTTCTACATTTATAGCACTTGACCTTGGCAGCAGGACAGCTATCTGCCTCCGTTGTATGCCTAACACTACCACATCTGTAACACATTGTTCTGTTTTTGTTATTACTGATCGCCCTCCCTTCGAAGGTCTTGGTCTGCACTTTTTCTAGGTCTTCTAAGTCCTTTTTTATTTTATAAAGTACATTGACCCTGCCTGAATCCTGTTTATCCCTTCCTTGATCACTACTGAGTTCATTGACATGCATAGGAGTATTCTCCAACCGCCTGGCGATATCGATGTTCTTTTGTAGTGATGGATCCTTCAATTCTAACAGCCTCTCCTGAATCTTGCTGTTGTACATCCTATTAATAAGCTGATCCCTGATTATCTCCATGTGTAACTCCTTGAATTTGCATGTGGCAGCTAGGGTCTTTAGCACAGCTATGTATTGTTCCACAGTCTTGCTTGTAACTGTGCCCTAGAGAAACACCGGTGTTTTTCTACAACAATGCTGTTTTTTTCCATAACTATCATCCAAGGCGTTCATGACTTCTACATACTCATCTACCATTGTTTATGGGTCAGACCCTTCCTTACCTTCTTGATTCGTGGATGAGGCGCGTAAGGGCCTTGGCAGCGTTTATAATACCCTCCTCCCTTCTACACCTTAAATTATGTTTCAGCAAGACTACTTTACGTGCTACTACAAAGGTTTTACCCCCTTTTCACTTCTAAGTAGATCTCAAAAGAATCATGCCAATCCTCCCACACCATAGTTGGTAAACCAGGCTTTTGTAAAAATGTGGGTGGTGCAGAGACTGAAGTGGTATCCATAATTCTATCTCTTGAATTCCCAAACTATTTTATTATTTATTTATTTTTTTTGCAGAGTTTTACATAGCGCGAACTAGACCCGAACTGAATCAGGTATCAGAACGCTTTACATAGCACCAGTTACGTTACATGAGGACACGCATTCATTTTAGGCACGGGGAGATTAAGTGATTTGCCCAGAATCACAGGAGGTTCCACACAATGTGCACCCACTTATCATATGTAAATAATACTGCCCTGTTTCTGAACCAAACAATTTTCTTTGTAAAAATAATATACACTCCCAGATAACCCTCACACAGTCAATACATATAGCAGTAAATATTTCAAAATAACAGAATACAACCAATAAAGTAGCCACAGTTGTCATCCATAAATAATAAGAAATGCCACTCCTGAAGTCCAGCCAAGTCTTACTCACACCTTCTCTCACCGCTCTTTGTGCATGGTTTGAGACCAGGAACAAACGACAGACAATGCACCCCGCACCTTCGCTGTGCCTGTCAGCACTGTATGACACTGGAAGAACCAGCACTCGCTTCTCACAAATTCTCACAAAGTGTGGAGATCACATAGGAACTGGATGCCGATCTCATACTAGGTATCCCACACTGCTCGGGTGCTCGCCGGAACAGGAACAGGAACAGCTCCCATTTCCTGTTCCCACAATGCCCTGGTGAGGCGCAACGTTGGCCTCGCCACAATCGCAGGAAGATTTCTCACACATCACTGATGTAAGCTGCTGACTATGATTAAGTAGATGTGTCCCCGACATACAACCCTAGAGATCCCCGGTCCCCCTCCATCAGCAACTGTTTGCCTCCTTTGCTGCCGTTCCACAATCCAGAACCCAGACGAGAAAGCATCCTGAGGGCACTTGTTGCTGGGAGTATGTTGCCTTTGGAACAGAATACAACAGTTCCAATCCTCGAGATTCCATCGATTCGTACCTGGGCTTGTTCTGCAGTCTATTTAAAGGCACTAACTATTGAGCATGGCTTGAGAGCACTTAATGACCTGGTTAAATCTGATAGTAAAGGTGCCCATACAGAAACCATCTCATACAAGCCATATAGATTACATCTTGATCAATTTGAGGCTGTGGCCAACAGTCATTGACAGATAGTTACAGAAAGAACAGATTGTGACCATAATCATCTATCAGCAACATTCACGTCTTTCTGTGAATCCATTAATTTGAATGCGAACCATCCGCTAATACCAGAGAGGCTGTCCTCACAGGCGATAAACGCAACTTGAAATGGCCCCAGATTGCTGCTCCTCCACAAATTTTGGGCGCGATTCATAACAACCTTAATGCAGCATTTATGAAGATTGAAGAGGCCTGTGAACGCGCATATCATCAAATAGCTACGATTCACAAGGTTGTTTTTAAACAAGTTTTATCCCTTTTTATAATTCCTAATACATCGCTCAGGAAGCATAAAAGAAAAAAGCACCACTTGTTGTATAACATGTCGTTTATTCCGTCCTGTTGGGATCTTGCCGTTATCCCTCTTTATTCCCGTACTATTCGGACACCCTGGATAGGAACCTAAATAAGTTGTTTTTGCTGATCCCAGGTCAATCAGTTACTTCAATCATGGACAATTTGTTTTGCTAATCCTGGGTCTTATCCTGGAGAGGACCTGTGGCCCTTATTAGGGATAATTTTATTCTCAGACTCTCTAGTGTGCTATCTGGGGTCCTGTTTGGGATTTTATACTTTCCCGACTCAGGGATCTGACCCCTTCATCATAATTGGCGCGGGCCACAACCCCACTCATCACTCATTGTTGCCATCCCTCTTGGTATTTGTACCAGGTGCGTCCTCTCTTGTTTGTACCCGATTATTGCGACCTGAAAAGGTGAGACCCATATCTGGGTCATGCACTGAAACGCGCATCAGCGCTGGAGTTTTTCTTGTCTACTTGTTATTTCTTGTCTCCCCCTCTACAATTATCAGTATACTGAAAAATAATGGGATTCTAAATATGAATTGTAACATCTATGGATTTCCTTCTCAAATGTTAATTTTGTAATTGATCCAAGTTATTCCATCTCTGTGGATCACCCAGAATTATTTTTGTCTCAATTTGTGGGTGGATTTGCTTCCATGTATATATTGTTATTTTGTAAATGTTGAACCCTTATTTTGCAGGACGTATGAGTATGTGTGGGTATGCTTCTGTTTGGTTGAACAAATGTGTGTTTGGGATGTATGATGCACTGGGATTCATATAACTTTTTGGTGTACTATTTATTGTGTTTCTATATAAATTGCAAAATTATATTTATTAAATTAAGTTGTTTTTTTCCGCATTTAATGTTTTTGAAGATCATATTTTGGAAGTCCAGTGTTTCATGTATGCAGTACTCATATCAGTGACTATTGGCACATTGGAATTTGTTCACAGGCAGGTAAATTTTGTCTTGATTGTATTCCACATGTTGTTTAATAGTTTTTTTTTTTTAAATGTATTTAAGTTTTATTAAGGTAATTGCAATGCAACAGTAAAATACAAGACAGAAGTTCCATGCAGATACACAGTGCAGTGTGGCAAGGTCCAACATAGGCATGTCCATTACAGTGAGTGGCATATCATCAACAAGAAAAGCCTGTAACAGTGTTCTGGCTATTCAGTACTCCCTGAGAACATATACACCCAGGTGGGCTAGTCTAGGAAAGAAACATGTTGTTTAATAGTTAAGCGCGCGCAACAGGGTACAAAGTTCCCCAGGGAAAGAGGTTTAGCTACAGAGGAGAGATGAATACAGAGTAGACCATCAAGGAACCAAGAGGTTCCTCTGTCGGAATTAGAGAGCCTCACACACCCAAGGCATTTAGGTGTGGAACACGCCCAGACCGTAGGGTGTCCAGTGTCATCATTGGCTCACTGCTCCTCGTCAGACCGGCGCTGCAATGTCTGACGGGGTGCCAGCAGGCACCCTTTTGGCGGAGTTCTTTTATTCCTTGCCAGCGGTGTGTGCGAGTCAGGGAGATGGTAGTGTAGTCGGTGTAGAAAAAGTGAGTGATAAAAAGGGTAACCAGTTCACAATAGAATTTATTGGTGTGGCTGCTTCCCTGATTAAAAGGGGGTGAGAGGGGAGCGAGGCACTGTGTGGTGTATCAGAACCTAGCTCTACCCCCTGGTATGGTCAACATGTTTCTCGCCATCCGGCGATTCGTCAGGACCAAAACAGTACTACACGTGAAAAAGGTGCTAGAAAATACAACAAGAAAAATAAAACACAGTACAAATACAACCTCACTGGGTCGGTTGAGTAGGGGGCCGGAGGTCCTGCTCTAATTAGGCGACCTATAGGGTGAGGAAATATAGATTAAAAGCAAAAAGGACAAAAACCATTGTAAGTATGTCTTGGTGAAATAATCGTACTTTGGTATACTGTACAAGGTCACTCTGTAATATATTACTCTCCACATTAAAAGATAGAGGGTGGATGAAGCGTGCAGGAGATACAGACACACAGATTATTCATAATCAGTTAATTTGGTGGTACAATTCTAATCTCTCACTGGAGATCTCAGGGATTACAGAATACATAGCGAATTAGTCTAGTCCTTCCATGCAACACCGTGGTCCAGTGGACGCACAGGGGAACAAAGCAGCGATTCCTTACCCTAAGAAGGATTAGAAAGGGCCTCGCAGTCTGCTCCCGTGAGGCCAGCGCTGTCTGGTGGTGATGCCTGTGAATGGTAAAACGGCAGGGATGTGGTTGGAATGCAAGGCATGTGTAGTAAGAGATAAGGTGTTTAGTCAGAAGTGACTGACGCTATGTTTCTCAGGTACTCGCAAGGTGAGGGGACAACTTAGTAAGGACATTAGCGCGAATGCAGGGGAGAAAAGGTCACTCCTAAAGGGGCATTACCCGTTTAATGAATGCAGAGTTTCAAGTAACTGCTAGGGTATAGGTAAGGTAAACAGGAGAGGTAGCGGTAAAAGTAGAGGTAACCGGAGGGACCAGAGCCATTGTGATGAAGGCTCTATCGTGTCGGTGTAGTACTACCGAGCTGCTGCTTGCTAGCACCAGTGTCCTCCTCCCTCCACCAGTGTATTGGTGGATCGGTCTCCTGGTGAGGCTGGCGGTTTAGTCTGACGAGGGCTATGGGTAGGACTCCCATTGCGTGGTGTGCCGGGCAGCGGGTAGCAATTTACTCATATGAAAAGAGTCACGGGAAGGGGAGGGGGGGGGGGGAAAGGGAGAGGAAAGGGGGGGGTTTGTTTTGCGTAGCGCTGGGGTGGAGAGCTGGGGAAATGAAAAGTGACGGAGTCCACGAGCTTACCTTAGTCCATGCGCCAGCGGCCAGAGACACCTACCCCTCACGCTCGCGGCACCTGGTCAGGGTGCGGAGCGACTGGTGCCTCGTCTCGGTGTTTGCTGTGCTTACAAAGGCGCTTTCGTGTGCGTCACCAAACCAACGGTGGTAGTTGATTGGTGCGCATCATCCACGGGCGTATTGGTAGCCCGAGCCTCTGAATGGACGCGGCGGCCATGTTAGGATGGGCAGTGTTCAGCCGTGTGTGCGTTGCGCATGCGCGACTAGCGGCTCGGGACTCCAGGGGTCACTGTCAATCCACAGTGATTGTGGCGGCCATGATTGAATGGTCATTGCCGTGGCCGAAAAGTGGCTATGTAGGCTGCCTCCAGTCCGGAAGATTCCCCTGTAAGAGCCTGCAGTACTTAGCTCTAGATATTCACAGAGGAACCATCGAGGACTGCGTGAGAGAATGTACCTACAATGTGTGCCGATAGATAAAATGGTATGTGTTGGAGCACTACATGCATATAGGGAGGCTACATGCCCGCGGGGTACATGGGAGCCAGGTAGCCGCAGTCAGGGTGGAACCTGTAAATTAGTAAATAGTTAATGCCATAAAACACAAATATATGGCTCACATACCAATTCTAAGGAAAGATTACAAAAAGGCTATCTTCTATGCAAAAAAAGAGTGGGATCAACAAAGGTGCAGGGCCCTGTTGGACTCATGTTCTACAGGTGATTCGTCCAAATTCTGGGCCTTGGTGGCTAAGGATTGCTCAAGAACTACACAGAAGGTATTTACAGCTCCGACACGCCCTGGCCCCCGCAATAGCAGGCATGCCGTCCTTGCCGGAGTTTAGTCCCCTAGAAGCGAAAGTCTTTATGGGGGAGTTGGAATCGAAGAAAATCTCAACCATATATCAAACCTTAGTTACACACTGTTCCCCTTCTCTTGATAAGTTGTGGGCGGTCTGGGAGAGTGATCTGGGAAGTTTGGAGGAGGAGGACTGGAGAGAAGCCCTGGAGGCCCCTAGGGGAGCAGCGATAACAGTGCGCCTGCGCTTTATCCAATTTAAGTACCTTCACAGGGCATATTACACGAGGGAACGATTGTGGAAGGCGGGGCTGATAGCCTCCCCGGATTGTTTGAGGTGTGGCAGTGCGGTAGGCTCCTTCTTGCATACAGTATGGGGATGTATACGGCTGCAGAGATTTTGGACCGGTGTGTGGGACTGCTTGGAGGAAGTGTTGGCATGGGAACTCCCTCGCACGCCGCAGCTGGGCCTTCTTCACGTTATGGAACAAGTGGGGGGTAATCTGTATAAACAACACTTGCTCCTACTGGGACTTACGGTAGCCAAACGGGATATAGCCCAAGCCTGGAAGGCCCCCAAGGCCCCGTTGGTGGGGGTGTGGAAGCGGGGCATGGACTTTAGTATGGGATTGGAACGCCCGATCTTTGAGGCCAGGGGCTGCCCCAGGAAACATTATAGAATTTGGAAGAAATGGGCAGACTATAGGGGCCTGCTGCTGGACCCCCCGGTGCCCCGAACCGCGGCTATAGACCACGTCTGTACTACCCCTGAGTGAACTGACCACACGCTGCTATCATGATGCTTAGGCTCCTGTTTCTGGACAATGTGAACACCGTGCAGGGTGGGGGGTGGTATCCGGGTGGGAATGTGGGGAGGGGGGAGTTGGGCAATGTTGATTGAATTGCTTGACCACTATTGCTCTTATATGCTCACTGTCTTTCTGCCACTATGGAAGCAGTGTTTCTTTTCTATTTCTATCAACTGCTACAAAACTAATAAAATTTGTTCTGAAAAAAAAGAACTACACAGAACTTGGATAATAATGTGGTTGCCACAGACTGAGTAAAATATATTTTGGCACTCTATATGCTGATTGTTGGAAATGGCCCTTTTTGCAGGGTTATCCCCAAACTTTTTGCTTCTACCACCCTTGTTTTTCCTGACCTGTGGTTGTTGACAATTGAATTCTGGGCACTTTACCACTGCTGATCAGTGCTAAAGTGCATATGCTCTGTGTGTAAATTGTTATTATACTTGGTTATCCATGATTGGCATATTTGTATCACTAAGAAGTCCCTAGTAAAGGGCACTGAGTATGCCAGGGCTGGGGATACAAATGCTACTAGTGGGCCTGCAGTACTGATTGTACCACCCACATGAGTAGCCCTAAAACGGTGTCTCAGGCCTGCCACAATAGTGCCTGTGTGCAGTCTGTGAACTGCCATGTCCTCCTGGTCAGTGTCCCCACTGACCAGGCATAACCCTTCCCTTTCTGTACACATTGGTCACCCCTATGGAAGGCCCAAGGTGCCCCTTGGGCAGGGTGCGGTGTATGTGAAAGGTAGAGCATGTACTAGTGCAGGTGACATGCTCTGGTGGTGAATTACAGCCATTTATGTTTTTCACTATTGTAAGGCTATCTTGCCCATAGGCTATCATGGGGAATGCTGGCTACAGTGGCTACCAGAATATCTTCCCATAGGGGCAAGATAGGACATAAAAGTCTGGTATCCCTGAACTCAGAATTTAATAACACATCTTTTGGGAAAGGTGGTGTTTAAATCCTGTGTTTGAGAACAGCAATTTTAGAAATTGGCTATTCTCTTGTCTGACCTTTCTGTGTGCCTTGGCCTGTTTGTGAATTGACTGTCTGGTTTGTGAGTGACAGGGCTGGGGTATTCCAGGAGACAGAATGAGTCCGCCCAGTGGTGAATAGAGAGATCTGCATCTAGATGGGAGGGAGGAGTTGCACATGGGACCTGAATAGGACTGTGCCTGCCCCCCACAATGCTGGCTCCACCCCCTGTGGTGCATCTGATGTCTCTGCCCTGCACTGTGAAAGGAGAGAAGGTATCATGTCAACAAAGTGCTCCAGGGCTGTGTTTTCCCTCCACAATTCTGGCTCCACCTCCTGTGGGGCGTCTGATGTTTCTGCTCTGCCCTGTGAAAGGAAAGAAGGAGTCATGTAAACAGAGTGCTCCAGAAGTGGTTTGGATCAGGCTCAGAGCCCTCCTGCACAAAGGGAACAAAGACTTTTGGGGTATAAGTACAGGACCACTGACTACAGAAAATTAGATCATCCTGGAATCAAGAAGGATCCTCTGCCAAGGAGAAAGCTGGAAGACTGAAGAAGGCAGACTGTCCTGCTGTTGCTTTGCTGCACTGACCTGCAGTTGCTTTGCAGCCAAGGAGAGGGGAAGGACTTTGCTTTGTGTTGTGTCCCCTTGCTTGAAGGAATCTCCAAGGGCCTGAAGAAGAACTGGCTCCCTGTTAAGAAGTCCCAGGAACAAAAGGACTTCACCCCCAGCTTCCCTGAACTCACCTGAGAGAGTTCTGTCCTTCCTAGAGTGCTTGGGCCATGTGTGGTGCCTCTGGAAGTTGTACCTGTGTTGGGAAGCTGGAAACCAAGATTTAAAGAACTTTCTGCAAAGTTTAACGCATCGCTCGCTTGCGGAGTGCATCTCAGTCAGTGCAAGGAAATTCCCGCCGCTGCGAAGGCCGCTACGAACGCCTGTTGCCTCTGCCAGAGTCGTCGCATCCTCGTTTGCGGGATGCACCAGTCCGGTGCGGGAAGATTACCATCGCTGCGAGTATCGTCGCAGAGCCTGTCGTCACGGGTGAGATCGTCGCACCGCTTGCTTTCCGACCGCATCACGTCGCTGCGAGAGTCATCGCAGAGCAATCGTATCGAGGTGTTGCGAGAGGAGAAGATCGACGCTGAGCCGAGCATCGTCGCCGCACAGGAGATCGTCGCCGCCCGAAGATCGTCGCATTGTACCTTTTGGGAGCCGCTTCCACCGAAACCTGCACACTGAAATCCACGCAAGGTATCGCATCCCTCCCCATACAGACCGGAGTCACCGCAACACGACCGCTACGTCCAGCAGGGTTGTCGCATCGCCTCCCCAGGGTCTCAGGAGTGACACATCGCTTGCTTTTCAACGCAGCAGCTTTCACTTGGAACTTTTGTCGCATCTAAAGGTACTGTTGGCTAAAACGTGACGCAACTGTGAACAATTTTAACGCAACCTTAAGAACTCATTTGAAACCATATTCTTGAACTGTGTATGTTGGATTTTTTGTCGTTTTGGTCTTGTGTAGTTTAGATTAAATATCTTTATTTTTCTAAACTGTTGTGGAGTCAGTTTGTGGTGTTTTCACTGTGTTACTGTGAGTGTTGGTACAAATACTTTGCACATTGCCTTTGATAAGCCTGACTGCTCATGCCAAGCTACCAAGGGGGTGAGCAGGGGTTATCTAAAAGTACATCCTTCTTTCCCTGACTAGAAGCAAGGGTCCCTATTTGGACAGTGGTACCTACCTCTGCCAACTAGAGACCCCCAGTTCTAACACTGATAATTCTGTGGGTTCTGCAGCACCATCAGGTTCTATACTCCACAGATAATATTCAGCAATGCGCTGATGTTTGAAATTGCAGATATTATTCAGGCCCTAAACTCTATCGTACATGGGCGAGCAGCTGGTCCAGAAGGTATTTCTGCAGACATTTTCTTAACCAATACAAAGTCTAGTCTCAGTACATCTTAGCCTTGGCTAATGCAATTGCACCGGGGGTCCCCCGATACATGAAATGGTGCTATAGTCTTACCCATATTTAAAAAGGTGACTGTTCCTTACCAGTTAACTATGGGCCAATAAGCCTTATAGACTGTATCCAGAAAATATTTGGTCAGCGCCAACTTCATAAGATACAGAATTGGATAGCGGGGAATAATACTTTAAATCCCTTTCAAGCAGGCTTCCACCAGAGTGTTTCAACTATTGACCAGGCTTTTCAATTTATGCTAATATACTGTCGACTTAAAATCAGTTTTTGATTTGATTTTAAGACTGAAACTGTGGAGTATTTTTTGCCGATTTGGGTATGACCCTGAAGATTTTGTCTCTTCTAATTTGTTTGCATGAAGGCAATTATGCATGCATAAGATGGGGAGGGGACGAGACCCAGTTGACAGAAAGAGTAGCGGTCTGCAAAGGCGTCCGGCAGGGATGTGTGCTGGCACCCACCTTATTTTAATTTTTTATAAATGACATTACTTCCATCTTGGCTAATTTGGAAGCAGATGCTCCAACTTTTATTAGCTAATGTACTCTATTTATTTCCAAGACCCTGTCAGGCCTCCAGAAATTATTGGATCATTTTAATGAATTTTGTGTGGATCGGGGCTTGGAAATTAACACTTCAAAGACCAAGGTGATGTCTTTTAAGCAGCACAAATCCTTTAAGGGCAAATTAACTCTGGGAGAAACCCTCTAGAACAAGTAGATTCCTTCGTATATCTGAGGGTCACCTTGGCAGAGGGTATGTAAAGACAACCACATTTTAGTAAGGCCACACACAGGCTAAAGCAGATCTCTGGTGCAATACTTAAGGAGTTCTCAACATCTCACTCTCATTTCTCCTGCAATCAAAATCTACGATGCCAAGGATCTGGGGTCAGTTTTGTATGGGCCGAGCTGTGGGGGTTTTCTAAACATGATGACATCACAAAATTTGAGTGCAAGTTCCTTAGGAACCAGACTTCTCTCCCAACTAGTACTCCATTATACTGACTGTTCTGTGATTTAGGCGCTAATAGGGCCACGTTTAAAATCTGCCTGAGGACCTGGTTGTACTGGAGGCGCCTGTGGACTACTCCTGAACTTACTCAATATGCTGACAGTTTAAAGGATGTAATGAAGGCTGACCAATTTAATTCAGTTCCATGGCTTTCTAACATGAAGTCAGTCCTGTATTCATTATGTCGTCACAACTTATGGAATCTACCAAACACATCTGTCTTTCCCTCTAAGGCCGAGGTGAAAACTAAATAGTGGTCATTTATGGAGGCTGTTCAGAAATCAGCCACTACTAAGCTGACGTGTGATTATCTGGACATTAAGTCATGTCGGGGGTGGGAAAGGGAATAATTTTGAGATGTAATAACAGCCACACTCCCAAGAAAACTTTATTTTCAGTTTCGTATAGGCACCCTACCCTTAGGTCATTTACATCAGGTTGGAAGGATGAAGGAGGTAGTACCAGTCCTATATGAGTCCACCGGAAGGAAGGCGTTGCACATGGTATGTTTGCTATCCCAGGCTATTCATCCACCTAGCACAATTGGCTGGTACCGATTTGTAGGTCAACAAGTGTACGATACCATAAGGATGCACTCTGTATTTTTTTAATCGATTCTTCCATACCAATGGTTATCTATATCATAAATGGTTTGGGTGCAATGTGGGTGCTATGTAAAAATGCCTTTTGACGCTCTCCCGTTTGATGATTTGCATCTCAGCTTGTTTTATTTGGACCCTATATTGGGTTGTTTTTTCGTTTCTTTTTTATATTTCACTTTTAATTAAATGTCTCATATTTATAAGCATGTGCATATAATTATGTATATATTCATATGTTATATGCTTTTTGGAAATAATGGGTGTATTTTTAATTGTCTAATGATGTATGCTGATAGTGTAATGGATTTTACTTCTATAGCGCTGGTGGCCGAAATAGAGAGATTTGGTACTGATACTGACTACAACTACCATGAGGCGGACCTGTTTCTCTAACTCTAAACAAGATGAAATTGTGATTTTGCTGATTCTCACTTGTCTACCATGTTACAACTACTGCTAATTTCTCATTGAGTTAACCATTTGTCAAGTGTTGGCAGGTGGAGATTGAAATGACAACAACTACCATAAGGCTCTGTTTCTATAACAGAAAACAAGATGCAATAGTGATTCTCATTTGTCTCATATGTAACAACTGATGTTCATTTCTCATGGACTTAGCAATCTACATACAATGCTCTACTTAGAGACATTTCTGCATTCTTTGCTTTATGTTGTCCTGATCTTCTCAACTGAAACTATTGATGAGATGAGTGACAACATGCCAAGTGTGTAGACCAAATATCTGTAAAGCATTAAGGTAACTTAGCCGATTAGAAGAGGCAGGTGACCCATTGACTCTGCACTGCTCACGTGATGACTATTGCTAAATATACAACCAATTTGTGTGTTCATCTGTATTGTACACAACTAGTCCTTGGAATGGTCAAATACACATGTTACCTCTTCACTGGGTTGCCTTAAATGTTTGGGAGACGTCATGTTCATTCCTTAATCTAAACTGTAACATATCAGCACATTTAATGAGCTGCTCAGTTCTAGTACATGTATTGAGTGTCTCCAAATGTCTTCCTAACAAGTGCATTACCATGGAAATATGTCACAATAGTAATCTCTACCCATTTTGTTTTTCCTAAGTCTCTGCTTACTGTAACACAAAACATTTGGATGTATATACCACACTTCCACCAATAATAATGTTCTCTATTTCACAACAGGTCCATCTGGCATAGCACCTGGGCAGAGCTTGGCCACAGAACAGATTCCCACTCCACCCTGGGATGAACCCTCTGTGATAACAACACTCCTGGAGATGTGGACGTGGATGATCATCCCAGCACATCTGGTTAGCCTGGGCAGATGGCAGCAGTGAGTCTCACTTTGTCCACAACACCTTCCACCCCAACTGCAACACCTCAGCCAACCCCAGTCCCCCCAACCTGTGTACCGGGCAAAGTCAACACCATCTTGTACCCCCCCCAGTCCTGGATCCGGAGGTGAAAATCAGCCACCTAGTCACAGAGGAACCAGGCGCCAGTGGAAGAGGACACCATGGGCCAAGGGTTTGTGGGGGGGTAGCTGTGGGTCTGCTGAGTGAGGCCACTGAGGCCACCATCAACCAAGTCCTGGAATTTTCAAGGCATGATGGGCCAGGTATTGATGGAAATCTGAGAGCTGAAGCAGCTGCAGAGGGACTTACACCAGAAGCTGGCCATCCACAACACCAAGATGAGCCAGCTCATAGGGGTGCTGCAGGACATCAACACCACCCTCTTGTTGTGAATGTATCTAGGACCCTAATTAAATATTCCAGATTCATGCCCTTATGTGGTTATAACAAAACATATCCAGGGGCGGTGGGTGACATTTCCAAGTGGTGGGGCGCAAAGTGATTTGCATACTGCAACGCAGCAAGCGAGCGAGCGCAGCGAGCGAGCCCGAACCTTAAAAGGGGGGTTTGGGGGGATAACCCCCCCCCAAGAAAATTTTGAAGAAAAATTGTGCATTTTCAAGCAAATTTGAGAAAGCAGGAAGGTTAATAAAGCAATTGTGAAAGTGCAGTTATTACATTAATAGATTGCATAACATAGGTAGCTGCTTATTCAGTATAACCACAGAATGACCATGCAAGGTTCTACAGCATATTCTAAAGCAGAACAAAACAAGTGGAACTACCCCTCCCTTAAACCACACAAAAGAGGATGAATGAACTAGTCAAATAGTGTCCACAAGGACACTAAATGAAGCACACCGATGTTAAGAGAAACCTGGAGCCACTACCAAAATGAAACTAGCCGGTGAATGAAAACAAAAAACAAGGAGGAGGGGCCATCACATGCTGTACAGTGTGATGGCCAAACAAAACGTTCTCTGAGTGAAATCGCCTGGGGCGGATTTAAGCAGCAAAGGAGGGGCATTTACACAAATGCAACAGTAACAATTAAGCATTTCTGAATGCCACAGATCATAACCAATGGCTGTAGGGGGTGTGCCAAACCCCACAGAAGAGATAGAACAGGTTGATCGAAGCTCGACTTAAAAATGGTGAGCGAGATAGAAGCACCTGGGAAGAATGGATAAGCAGCGGGTGAGACTGAGCAGATAGAGGGCAGGAGCAAATGATTGTGTGTGAGTTTCTACCTTGAAGGATGCCTACATCCGTGAAGTGCCATTGACAGATGTCAACACTGATGGAAAATCCTGGTAGCCAATGCCAAAAGTTCACTCAACCACATCAGCCAATGAATGAAATTGGCTGTTCAAAAACCCCTGCCTGTCTATGTATGTTTTATGTTGTGTTCTGTATTGGGTGTTGGGTCTGACAATATCTCTTACCATACAGCTAAAGCTACCTCTAAGTACCACTTGAGGCCCGGGGAGATAAGATAGCATGATAGCTTTCTCTACCTCACTTAATGGATCTGTTCTCTGCAGTGTGCAACAAGTCCGGTTGTACACTGCCTACAAGTTGGCATTGCTGTTCAATACCTCTGACTGTGCAATATCTCATTCACTGCACAAAATGTGTGCAATACAGTCGACTGTGCGTTAACTTGCGCAGTACCTTTGAATGGGCACTGCTATGTGTAAGAGGCCGTGACACCTGCCTCTGCACAAGCTCTTTAGTATTGAACGGCTCAAACAATGAGAGCAGGTATATATCACCCACTCATGACAGGCATATCTCATTCATTCATAGCAGGCGTATCTCACCCATTCATAACAGGCATATCCCATTCACTCATAGCAGGCATATCTCACCCACTCGTAGCAGGCATATCTCGCCCACTCGTAGCCAATATATCTCACCCACTCATAGCAGGCATATCTCATTCACTTATAACAGGCATATCTCACCCACTCATGGCAGGCATATCTCACCCACTCATAGCAGGCATATGCCACCCACTCATAGCAGCCATATCTCACCCACCCACAGCATTGAATACACATTTTACCCACTCATAGCAGCCATATGTCACCCGTTCATAACAGACACCTCACGCATTCATCACTGTCACATCTCACCACTCATTGTAGGCACATCTAACCCACTCATAGCAGCCATATGTCACCCATTCATAACAGACACCTCATGCATTCATCGCTGTCACATCTCAACCACTCGTAGCAGGCACATCTGACCTACCCGCATCATAGCAGACACATTTCACCCACTCACAGCAGCCTTATGCCGCCCATTCATAACAGACACCTCACTCACTCATGGCAGGCATTTCTCACCCACCCACAGCACTGAATACACATTTCACCCACTCACAGCAGCCATATGCCACCCATTCATAACAGACACCTCACGCATTCATTGCTGTCACATCTCAACCACTCATAGCAGTCACATCTCACCCACCCATAGCATAGCAGACACATCTCACTCACTATAGCAGCCATACATCACCCATTAATAAGAGACACCTCACTCACTTATGGCAGGCACATTTCAATCACTCAACGCAGGCACAGCTCACCCACTCATAGCAGGCATATCTCACCCTCTAATAGCAGGCATATCTCACACGCTCATAGCAGTCACACCTCACCCAGACACCGTCCGCCTCTGCACTAACAATTTCTTTAATACCCATGCGTCACCCACCACCAGAGCGACATGCCTCACCGTGTCACTGCCGGCCTCGAGGAGACATTAGCTCCACTCGCTGTAACATTCATTATAACATTCATCGTAACTGACAGTCATTGAGCCCCTCCTGCCCGAAGTCGCGGCTGCCTCTGGCCTCTACCCTCACACTCTGACCCTTCCGCTCAGGAGCTCTCAATCCGCACAGATCTCAGCCGCGTCCAGCAGTCTAAAGCCCAGAGTGTTCTCGGCAGCGGTCTCACCCCCTGACACCCCCGAACTCTTCCCCCCCTCCCACACACACACACACAGGAAACTCTCCAAAACCGGTGCACTAACACGGGGCACAACCTGAGGCTATAGAGTAAAAACATGAAAGGGCCGACTCCACCTTTCTTATAAAATCACTCAAACTCTACAATCCATTTAACTAAAAATACAAAATTGACAAGAATAGTTCTAAATTCTAAAAAAAACACATTTCAGTTACACTTATTTGTAAAACAGTGAAACCAAAAATCACTAGTCAGGTTATTATCCGATCCTGATTTCCCCTCTCCTGGGGCCTGAATGTCACTTTCATTCTGCACAGTTTTAAATCATGTTTTAGGAATGAGCGCTCAAAGGGGGGGGGGGGGGTGCTCTGATGCTCGCAGGGAAGAGGGACAAGGCCTTACGGTAGAAAGAAGGTGCTGCTGTTTGCAAGAAGCCCAGTGCCAGCAGCAACCGGAGGGCAGCTCTCACGGGACCCATGGCTGAAAGACAAGAAGGGACAGACATAGCTGCCAAGGTTTCAGATTGCTATGTGTGACATTTTCATAATGTCAGTGTAATAATGAGTGACATTTCAAGGACTATGAGTGACACTTTCTATAGAGCAAAATCAAGTAATGAAGATGAGGGAAATGTATATACCTATCAGAATGTACACCCATTCGAGCAACGTAAAACTTTTAGGAGATCTTAAAACAACTATAAAGCACCAGAAATGGAACGGAACTAACCTAGTACCCTTTTAACGTGATCGGACAGTGGCCACAGAAACTGCATCAGGCAAGGCTCAGGAGAGTGAGGCTGAGGCATTCTCTTATGAGAGAATCTAAACATATGACAGACGCTGACGGATCAAAAGATACATGTTTAACGTTTGACACAGGCAACAAAAGGGGTGTGCAGTTTCATTTTTTTATTAATCCACCATACATTTCGGAAGAAGGAGCACTTCTTTATCAGTTTTCCAGATGAGGACGAATGTCCCATTTATCCTAAACACAAAAGCCTGGAATATTAAAGTCAGAAAAAGCAATGGTGTTAATGTGGAAAGTGTCTAGACAGTGGCCATTCAGAAATGAAATTCACAATTTGTAAGATTAAAGAGAAGTCATAAGCACAAAAACCTATATATATATATATATGTATGTATATATATATATATATATGTATATATATTTATATATGTACTGTAGCACATAGTAAGGTAAGAGTCGTCAGCCAGACAGTCAATCACAGAGAGAGAATAGTAGAGAGCTGCATTCAAGAGACAGTGAGTTCAGGTACCTGAAGGTCTGTAGTCTAATACTGGGCTACAGCTGCTGCTTAGGCAATAACATATAGTGTGCACTATTTTAAATAGTTTCTTGCATATGTATTCAACCTGACTTACTTTTAAAACTATGTTGCTGAAGGACACTAATGCATGTTATTATTTTTAATGCTACAGTGCTTCAGGATTGTGAATGTAAAAGCTAATTAAATATAATACAGATCTTGCTTTAAATTAATTTAGGGAACAGTCACTCTACAGGACCTCTACTCGGGAAAAACAACAAACATTTCCGTCACAAAGCTCAAGGTTAGCACATCACAGTATGTACGCCACAACATCAATGGAAAAGTTATCTTACCATCATGGGTCAAATCCCTGCTCACGAGACTCTGGGCAGCGTTAGGCAACAGCTTTGTTCCCAGTCTCCCATATCTGTTTTTACGTCTCTTAACCAATTCTGGCCTCCCGCTTTTCGCACTCCATAACGCAACACTGAACGGAGTTAAAACAGACATAGAGTCCCCGGTGGGTGAATATGAAGCACCTGGACACACTGTACCATACCGCACCCCGGCACTGGACACACAACAGCTCCTCTGTAGCTCGGCGGGGTGGACCGGTAAGGGAGTCTGTCTCCTCAGATTTTCTCCCCAGCTCCCCTCTGTATTTCAGAGCGGTGGGCCCCAGCCAATCCTGGCGCTGCATAAGCGCCAGGATTGGCTAGGGGGGCACACAGTCACTCGCCCTGGCATTTTCTCTAAAGGACGGGGCCCAGCAAAAGACACACCCCCCTCCCTCTCAGTCAACTTGACGAAGTTGACGGCTAAAGCGCATGCGCTGGGAAGTTTCCTACTGAATTCCTCATGCGCAGCCTGTCAGTCGAGTCAGACACTAACCCAGCCCCACCCCCTGCCAGACACTAACCCAGCCCCACCCCCTGCTCACTCCCTATTCCTTCGGGTCTGTCCCGGTCGGAACACTCGATGAAGCGCTGCATTTAATTATTTGGTGCACTCTCTCTGCTGCAGCCGCAGGTGCGTCCACCAGGCTTAATGGGGCTACTACGCCCCAATGGACGCACCGCTGCTGTTCAGTCGTCTAATTACCAAAGTAATATGCAATGCAGGATGTCTGCTGAACAGATGCAGGATGTGAGAAATCTGCCACACCTTCAATGCTGCACAACAACAAAGATATGATATTAAAGAAAACACTACGGTCACCTAACCCTTCAAGCAAGTCACTCTCATATGTAGGACAGTATACAGTATAATAACGGGTGACGGAAACAAGACACAAAAACACCAAAAAAGCTCACATACTTTACATAGTAAAGTATGCAAGTTAATCTAAATCTCATGCATGTCTGTCCTAAGCTCTTTTTCGAAACCATAACTATCTTATTAATTCTAGCAGGCAATTGCTTCTCACATAGCCCCCTCTAATGATCACATCTGTGTAGCACAAAGAAACTGGTGTGATGCATGGAATGAGCCTGCAAAACTAACCCCAATAACTAATGGACTGACCACTAACTTTGGGCTCCCAGCTAGCGTGCTACTCTCCGTAAAGTGCTTCAACAACTCGTCAGGGGTAGTAAGCGCTATATAAATGCAATTTAAACTATTTTATTCAAATATACAACTCTCAAACGTTTACAGGAATACTTCTGAAATTCAGCATAAATTACAGTTTACCTGCATTATCATGAGAAATCATGACTTTCATTATTTATCACTGTTGGCATGTCACAAAGGCAGAATTATAGGTGTAGAACAAACCCGCATTGTGGAAAGTCACTGACTTTGTGCAATTCAAAATTTTGATCGAATTCTTAATTTTTCTCTAAGAAGAAAATGCATTTTTTTTACATGCAGAAAATATTTCTCCTCCAACCCTTATACGATTAAGGGGCATACTGTTCCTCTTGCCACCCCAGTCTTGGTTGACCATTTCAAAGATAAGAATGATTTGAAGAGGAGTCTGAGAATGGCAACGAACAATAGTGTTTTGTGTGTTTACAAACTCTTATTATTAACTATGCTTTGAACTGCCCACTCCACATCCTTTTCACGGAATTTACTTCCGGATAACATAATATGATTGTAGGGAAATATTACGGAGGAATAAAATGATTTACAACTGCAAGGTCACCCTTTGCTATAATTGCTCGCTATAGAAAAGTCTGGTAACTTGCATGTGTAATACAAGTTCAGGAGCTCAAATGATTTCGTAAAACAGGACGAAAGTGTACTGAAAAGGGAAACAAGGAGGCAGCATCACATGTAAACAGATGTTATACAGTCGCCCTAGATCACCCCCGTAACCTGCAGGCTATAAAAGCAGCCACATATTGAGATCGGCTTCTTCAAAATCGTATACTTTTGTGAACATATTTCTCTGTTTGATCCTTGCCCAAACATGAGGTGGTTTGTTATTGCTTGTAGGAGAATCCGATGCTAATAAGACTTGCAGAGATATCACAAATATGAATTCCTAGCTTCTGTAAGGAGCTACGCTGTCATTTTTCTGAGCCACGCCAGTCAATGATGGGGTTAATAAGCTGACCTCTCAGTATTCCCATTCCGCAGGAAATCAGTTTCTAAGAGTATTTATGTCAATTCAGAGGCTATCATTTCCAGGTTCTGAAAGATGAATTCAAAAACAGATGAAGCTGACAGCTCTGAATTATAGTCTGATGAGAGAAGCCTGAATCCAATGGACCCCTTCCTTCACTTTTGTGATTTTCAGAAGAGGGACGTAGATGAACGGGAGCTATAAATCACAGCTATTGCCTTATGCATTTAATATTGATCTGGTGTCCTTGAGATGCGGGATATAGAATACAAAAAGCTCCTGTTTAATTACGGGAAACAGCTTCTACCTCAGTGAATATTTCAGACTTCATTAAACATGCTGCGAGTCAGCAGGAAAAAGAAGGCCACGGGAAAGACGCAACACTGAACGGAGTTAAAACAGACATAGAGTCCCCGGTGGGTGAATATGAAGCACCTGGACACACTGTACGATACCGCACCCCGGCACTGGACACACAACAGCTCCTCTGTAGCTCGGCGGGGTGGACCGGTAAGGGAGTCTGTCTCCTCAGATTTTCTCCCCGGCTCCCCTCTGTATTTCAGCGCGGTGGGCCCCAGCCAATCCTGGCGCGTTATAAGCGCCAGGATTGGCTAGGGGGGCACACAGTCACTCGCCCTGGCATTTTCTCTAAAGGACGGGGCCCAGCAAAAGACACCCCCCCCTCCCTCTCAGTCAACATGACGAAGTTGACGGCTAAAGCGCATGCGCTGGGAAGTTTCCTACTGAATTCCTCATGCGCAGCCTGTCAGTCGAGTCAGACACTAACCCAGCCAGCCCCACCCCCTGCCAGACACTAACCCAGCCCCACCCCCTGCTCACTCCCTATTCCTTCGGGTCTGTCCCGGTCGGAACACCCGATGAAGCGCTGCATTTAATTATTTGGTGCTCTCTCTCTGCTGCAGCCGCAGGTGCGTCCACCAGGCTTAGTGGGGCTACGCCCCTACGCCCCAATGGACGCACCGCTGCTGAACATATCCTTATAAAGGCATAAGAATCATGTCCATATTTAGTCATAGCCAATGCAGTCCAAATACGGCAAGGCTAATCCCATAGACTCCTAGAAAGTACAACGCGTTCTTTAAAAAACCAAGCCTCCAGCAGCCCGGGAATTCCCCCTGCTTTTGTTTTGATTTGCACAAGAACTCCTGGAGTCCAGAAAGAACTGTAAGTTCTTAGTGACGTCTTATGTCCAACCTTACGTCAAACCCGGCACCTTCCAGGTATAAATATACCAACGTTGCCTTAAGCAAACACACGGTGGTTTAGAGCAGAGCGGCTATCTACTTGCCCGACGCCCAGCTGACGCAAGTGCCGAAGGAAGCCGACCCTCCCATTTGACGCACTGAGAGAGACGCTGTCTTTTCTCCTGCCGAGAAATCCAGCTCCGGTGTTTCCAGTCACCCTTGCGGGTTGTTGGGAGATCGAGTCCTGAGAAAGAGATACAAGACCTCTTTCATTCTAAAACCAAGGTACGAAGCTGATTAGATCCTTAAGAGAATTCTTGACTCATATTCTTGGCAAAAACCTAACTTAACTTAAACTGCAACTTACTTACTCCTTCCCACGTATTAGGCTTAGGTCAGGTACACCGGGGTAGGCGTATCTTAGAAGCACCACTTGAGTACGTTTAGTCAATGATTTTATGTATATATATATTTTATCCGTTTTAAAGTATCATATGGCTCAGAAACCATATCAATGCTTTTACAATATTATTTCATAATACTACTTGTTCTGTACGCACTTTACTTCATGATAAGTATTGCAATTGTAGCAACTCACTTCTCTTGCATGAGAAAGAGAACTGCTCAATAAATAACACCCATAATTGAAAACGCCTGTCTCTCTATTTCTCTGCACTCTGGTGAAACTAAGTATGCACGATTGACTGAGTGAAATAGCTGTCTATTGTTTTCACACGACTCTGGAGATATACTCCTTGTTCTGGAGGGAGCAAAGTTGTCATGTTTATGCGGTTGTCAGAAACTAATCCCTTCTTGTCTAATCAGGAAAGTTAACTCCTTTCTGTTCATTCGAGAAAGTTTCTAGTGACCTCTGAGCTAGCTGGCATACCTAATTAAGTCTAACATATTCAGTTGAGACCTAGATGACCGCAGTCCTACGTCTAAACTATTGTTTATGTTATTCCAATGCGCAGAGCCTATTGGGAATATAGGTACTACACTACATGGCGCCCAACGTTTGGTAAGGCAATAATCTAACGCAAGATACTAGAGTAATTCAGTCGTGCTTTTCACACAGACCCCTTTTTCCCGTAAAAACTCCAATAGACATCTGGAGTGGGTGAAAGGTTAATATCCGCCGGAACTTAGTAGGATGAGAATCCTATGTATTAGTTTTTGGTTTAATCCACGTTGAAGGATACAGTGTTCCAAAATATTGTGCACCTAATCTTTGTTTCCTTGAAACTTGATCTGCAACAAAAAACTTTCTGTCAGTAAAATGCCGGAAGGTGATGAAGAAAGAGATGCTTTGGCAGCTCAACTTATAGCGGATGACACAAGTCTCCAAGATGAAATTCCCGAATGCTATAATCATTCCGGTAAATGTAAGAAGAACTATAACTCTTAAACTTATAGAAAATGGACTATCATCGAGAGGTGGTACAGTCATATTTGTGGTAGAGGCCCATGAATATCGGCAGACAGAGGTATTCTATTCATGGATACATTTTCCAGCAGCACACGCTGAAACACAAGATTTCCACTATTACAAAATAGAGGAACCTCCGGATGAATACGCTCCTTTCGAGGATGTTGAAATTCCACTAACATACCAAGAACACCTGCTCTGGTTTAATGGCGCCCTAAAACATCAAAATCACATCACCAGGCTCGGTCCACTAGGTAGATCAGGAGCCACATCCAGACATTGAAAAAATGTCAGACCGGGAACTTTTAGCTTAGCTAAGACAACTAATTAAAATACATAGACAATTGGTCCAATATGTCATGCGGACTTCAACAGTCCAACCAGCAATAAAAATTCTACAGCACACCCCTCACCAGGGGAACACAAATAAAATCACACCACCGAATATACAATCAGCCATTGGCAAAATACCCGCAAAACGGGAACAAATTCCATTCTGGTTAGCTCAAAAAATCACTCAAATAGAGGCATATTTCCTGATACTACACCTTATGAGAAACACAGAATTCTGACTATCTGCCTTCCTTTTTTTATTTTTATTTTTTTATTGAGCAAGATCAAAATACATATATCAGTAAAAAACAGAGCAATCAGTTCATATATATTAAATCACATTAATAATTATTGCCCATAAAAGACATCATAAGTTACAGAATCGTAATCTTACATTATAGGGGAAAAAAAAAAAAAAGAAGTGACAAAAGAGGAAGGTCAAGTCAAAAAACAATATCATATCATGGTAAGAATATACAATTCATAGTTCTATCAATCGAGGAGCCTAAGGGCCTCTTTTATTATCATACCAATTAGTAATAGGAGCCCAAATTTGGGCCCCGAGAGTTCTAGATTTTCTTCCTCTAGTTTTGTAAATAGCTTGCTCCTGTTTGTAAATCCCCAAAAACCGGCTTAACCACATTTGAAAGGTAGGTACCTCAGGCTCTTTCCAGCGGGCAGCCAGTATGATTCAAAGAACTGCCATGCCTATAAACACAGACATTAATTCTTCATTACTATACCCCAGAGAATCATCATGACCTAAAACATATACAGTCAATGAGGCTCTCAATTTGTGCCAAAAAATTTCCGCCCAGTATTCGAAGATCATCTTTTTTATTAAGTCTAATTTGGGGCACTCAGCAAACATATGCGTTAGATTCGCTGGAGGCTGACCACATCTTGGGCATTCATCATTAGGCCGTTGGCCCCAAGTATATAATTTTGAAGGTGTAAAATAGAGATCATAAATCGTTCTGTAATACTGGGTCTTGAGGTTAGAAGCTAAAAATAGTTTGGAGGACAAGATCAGAGAAGTGTCGATATCTACATTTGGGTTATCTAATTTTGTTACCCATCCTCTCTCAACACGCTCCAGATCATCACTAAGATTTTTAATCAGCATCTCATATAAAGTCCCTATCCTAGTGGTCCGCCTGTCAATAATTTCAAAAAAAGGAATACTTTCTAATTTAATTTTTGGTGCGCAGTGTCGAATACTAGTATACACTTGGATATATTTTAGGTAATCAGTGGGGGGGATCGAGAATTTTTGCTGCAGGCCCTCAAATGTGGCAGTCAGTCCATGGACAACGAAATCGCTCAAGGTGACAATCCCTGATTTCTCCCATTTTCGAGAGGTGCTATCGTTAAGATATGCTGGTAGGATCGAGCTATGCCAGAGGGGGGTGTATTTAGTAAATTTTGGTATTGCTAGGTATTTAGATGCATATTTCCAGGTTTTCCATGCATCAATAATAACCTTAAATTTGATTTTTTTTAAATAGGACGGTTCTACCTGCCTTAAAAGCATCCCTCTGGCTTCATCCCCTAATATCAGTTCATAGATGGAAGGTATATATTGATCTGTTATGGGAACAATATTAGGTTTAGTATTAAATAAGGGGGCCATTTGCTGAAGGAGAGTTGCCCATAAATATAATGTCAAATTTGGAATGGCTAACCCTCCCCTGTGCTGTGGTAATGTCAGAAATGGCAACGCTCTCCTGATCTTCCCATAGTTCCATATAAATTTACACATAGAGGAATCTAAAGCTTTAATAATATTGTCCTCGGCCATTAGCGGGATCGCTCAAAATAAATATAGGATTTTTGGGAAAATATTAATTTGGAGATAATTCCCCTTACCTATTATTGACAAATGCAAGTTATTTACTCTAATGAGATCCTTTTTAATTTCCTTAACCAGCGGGTCATAATTAAGTTGGTTGATTTCCTTAACATCAGGAGATATACACACCCCTAGGTATGTAGCCTGATTGAATCTATAAGGGCTCTCAAATAAGGTATTTCCTGTGCATAGCACCATAGTTTTATCCCTATTCAGGGAGTACCCTGAAAAAGAGCCAAAAGTCTGGGTGATTTGCTCTATCTCCTGAATCCTCAGCGGGGTTAGATGTTAGTACCGCCACGTCATCAGCGTAGGCTAAAATGTTAGTGTTAAATAAACCAACTTTCACTGGTTCTATTAGTGTAGAGGTAAGTAGTTTTAATATTAAAGGGTTAATGTAAAGGGCGAACAATTTGGGGAGCACGGGCACCCCTGTCTCGTGCCCCTTTGGATATTAATAAACTCTGATTCGATTCCGCCTATGGTGAGTTTGGCCTTAGGATCTACATAGAGTGCTTTGATGGATTTAATAAGACCCTCTCCAAAGTTATTTAATCCCAAAACACCCCACCGGAACTGCCAAGACACTCGATCAAAGGCCTTCTCGGCATCAAGCAGGATCATTGACATCCTGCCCCCCGTGGCTCCCATGATGTCAAAAAGGGAACTGGCTCTCCGGGTATGATCTGTCGTACCCTTACCGGGAATAAAGCTGTGTTGCCACGGGGAGACCTGATGTTCAATAACCCTGCTGAGCTGGTTAGCGAGAATCTTGGCATAGAGTTTCGAATCACAGTTTATGAGCGATATAGGGCGGTAAGAGGATGGAAGCTCAGGAGACTTTCCTTTTTTGGGGAAGATGGCTATATTAATGCTTTTCCATGATTCAGGTGGTATGCCATGATATTGGACTCCAAGAAACAAATCTAATAAATAGGGCAAAATCTGCTTCCCAAGTATTTTATAAAGGTCCAACGGGATTTTGTCTGGGCCTGCGGCTTTTCCGTTAGCTAGCTCTAGAAGTGCCAGTTCAACTTCGGTAATTGAGATTTCCTTATCAAGATCTTCCTTAACTAAATCATCAATCGTCCTAGTTAACTCCGAGTGTAATAGCCAGTTAATTAGAAAAATTTTCGTATCTGCTACCAGCTGTTGATCTTCATTTAGATAGAGTTTTTGGGAGTATCGTTGGAAGGCCCCTGCAATATCCGCAGATGAGGTGTATTTCTGCCCCTCAGACCCAATAGTTTGTATAGTATTACGAGATTGTTTCTGTCGTGTACGAAGAGCAAGTTGTTTCCCAACATTTTCCCCACTCTCATAGATATTTCTTTGATTTACCTGGAAAGTCTCAGCTGCTTTTTGTGTTAGGGCTCTGTTAATCTCTGTTTTAAGGACTAATATTTTCTGCAAGGTACTCTGACTTTCTTCCCCACGATGTATCTGGGTGGCGGGTTGTGCCTCTAAACTTGTTAACTCCAAATTAAGTTGTAGATTTACGTTATCCTGGTTCTTTTTGCATTTAGCGACGAAGGCAATGGTCTCTCCCCTTAAAGCTGCTTTAAAGCAGTCCCGGACCACGAGTCTGGGGGCGCTATACTGATTATAATCAAAAAATTCCTGAGCCCAGAGTGTTATATGAATTATATACTCCGTGTTCACCAGGAGCTTTCGATCAAATGACCATTGATAGTAGGGTCCCTTATAGCTGGTAATATCAAAAGTAAGAATAAGCGCATTGTGGTCTGATAGTGTTTTGGGAGACTTAGCTATCACTGACATACTTATTGTGGGGAAAGGAGAAGTATGTATAACCAGGATCATTCCCGTTCTTCAAATCCCAAACATCAGTTAAGGTATGGCTATCCATAAGTTGCCTTACTGCCCTATAAACCTTACGTTTACGCCTTTTATAATTCTGATATAATGGACTATTCGATGTAGCGCCCAACACTACATTAAAATCTCCACAAATAATTAACGCGCCTGTCCAAGATGCCAATTCTAACTCAAGGTCTTGAAATATCTGGGGGTCGTCTACATTCGACCCATAGACCGAGCAGATGGTAATACCTAGGTCAAGTTGGACTATAACCCATCTACCATGGGGATCGACCAATCTGCGCCTAAATTGGCCCAAGAATGTTTTTGCTAGAATAGCAACCCCACGTGTTTTGGACGTTTGCGTTGTTATAGCAAGGATATTATAGCCAGGTATCTTTAGCAACTCTTTATCTCCCACCGGAATGTGGGTCTCCTGCAAGCACATGACATCATAGGATTCTTGACTAATGGTCTGATATAATTGTACCCTTTTAGCGCTATCATTCAGGCCTGCGATGTTCCAACAACAAAGTTTTAACTTCCCCATCGTACACATACAGCACTCATACCAGCAGTATCACTGTAGAACATTTTTCGCCTAAGTAAACATATCCACAATTTAAATTTCAAACTTCTTACCACTAATTGGACATTATTTGTTACAAACGTTAATATGTCTCTTAAGTATTTGAGCTTGCTCTTTTTATTGTTTGGGACTATCTGCCTTCCAATGGGGATCGCACCACATGTGGAGGACTGTGAAACTTGGGGTACAGTCTTTGCTTCGATATACACAAAAACACATGGTGTTCCGTCCATGGCGGTTATACCAGACGTACTAAGACAGATTCAAAATGAAGACGGTCCAGAACCTGCTTTAACTCTAGGTATGAAATTACTAAAAGACTTTAAGCAAGTCTCGGCTATATTACTAGCCAACATTCAAGGAGAAGCAGCATCTGTGGCGATCCGCCAGAAATTGAAAGAAACAGATATAGCAGATCAACTATTTGAACTTGCCAGAATCATAGAAAAATCCTATGAAGAACTAGGTAGAGATAGTTTGGGTGGGAAACCACTAAAACCACAACTAACTGAAAATCCTGAAAAAACTTTTATTAAAAATAATCTGAACACTCCAAAAAAGAGTTGGGAGGGTCATAAACAATCCACTCCCAGAGAAAAACGGTTTCAGTCCAGAGGAAGGTCTCCTCAACGAAGAGATAGATCTCCAGAACGAGGAGTAAGCATGGGCGGATTTTGCGGATCCACGATTCGCGGATTTGCGTATTCACGGATCGTGGATCCGCAAAATCCGCGGATTTTGCGGATTTGCGTATCCGCGGATTTGGGGCGGGGCTTCCATGCGAGTGCACATGCCTCTTGTGTGTATAAAAGGTCAGAGACCGATCAGAGCAGCAGATGAAAGATGGAAAGGCCTCTGGGTAGATGTATAGTGCTTTTACTACACTACAGCTGCCTAAAGTGCCAGAGAGTTGTCTACAGCGACCAGGTGTGTGTTACTATGCAATTGCGCCGAAGGGCGCAGGGGTCCCTTGAGTGAGCTGCCCATCATAGTGGGTAAATGGCGGGAAGACGGTGCACACCGCGAGTGTGTGGGCGGGGCCAAACGGACGGCGCTTCCATGCGAGTGCACATCCCTCTTGTGTGTATAAAACGTCAGAGACCGATCAAAGCAGCAGATAAAGATACAGAAGCTCCTGGCCACAGGAACAGCACGAGGATTGCGCTCGTGAAAGTCAAGAATGCAAAGGCCTCTGCCCAGCATCACACCTAATTTTCGATGGTATATTTAGGAAGAAGGCACATCTGCCCAGCCTTGACAACGCTCACGATTGTTTTTGGGCAGATGAATGAGTCACTGAATTTAAGCTTCAACTAGGGCACATGCTTAATCGATATCTGAAAGTGCCTGCGGTTGAGGTTTAATTTTTGTGCCAGGACCGTCGTGCCAGAATGAACCCTGCCCTTCATATTTATTCAAAAAGACGCCACCGTTTTGTGCCTGTTGTAACTAATTTACGATGGCGCCGGCAAGCTGCCAGCGCCATCCTAAAATAGTTACTAAATTAGCTTCAACAGGAAGCTCTAATAGATAAAATAAAGCAGGCGCTCGATGACCTGCTTTATCTTATCTATTAGAGCTTCCTGTTGAAGCTAATTTAGTAACTATCTTAGGATGGCGCTGGCAGCTTGCCGGCGCCATCATAAATTAGTTACAACAGGCCAGCAAGGCTTGAACTTTTGCCCCCGGAATCCGCCGCTCGCGGATTGCGAATTTTCGGTAAATTCGCGAGAGTTCGCGGATCGCGGATTTACCGAAAATTCGCAAAATCCGCGAGCGTAGCGGATTTTGCGCTCATGCTTAACGAGGAGGCAAGTCTCCCCAGAGGGAGCCCTCTGAGAAAAGATACAACCTTAGAGATAGGGATAAATTGAGAAAACCTGACAGATATCAAGATATTGATACACGTCCCTCTCGATTATTTCAGAATTCTTCACAGAAATCGGAAAGAAGAGGACAGTCAGAACACAAGGAAGAGCACGTCAAGTCCAAAGACAAGGAACCTGCTCATCAAAGTAAAAAATTAAAATTTCCAAAAAGAAGGTAGCCAGTATTAAAATAAAACATGTCGAGGATTCTGAGGACACAACTGAAAAACGGAGAGTGGGCCCAGACAATGCTAGACAGCGCAGCAGAAGTGACCATAGCTCGCAAGATCCTGATGAATCTTCTGGAGACAGTGGACACGAATGAATACATTCAAGTGGAAACTGCAGACACCAGAGTTAGCAAACCCCATAAATTATATGAAATAACATTACTTATAGAGGGGGACAAAAAATAAAGGGTCTCTTTTGGGATAACCTTTCGAAAGGCTATGATATCCTTCTGGCTGAGAGAGACTGGCCACCAGAGTTTGTCAGGGAGTGCCGTCATGGCGAAGAAATGATTATGCCTCCCTTCTCAAATCAAATTCCAATTCATAAAAGATACACATTTGCAAGAAAATGGGCAGTGGCCCAAGCCCCTGCATTATATAAAAATTATGTAGGATGGGATGAGGATTCTCCTCAACATAAAATCCAGTTAAAAGATCAACCTACTGCACAGAGGCAGCATTCTGTTAAGCAAGAAGCTAAAAAACAAGTCAGGGAGATCTTAGATCAACTTGAATATCAGGGGGTGATTGAAACATGCACCTCACAAATGAACAATCCTTTGTTTCCTGTCTCCAAGCCAGACGATTCATATCGTCTAGTTTTGGACTACAGACACCTAAACTGCTGCAAAACATTTGCAGTTCAAAACTCACACAGTGCAGCACTAATGAATAACATTGTGCGCAAAAAATATAAAACAACATTAGATATCTCAAATGGTTTCTTTTGTCAAAACATTGCACCTGAAAGCAGATATTTGCCCGCTTTCTCAACAATGGGAGCGCAAAAACAATTCTGTTGACTCCCACAGGGATTCAAGAATAGCCCAGGATTATTTTCGGTACCAATAGCTTATAAGTCACACTTGTACACACAAGCTGAAATGAAATTCAGTTCTACTGAAAAAATTCTAACTGCGGTTCAAACTGCTGTAGCAAAAGAAAGAGCCCTAGTCCAAGGGAGAGACATATCTGTTTTAACAGCAGTATCAGCCATTGAGGCAGTGACAAGACCACGCATTCCGAATGCTGTGGCATTAGATCCAAAATGGATACAATGAGAAACTTCTCTTGCTGTAGAAGACGTGAAACACGCATTTGATCCAAAAATGAAAAAACTAGAAGATCTAGAATACGAACATGAATATCCTCTGCCAATCGAAATTCTGCCTCTGGAACAATACACCTGTGTAATCTACACGGACAGATTTGCACAACACTACGTTGTGGATAAAAAGTCTTACAATTGTTAAAGGTCGCTGGCGCTTAGGTAAATTCAGACCGATAATCACCAAAACTGAATCACTCAGAAACTGTACAGCTGAAATAAGATCTTTAAAGATGGCGCATGAAAATGCCGATCGCGAATTCCCCACACTAATAGTGTGCGATTCGCATTATTGCGTCCAGTCTTACAATAATGACATGCAGACATGGATCAAAAACAGTTACAAAGATGAGACTGGTGCCACAATAAAGCATAAAAAACATTGGGAACAGGTAGTTCTTTTGCAGAAAGAACTACGAAAGCCTCACGTGATACATACACTGAGTCATCAACGTGATGGCGTTCACGTTGCAGGGAATTCATTGGCTAACAGAGCCACAGCGGCAGCGGTCAAACCGGCTTCCGTAGCTACAAAAAAGCGTACTAAAAAACAAATAGACGGTGAAACGCTACTAGCAGTAAAAGCCTCAATGAAAGGCAACTATGCGGCGCTACCTCTAAATTATCCACTCGGAAATAAATACATAATTGATGCGAACTCCGTTCCATTTGCTCGAATCCCTGGAGTGGGAGATAGAGTAATTCCAAACACGAACAGGAGAGCATACTTGATTCAAGAAGCACACATGGGAATGGGTCTGAGGCACCAAGAGATCTTGAAATCTGTAATAGAATTACAATCACAATACTGGTGGCCGGGGATGAACGTGCAAATGTACAACTTTGCAACTAGTTGTCACAACTGCAATAGAGATTGCAGTGGTGAACCGGACGAGACACCAGCCCAGATACCTTTATTAGAAAGCATTAGGCTATCTATACGCAAAAATCAAGAAGGAAAAAGGTGATCCCATAATTATTAAGACAGGATTCATTTAGATATAGGCCCCAGCGCTCGGCTGACGCCAGAACTGTTATAAAAGAATTGCGAGTCTTTATCGGCACATACGCAATTGGCGTGCTATATTCTGACCAGGGTCCTGCGTTTAGCTCTCGAGCTTACAAGGATGCCATGGCCAGCATGGGCATTGCATTGCGGTACTCTTCCCCCTTCCATCCTGAGGGTAATGCGGTAGTGGAAAGAAAAAAACGTGACATAAAGCAATCTATAACGGCGAGGGTATTAGGTTCGGGTGATGGGTGGGTCAAACATTTAAAAAGTGTCCAACGTAGTCTTAACAATCTGCCAAGAAATTCTCTAAGAGGTATCCCTCCATAGGAACTATTGTTCGGTACTAGAATGAAAATCCAGGACTTAGATTGTCAGACTTCAGTGGTAAAAGAAAAAGCCTTTGATATCAAAGATCGTTTGGCTGTTTTACAGGACTTAAATGAAACAAGAAGAAGTCTAAGTAACATAAAGTTAAAGCCAACAGCCACTGAAGAAAAACCACCTGTCCCAGCAAGACCTGACTGGATTCCAAAGATTGGGGATCTAGTCAGAGAAAAGATCGCAGTGAAGAAGGAATTTGGGCCTTCTTACAGAAAAGCAGTACCTGTCTTAGCTGTCAGCGGAACAAGATCAGTAGTACTACCGCCCCTTGCTGGTAAAAAGGAGAACAGAGTTGTATCAATCGACCTGGTAAAACCGCAATCATGTGGCCAATATTAAGTAGTAGGCCCAGTGGACTCCCAAGAAGTAGCAGAAGACCAAACCATGCTACAATCCAAGAGGTTCAAACTGAGAGACTAATCCCTTTTGATAAACCTGCAGTAAATAAAAAAGGACTATGCAACAAAGCCATGGAACTTGTGCCTCTTGAAACCCAAATTGCAACAGTTCGTCAAGAAACACCTGTCTACAATGATGTAGCATCGGACTATACTAATGTCCCAAAGAAAGATCCAAAGACTAAAGAAAATCCGGAAGAAATTCCAACAATTGACAGAACTGCATCTGGCTACTTCATCAATTTCGATGACTTTTCTGATGATCCAAGTGAACATGAAGAAACGCCAGCAACAAAAACTTTCAAAGAAAAAGTAACTGAACTCTTTCATCAACTAAAAGAAACATATCTGATTTCACCATGGATTGAATTATGGATTGTGTTAGGTGTACTTTGCCTCCTGCTTTGGCTCATCATGGTTTTATGTTTGGGTAGATTTATTGATGGAAAATATAGTACAATGGACACAGCAAGTCAGAACATCAACTTGGTCCTAAAGCCACACACATCATCTCATATCGAGAAAAGAGAACTGTCATCAGTGAACATCACAGCCAATCCAATACCCGGTGGGGTAGCATGGGACAAAACGGATTCTGAAATCTATGGCCCGATTGAGCTCTTGAAATATCCACATCAATTCAAGGTTTCCTTAAGTGACTTTGTGACACCAAGTACTTTCTCTGATGATTGGGACTTTGAAAATATTAATAATATGATGTCATATTTAGTAATGTCAGCTAAATTCACAGAACATCATTATTTGCAGGGTTCATCAAATTATGAAGAAAGGTACTGTTATAATCATTATGGTCATCACTATTTGCATAAATCTGCTCAACCTAGAAATGTTTTTACTTATAACCAATGGGAACATTGTCCAACACCGCCAAAAGGCAGCTCGAAAACATTTTATGAGAAATTCCGATATTTCTCAGGGTTTAACACAAGTGATCCAGAAACGTTTTATTTTAAAATGTTAAATAAGACAGGAATGAAAACAATGTTGACAAATACTAATTTGATTTATTCTGAAAAATTATATGATAAAATGTCTACATTTGGTTTTGAATTTTGGAAAAACAACATTGAAACAAAAACCATCTGGGGTACAAAAGACTGGCAGGTACAAGGTTTAGAATCATTATTTAGAGCCTGCATGATCCCAGAACAGATAATATTCCTGAATGACACCATTCAACAAACAACCTGTCTTGGTTTAGCCAAGATAAAAGACTTAAATAAACCGTCTATTCCAAAGCCCATACCTGATAGTAATAGCACTACAGATGTGGAGATAGACGTATCCCATATTTTACACCAAAACAGAACAAATCCTGATTGGAAAAAATGGTTGATCTGGCCCACAGACACAAATAACTGTCAAGATAGATTCCTGAACAAAATACAGGGGTTAAAGCAGAACAGGCCAGACCCAAGATATTCCCAGAGACAACATCCAGGGATAGTTACAACACAGTGTAGAGAAACTATGCCTTGAGTGGCTACAAAAATCCACACTGGCTGAAATTAAGCAACACTTGACTTTACTTAAAGACGGTGCTGACTTGCGAGATTTCATACAGGGACCTCGCAAACAGCGTCAAAAACGTTTCATATACGCCGGTATAAACACTGCTTACAACGAAGCTTGGAAAGTGACGCAAATTGAAACTGCTGAAAAAATACGAGAAATTGATCTTATACATTTGGAAAAATCACTTTCTGTAGTGGACAATGGGTTAACGACTCTGTCCTCCAGAATGTATTCACTGGACAGCATTGTATCATCTGCTATTGATATAATAGAGCAGGACTTGCTAATGTTACAACATGGTCAGTCCCAATTACGTTCTATTGTACAGCTAGGCTGGACGTTACAAAATCTGCGTTCAGGCTACGTGCCATGGCGTCTAATCAACACAACGTCATTATTTTCTATCTTTAACCTTACTGATAAACAAATCAGTTTGGCTCAAAAAGGAGCAGACTATACGATTCTGAGCATTGAAAAACTTGAGAGATTACCATTGACAATGTCAGAGAGACCTGTCATTGAATGGATAATACATGGAACAATTACAATTCCGATAACAACTTTGCAGTTTCAGTATTGCCAAAAGTATATACCAGCAGGCCTGTATGAAATGTTGGGTAAAGGATACATCAAATCAACCTGGAATTTACCTGACACACATAAATGTTATAGTGAAGGGAAAAAAGAAGTATTTCTTAGTGGTAACAACTGTAAAAAATCACTAAGCGGTACACTTCTGTGTCAAGGTATTAACTTGCATGGAGCCTGCGAAGGTTCATCAAACAACCTTTCATGTCACCTGCACGGCACTCCTGCAACACAGATAGAGCCTTTTTTCAGACAGCTTTCCAACTGCAGCTACGTTCTAATAAGTGACCACAGCTGTTGTGGCATGGTGCCAGGAAAAGCCTATCTCATAACCGTTACTTCCAGGGTCATTTGCTGTATGCAAGTATTGTATCCAAACAGCAATCCAGACATGGAGGCGGCAATATGGCCTTCTTTGAATATCTCTTCTATTCGAATTGATACTTTTAGCAGAATGAAGTCTATTCTTTTACAGACAACTGTGCCTTTAACCTCGTCCAAAGAGACGTATGATCTGCAAGTTGCAAGGACAGCGGCAGAGATACATTCCCTATTATCGACAAATTGCCCCGTGCATTTCGTAGAAATGTTAGGTCAAATCTTAAACATGTCTGATACCAGTGGCATCGCACATGTATTTAAGACAATTTTTTCGGGACTGTTAGCACCCTTTTAAACAGTTCTGGGCATTTTCCCGAATTTTGTGCATTGTTTATTCGGCGGCCTGCCTCTTCATTTGGGACTTGTAGCAGGAATTTTATTTTTGATCCTTCTGCTCCGATATGGCAAGCCAAGCCACAGACAAAACTCCAGCTACGATGGAAGAAACAATCCTAGCAATACGCTACCGAGACCGAATCACTAGAGTCCTCGGATTAGCCTGGCTAAGAGATCTGAATACAACTTGGTTTCTTTCATTCAGACCAATCTGGCAAGATTGCATCTTACCTGTGCTTCGATGTCTGCTATGCGGAGAAGAATGCGTGTTGGACGTCTGTCTTACACTACCATCAGCAGTACCAATGGATATCGATACTTTGCTTGGTTTGGTAACGGCTCATGCAACGTGTTGTCCCCAGCGGCTACCTATTCTGATGACGGCATTCGTTGAGACTTCACCATTACGATTAGGTGGCGGTGAAGTACGAGATGAAAGCAGCACCACACAGGTACAACCTTCTGTGAGCATTGCTGATCCCGACATCGATGATGGCAATGATTCTCACATATGCACTATTGCAGCTTTTTCGAACTTGGTTGAACTCTCACCTACTGTTGTAGACCAATTTTTCGCAAGCCTGTCTGATATGATGTTCTCTCCTAACAACGAGAATAACTTTTAAAACAACGAGCACACAGCGTTCCCTGAACTCTGAATTCGGCCTTCAGTTTTTGATAAACAACACTACTGAAAACAATTGGAACTATTTTTTCCCCTGAAAGCGAAATTATTTTTTCCACTTCCAAAATATTTAGCTTTTTTGGGCACATGATACTCTGCTTGAAGTAGAACTATTCTTAGAGAACAGAACTTCTATTTTTGGAGACACTAGAGACAATATTTTACCTCAGCCTCTAGCACATGTACAGTATTTTGTAAATATGTGATGAAATGGTCTCGACCTTCTTTTCTGTATTAAGAGCCATTTCATAAATGTAATTTTCGCAATTCATTCAGCCAATATTTATATATGCATTATCTGAATGATACCACTGCTTGAAAATCGTACAGTATAAATACTCATTTTCGTGTATATACCATACACCATTTCGAATGCAATTTATGTATTTTGGGGTGGGTTGCAAAACACACATGTATCGTTATATGTTTAGTATTGCTTACTATTTAGTAATGATGGACATTATACTTGGAGTGGGTGTTGTGAATGTATCTAGGACCCTAATTAAATATTCTCGATTCGTGCCCTTATGTAGTTATAACAAAACATATCCTTATAAAGGCATAAGAATCATGTCCATATTTAGTCATAGCCAATGCAGTCCAAATACGGCAAGGCTACTCCCATAGACTCCTAGAAAGTGCAACGCGTTCTTTAAACAAACCAAGCCTCCATCGGCCCGGGAATTCCCCCTGCTTTTGTTTTGATTTGCACAAGAACTCCTGGAGTCCAGAAAGAACTGTAAGTTCTTAGTGACGTCTTATGTCCAACCCGGCACCTTCCAGGTATAAATATACCAAAGTTGCCTTAAGCAAACACACGGTGGTTTGGAGCAGAGCGGCTATCTACTTGCCCGACGTCCAGCTGATGCGAGTGCCGAAGGAAGCCAGCCCTCCCATTTGACGCACTGAGAGAGACGCTGTCTTATCTCCTGCCGAGAAATCCATCTCCGGTGTTTCCAGTCACCCTTGCGGGTTGCTGGGAGATCGAGTCCTGAGAAAGAGATACAAGACCTCCTTCATTCTAAAACCAAGGTGCGGAGCTGATTAGATTCTTAAGAGAATTCTTGACTCAGATTCTTGGCAAAAACCTAACTTAACTTAAACTGCAACTTACTTACTCCTTCCCACGTATTAGGCTTAGGTCAGGTACACCGGGGTAGGCGTATCTTAGAAGCACCAGTTGAGTACGTTTAGGCAATGATTTTATGCATGTATATATTTTATCCGTTTTAAAGTATCATATGGCTCAGAAACCATATCAATGCTTTTACAGTATTATTTCATAATACTACTTTTTCTGTACGCACTTTACTTCATGATAAGTATTGCAATTGTGGCAACTCACTTCTCTTGCATGAGAAAGAGGACTGCTCAATTAATAACATCTTTTATTGAAAACGCCCGTCTCTCTATTTCTCTGCACTCTGGTGAAACTAAGTATGCACGATTGACTGAGTGAAATAGCTGTCTATTGTTTTCACACGACTCTGGAGATATACTCCTTGTTTTGGAGGGAGCAAAGTTGTCATGTTTATGCGGTTGTCAGAAACGAATCCCTTCTTGTCTAATCAGGAAAGTTAACTCCTTCCTGTTCATTCGAGAAAGTTTCTAGTGACCTCTGAGCTAGCTGGCATACCTAATTAGTCTAACATATTCAGTAGAGACCTAGATGACCTCAGTCCTACGTCTAAACTATTGTTTATGTTATTCCAATGCGCAGAGCCTATCGGGAATATAGGAACTACACTACACTCTGCAGGACTTTTTCACCGCCATCTACCTCTTCATGTGCTCCAACTACATCCGGCCCATCTACATCGACAGATGCCACAGGAGGGGAGTCTGTCAGAGGAAGACACATATGCTGACACTCCTGTCTCAGCAGCAGCGGATGCCCCCCACAATCGTAAGCAGGGATGTCCATGCAAAAATCCATTAGGGGCGGATGGCAAGACACCAACCACTGCCAGTAAGAGACCTTGACCTAAACTTCCTACAGTGTGTGTAACACATTCACTTTGTGAACTATTTCTGGACACTTACCCCTTTCTGATGGGAGTAGTATTTTTCACTTTAGACTTCAAACAATTTGGCATCTACAACTATGGTTTCCTCCACCATGACTGACTTCTTTTGGTTTTCCTTGTTTGGTTTTACATGATGTTTATTTTCTCCTTGTTCACCGCAATAAATACACTATTCACAAACCCATTACCTGATGTAGCATATTACACATGTAGGAATGTATATATGTACTCCCATGTGAACTTTACAATGCTAACACAAGCTACTTGTGTAAGCATGGATATTTTGCATAGACACAATGTTTAGCTCAGGATCACAATCATGTCACACAAACATATACACACAAGTGTCTTGTCTTATAACATCTTTATTTCATTATTCCAATCATAGGCTGACATAATGTCAGAAACATAGCAAATCATACACAACTCAAATAGTCTGTCAGTGATCACATTTTCAGGTGCAGACCTCAGCAACATGGATAGATCAGACTATTTCCAACAGAATAGGCAAAATACAATTGGTCTATGTCATCAGCTGGAGCCCTATCGCCTACCTAATAAAAGGAATCCCACATCATTTAAAACAATAAACAAACACATGGCAGTACAACAGATTCTGATCACAGGCTTACTCCAATCTGGTTTTGCACCATCTGATAGAATGTCACAAACAATTGTCAGTGATGTGCCACAAACACTTAGGCCTAAGATGAGGATATACATCAACAGCTACATACAGTTTCTATACAATGAGGATTTATTCAATGAGTAGGGAGGCTAGCATGATTTTGTCCCAGAAAAACATTTTGTTGGCGCACAGGATGCCACAAATACTGCATTAAGACCACCACACAAGGAACACATCCAACGGATTACTTCCATCCTATTGCTGTGCAAGCTGTCTTGGTACAGGATTTGTACACACAAAGTTTGTGACAGTCAATCTCAGGAACAATCCATGTCCACTTTGTATGTCCAAACAGCATTATATACCTGCTAATGTCACAGCTCCGAAATGTCCATATAAAGATGAAATGGTGAAGCTACCTAAAAAAGAAAAAAACAAAGTGATCTGCTGTAAAACCATACATATGACGCAATTCACATAGTCAACTTCTGGAGAATATAGTCCATGACCCAAATCTAAGCTAAAAAAAAGCAACACCAGCAAAGTGAGCATGTGTGAAAACCTTCCTCTACAAACACATTTCACCAGAATTTGTCAGAGCTTTAGCTTGCTCATATTTTCCATAAACATACTCCTCGCATCAAGAGTTGCTTTAATAGTCAAAGTCATGACATCTCACAACATACTTACACTAATGAGAAGTTGTTGATGAGGTCTTGATGCAAGTCAGCTCCATCCTCTTCACCACTATCATCATCATTTGCATTTCAGGATCCTCACCCAGTGGCACATCATGGTCTCCATTCTCTGTGATACAAGGGATGTTGCGTTGCAGGGCGATGTTTTGGAGCATGCAGCAGGCCACGGTGATTTTCCACAACTTCCCAGGTGAATAGAGGAGGGCTCCCCAGTCTTTTCCAGACATCTGAATCTGGCCTTCAGGAGCCCAAAAGCCCGCTCCATTTTACTCCGTGTTCTTCCATGTGCCTCATTGAAGCAGACTTCCCCTTGCATAGTTGGATTCCTCAGAGATGCCAACAACCATGGACGGCTGGGATACGTTGAGTCTCCTAGAAGGAAGAATGACATACGTGCACAATAAGTTACATACTTTGTCATTACACAACCTGATATACCCACACAAAGTTAGGACAGATCATACTTACCAACAAGCCAGGCCCTCTCCAGTAGTAGTTGTGATGTCAGCTGGTGTATTGTGCTGTTCCGCAGTATGAGGGAATCATGGGCTCATCCTGGGAACCAGGCACAGACGTTTGAGATGTACAAATCCTGTAAGCAGACAACTTGCACATTGATTGAATGGAAGTGCTTCCTGTTCCAATAACTTGTTCATTGGCTTGTGGTGGCACTAAATAAATATTGGTGCCATCAATGGCTTCCACCAAATGTGAGATGTGACCAAATCTATAGATATCCCCCTTCACATTGTCTAAATCCTCATGTCTGAGGAGCTGGATGTGGCTGTTAATGTGTTTCATCATTGCTGAAAGCACACCTTGTAGTACAGCACTGGACATTAGTTGTGACATACCACCAGATATAGCCACAATGTATTGGAAGGAACCTCTGGCCAGAAAATGCAATACTGCCAGAAGCCTTACAAAACGTGGGATACATGTGGGATTAGTGTTTTGAGGACGGAGCTCAGGCTACAACTGATGACATAAATCTTGCATTGTTTTCCTATTTAAATAAAACCTCTTGACAACATGCCTTTTGCCCATGGTATGAAGGTCTGGAAATGGGCGGTACACTAGAGGCTGTTGTCTCTTCCCTCTCCCAGCGTACTTATGTGTGGATTTAAAATAATTTTGAACACTGATCACAGTGTCTACAGTAACATAAATGTAGAGTCAGCCAAAAGTCATGTAACAGAACATAACTGGTTCCGATAGCATTACACATAATTCACATAATAATTGTCTACTGTCCAACATCCACCTATAATCCCCATTGTGGTCTTCAATTGTATCTGTTACAGAAACGTACACATTATACATCCAAACATGTGTCACGAACACGCTAATATTGTACTTTTTGAATTATACTCACAAAATACCATCACTGTCTATTATTATGCGGGCTTGATGTAAATGGAAACATTTTCTAAAAAAATGCCTTTTTCCAGAGGTAAACAAATCAAGTTACATTTGAAATACATAAAAGGCTGTATAATGCAGCAGGCAGAAAACTAGTATCGTTGTGATTTACGCAATGTTGTGTGCAGCGTCTTTCACACTGATCTCTGAGATGTGGGCCACTCTTGGCTTCTGGAACTTCACAATGTCCACAAACCTTTTTTTCCCAAATATGGTCTCTCTCCTGAATACTCTCTACTAAGGTCTTGCCTTTTCCATATGCCAATATCTCCCCCGCTCTCTCTCCACAGCTTCTCTCTTAAGTGATGTCCACACTTTCTCTTCCAATCTTGCCACTGCAGCAGAACAAAAGCCTCATGCCAGTGTTGATGTTATAGGCTTAATCATGTCAAGCAACAGGATATGCTCCACATTTTGTGCTAGTTCCTGTTAACATGTACCTTTATTTGGTTACATTTTTCAGATTAACATCGAATTACAGCAATAACCAATGTAAAAGTGACGAGTCCATATTTGTGATGGGCTTTCCACAGTCCTGCGACACATGTTGTTCCCCTTTTAGTAACGTTTTATTTGTTTGAGCTAGAATCAACAAGTTTTTTTTGCTAAACTCTGCAGTTTATGCAGCAGATGATGGATTATGGGGAAAACTCTGCAGCAATAGAATCTCATTATTCGAGTGGGTCTGTAAGTAAGTCACATACATGCACACGATCTATCAGCAATGCCTAGACAATATGCCATTTGAAGAAAGAGCTTCATAAATATGCCAACGCTTATGTTGCAAGCTCCTGCGTCATGTTGGAAGCATAGCAATGCTGCATTATGCTTTGATTTCTACCCTCCACTGTGGTTTCGATGATCTCCCAGGCCATTGCCATTAGGCAGTAGGGGAGAAACAAATTGGGCGACAGGGTTAATTTAATTATGCGAAAAGAAAAGGCAAATTAGGCAGCACAATGCTTCACATTTTGTGATAATATTACTTCATTGTTTTATCATTTTTTACTCATTCTAATGCTGTCTGGGCAAATATTTCTCTCTTGTACCAGTTTAAATATTAAATATAGTGATAAGCAATAGAAAAATTACCATTCGTCCTTTGCGAAGGACTTTCCACTGCGCACCAAGGGCCATATGTATCAAGCCTTTTGCGAAGCGCAAAGGCCGAAATTCGCAGAATTTCGGCCTTTGCGAATCGCAAACGGCCTTTTTGCATGTTTTGGGATGTATGAAATATTCGCAAAATAAGGAATAGCAAAGATTTGCGATTCCTTATTTTGCCATAGCATTTAAGGAATCGCAATTTTGCGATTCCTTAAATGCTATGTATGTAGCATTTTTGGGTTGCAAATTATGGTTAAGAATTCGCAAATTACCACCAACTTGTAGTTGATGGTAACTTGGGAATTCTTCAAAAAATTCACAATTTGGCATTTTTGAGGTGGCATGTATGTGCGCCATATGCACACACATGTACATTTCAGGGGTGCAGCAGGGTGTCTTTGAGACACCCCTGCACCCTTGCAATAATTCTCAAATTGCGATTAGCAAATTGCGAATTCGCAATTTGAGAATTATTGCGCAATCATTCCTATGGGCCTCCTGGCCCATAGGAATGCATTGGAAATTATTCCTTAATTGCGAATTCGCAAAATGTGAATTCGCAAATAAGGAAGATTATGGAATCGCTAAAAAATAGCGAATTTCTTCATACATACCATTTTGCGATTCCTAAATAGCGATTCCTTAAAAATCGCTATTTAGGAATCGCAAAAGGGTTTGTTGATACATATGGCCCCAAGACACATGTTGCCACAGTATGGAGCCATGGAGCACTCCATTGATGATAGGGATCTTTTGTGACCTGGATGTAACCTTGCGAACAAACTGGTGTTGGTTTGAAAGGTAGAAAGAGAACCAGTTAAGGACATTTCTGGTGAACCTAATTCGGGACTCCAGGGTGCATAAGAGGGTGCGATGTCCGACTGTCAAACACTGCTGAGCGGTCCAGTAATATCAAAATTCAAGGGTCAATTTCATCTATGGTAAAGATGGCATCGTCTATGATGTGTAAAGTAGCAGTTTTCATGCTGTAGCATTATCTAAAGCCAAACTGGTAACTGCAGGAAATGGTTAGAATTGATGTGATCTTGGGGTTGAACATAAACTGCTTGTTAGGTGCCACCTAAGACAGTGCATGAGCTATCGTTTGTGAGACATTTTGTTTACTTATCGGTGCCGTGCCATCTAACTTCACACTTAGCCATGTGCAACAAAACTCATCTGTTCACATGCTATCAGCACCTTCCACTTCCTTTTAATTCCACTCATATAACACTATTTTGCGAGTCACCGATTAGCAAAATATCATTTGTATATACCAACACCCTTTTTTTGCGGTCGCAAATGGGCCGATTTTCCGTTTGCAACCCCAAAAAACGGTTGTACATCTGGCCCTTACACTTTACTAATATGGTTAACCGGTGAAACTTGCTGGATATACACTTTATATTGCATGGGGATGCATGTGAATAGTTCTCGGTAAACTGCATTGGGGAGTGTGATTGTTAGAAATGGGATCTCTGGTTGGCTGAGGCTTGCGCCAAAGCCAGGCAGAGGCCACCACTCTAGTCAAGGCAAGGGAGTTACACGCCAAGAATTACCCCTGCTCAAACCTTTGGCAAAGTGACACGAGCAGTAAGGCTTATCCCGGAGGCAATGTGTAAAGCATTTGCACACGCACCCACCAGCAACAACATCCCAGGCCCCCCACAAAAGGAACTCCACACAATGTTATATCAAAAATAGCCTTTGTATTCTCAAAACACATCAGATAGTAATCACACCATATACATTGAGCCAACAGGCACAGGGAATTTTTACAAAGGGATCATGTACACCTGACAGGGCCACATGGACCACTGTTAGGATCATCACAAAGTGAACTTGGTAAAAGTGAACTAAATCATGAACTTACAAGTAAAATAGGTCATAGAACGTACAGCCAGTAAACACTGATAATCACTATACTTTACAACAGTCTGTGACATGAAATCCATCATGCATAGTATCCCACAAGTCTAACTATATTAGACCCTAACCACCTAAGTAAACATTACACTAGAGGCGTAAATCACACAGGGAAGTATAATATCCCTAACACAAATCTAAACAGGTAAAAAAAACTCCTTTGCATGAACCATATCTAGAGGTAACAAAACAGGGTGCGCAAAACATACTATACACAATACATTTCCTAACACCCAAAGCATTAGCACATAAATCACAATAGCACATAAATCACATTAGGGCCTGCGCCCTATAAATGTAACAATCCCCCCCGGCCATCTCAAATAAGGGGGCTCAAACGCCCTATTTCCATAAAGTCAGGGCTGCTGCCTAAGCAGCGAAGGTCAAGGTTGTGCCACTGCACCAAGCCTAAATGCAGCAGCTGCCCACTACTTGCTGGGCAGCTGAGAACAATGCACTGGGGCCTAAACGCGGCAGCTGGCACTAAGTGCTGTGCAGCTGTGAAAGGCCAAGGTAGGGCGAAGGGAGTGCGACTCACTCCTAGGTTCACAAAGACCTGTCCCCTGAAAGAAATGCCTAAACGGTGCAGCTGCCCACTACTTGCTGGGCAGCTGGAAAATAAACTGCGGCATGGGCCCTCACTGGCCCTTTAGAACAAAACTGCGCCAAATGCTGGAGCCCTCTAGGCTCTGGAAATAAGTACTGCGCACATTGGAGCCCTCTAGGCTCTTAAAACAAATGTGCCTCAAAAGGTTGGAGCCACAGGACTCAGCACGGGCTTCTCTGGCCCCTCACGGGCTCTAAAACAACTTCTGTGGGGCGTGGGAGCCATCTGGCTCTGAGAATGCTGTGCCCCTCACGGAGAGCACTGGCTCCTAAAATCATTATGCCCTCATCACTGAGCAGCCCCACTATCAAGCGGGGCTGCTCGAAAAGAAGGAATCCCATGTGGTGCCTTCTCCGGCACGCACACAGGGTAGACAGGATGGAGCGGCCCACTGTCAAGCAGGGCCGCTCTGTACTGCTCGAGGATCGCTCAGGCACTCTCCCCCCACCCCCTCCAGGCAGCTCTACTCACCTGCTGCTCTCCGGAGGCAGCGGGGGACGCTGTCTTCTTCCGGCAGTCTGCCGGGGCTCTCCCACACTCATGGGAGCCCCGGTGGACGTCATCACGGCAGCGAGCTGGGCTCTCTCTCGCTCCCAAGAGCCTCGCTGACAGCGGCTGTATTTTTTTGTGGCACGGGGCTTCCCTTTACCTCTGGGAGCCCCGCACTGCCATCGGTCATCACTGCGGCGTGGAAGTTGAACTCCACAGGCCCCGCCCACAGTCAGGCGGCACGGGCCTGGCTTCCTGTTTTCCGCGAGGGCTACGGCGGTGAATTTCTCGGCAAAAATGAGGGGTGGGCTCCCTCGTAGTTAAAAACATAAAGCAGGGTGGGCTCCTGCTATATCCAAGCAACCCGCAGCGGGGTAGGCACCCGCCATAGGTAAGCAGGTCAGGGAAATCCCTACGAAGAAGGGGATTGCAGCCCGGCGCTGCGAATGAGAGGCAGGAGCGTCCGTCCCCCCCCACCCCCTTCCAGGCATAAAGCAAAAACAAAGCGCTCACGAGGCACTGGGGGGCACAACAGCCACAAAGACCATGAAGTTTCCAGGGGCAATGCAGGAGGAGCTAAGTGCCCCAAAAACGAGGTCAGCACTCACAAGGTGCTGGGGATGCCCCCAAAAGTCTCTCCGGGGTCCTGAAGGTAATGAAGCAATGGAGGAGGGTCCCACCAGGTCTCCAGGGCATCCAGGGGCTGGGCAGGGCCCAGAGAGGCAAGCCTTCCCCTGGGTCCCAGCAGCAGCACGCCCCTGGTAGATTCGAGTACAGGACAAGAACATTTTCATGGGGTCACAGCCCCTCTTTTATACACAGAAAGACTTTATTTAAAAAGGTGCAGGCAAGGGGCAAACCAGATGCAACTGGTTCTGGAGCACTTTGTTTTGCTCAACCCCTCTGCCTATTCACAGGATGGGTCAGGGACATCAGACACACCACAGGGGGTGGAGCCAGCATTGTGGAGGGAAGGCCCAGCCCTATTCAGGTCCCAGGTGCACTCCTCCCTCCCATCAACATGCAGATCTCTCCATTCACCACCGGGCAGACCCATCCTGACTCTTGGAGCCAGGCACACCAGCCAGCTCCAGCCAATCACAAGCCAGACAGTCAATTCACATTCACTGCACAGACATGCCAACTTCTACAAATGGCACTTCCACACTAGACACAATAAATCTGCGCACATCATCGAGCAGCATTTAATCTCACGAGTTTGCACATATCAATCTCGACCCTGCACTCCCCACACATCAGGAACTACCATGGACACACATATTCCCCATGCATTCCTATGGGAGGGCAAGCCAATCTCACAACACGCACTCAGACTGCGCACGCAGTTTACACTGGGACACAGTGTTAAAGTGCGCAAAGACCAGAATTCACTATAATTATGTAATATTAAAAGGCAAAAAGTTCAGGGGTGAACCTGCCAAAAGGGCCAAGTCCAACAGTAATGCACTAGTTTTTATCTTTATTTTTTATCCTTGCTTTTTAAACTTTGAGCAATTGGCTGACTTATAATGATGTATTTATGTATTTGCTTTTATGGTCCTAGTGACCGAAATAAAGTGTTTGACTGACTGACTGAAACACAACACTAATAATTTGCATCTTAGACTACCATCATCCCATTACACCTGTTGAGACACTAAACACATGAGACGCAGTAATACTTGCCTCTATCATCTGTTCAGACACCTCACAACACACATTGAGACGCGTTCAATACCAGTCATCCCATCACTTCCTCGCTCACCACCTTACTCTGGCATTTGTATTATTTGACTATTAAAACAAATACTTTCACTTGCAGAGTGCCTCGACCCTATTTAAAAAACTAAAAAACTTTCCCGCCAGTATTCATCCACCTGCAAGGGAAGACTTGCTGATAGGTTCGGGGCTGCTGGGCTCCCATTTCTTTTTTTTGCTCTTCCCAAGCCACACTCCTGGAAGGCAGGCTATTGATTCATGGCCAGTGAGCAGATGCGCTGAACTGCTCAAAGTAGGAGTGTTATATCTATTCAACTGTTTCCAGAGCATCTGTGTGCATTTCTGTGTTTTTAAAATTACTTTCTGTAAAGTATAGGACTTCCCCCAAATGAAGTGCAGGAAAAGGTGAAGATACAAAGAATTTATTTATTTATATTGCAAGAGAGCGCCGGCAAACGTCTGGAGCTCTCAACTATCGGCGCAGAGTGCACTCTTAAAATCCCCGCCTCGCGCCACGCCATCGCATTCCAACGCGACGACTAGAGCGCGATGCTACATATCTCCCTTCTTTATTTAACAATAGAAAACATAGGGCCCGATTCACAGAACTAACTTAAGACATAATCCTTTCTACTTTTGGTATTCACAGAAGTTAGGATTTTTTCTTAAGTTTGTCTTAAGACAAACTTAAGACAGACTTAAGACAAAATCCTAACTTAAGTCTGTCTTAAGTCTGTCTTAAGTTTGTCTTAAGACAAACTTAAGACAAAATCCTAACTTCTGTGAATACCAAAAGTAGTAAGTTTAGGATTTTGTCTTAAATTAGTTCTGTGAATTGGGCCCAGTGTGTCTATCTCTCGGATCACAGTTATTTCTCATCACCCAGTTCGTAGTCTCTGTATTTGGCAGGCCTCACTATTGTTCTGCCTGCCCGTGTACGTCTTACCGGAGTAGACGAGGGACTCCACAAGTTGTTCTCAGCCTGGCTCGCCAGTCCCCTTCCAGTTCCCTGGGGTATCTCTCCCCGCTGTCTCAACAGCTTCCTCCTGATGTTCCCTTGCAATGAGATTGTCTCCATCTTCGAACTCAGCTCCTCTTACTTCTGCTCCTGAGTCTTCCTCTCCTCCGCGCGTTAGCTCTTTGTCTGTGGGTGAGGCTTGGCCCAGTTGTGTCTTTGATCTTTCTTCATTGTCCCACTGCAATATCTTGTTGCATTTGGACATGCAGTCTTGTGACCAGACATTTCCGTCGCTGAGCAATGCTGCTCTGTCGTACACTTCCTTTACCTGCGTGGGCTGGCTATATTTGCTGTCCCCTTTCCTTCTTAACTGGGCTAGTTTGACTCTGACCTACTCACCTCTTTCTAGAGAGGTCTTCTTCACGTTGCGTCTTTTATTGTAATGCTCGGTGTATATTATTTGTGCTTTCTCCAAGTTGTGCTGAACCACTGCTGGTGACCACTTACTCGTGACGGTCTTTTCCTTCCATGCCAGGTTGTCCTTGGTGAACGGGTCATGCCCTCTCAGGATGGAATGGACCATACCCAGTGCCGGTGGGTGTAATTCGGTAGGCCCACAACATACTCTGCACTTCTTTTTCCCAGTTCTTGCCCATTGCAATGGCGGCTTGTATAGAACCGATTATGACACGGTTAAACCTTTCGACTAAACCGTTGCCGGCTGGGTGGTATATGGATGTGTGTTTCATCTTGATCCCGTTCCGCTCCATGTAATTGTACCCTTTTTCCGAAGTGAATTGGGGCCCATTGTCACTCAGGATGGAGCAGGGTATGCCTTCTCTGAGGAATGTGGCTGTTAGGAATCTGAGGACTGCCTCCGTGTCCATCTCCTCCTGTATGTCTATTTCTGGCCACTTTGAATACCGGTCGATGAGAACACACACATACTTCGGGGTTCCCTGTGCATCCAGTACTGGCCCCAGAATGTCTATAGATATTTCCTCCAAAGGGTTCGCAGGGTTGTCGAATTTCCCTAATGATGGTCTTAGTAGGGTTTGAGACTTATCCGCTGTCTGGCACTGGTCGCATTCCCTGACATGTCTTTCAATCTGAATGTCCATTCCTGGCCACCAGTACATCTGTTTGGTTCTCATCTTCGTTTTCAATATACCCAGGTGACCTTCATGCAATACGGCTAGCAGGCGAGGTATGAGGATCGTTGGGGGAACCACTTTGTTCCCTCTAAACAGGAATGTCCCCTGATCTCCAATGGACAACTCCTCGCGCACCTCAAAGAATTTCCTGAGTGCTGCACTGAGATATTTTTTTTCAGGCCATCCATGTAGCAGAAAGTCCTTAACGTCTCTGATGTCAGGATCATCTTCATAGGCTTGTTCATATTCTTGGCCGCTTATCACTTTCTCCGGGTCTTCTGCAAAAGCCACATGGACTTCGTCCTCGTCTGCGTTGGTCGGCGCTTCCTCCATCGCTGAGGCTCAGCTGAGATAATCAGCTACTTTATTCCTTGTCCCTGGGATGTACTCCACATCATATCTGTAGTCTAACAGTTTCAGAGTCATCTTGGCGATGCGGGGTGTAGCGCTAGCATGGCCACATGACGTGAGTACTTTGACCAGGGGCTTATGGTCTGTCTTGAGCTGGAACCTCATGCCCCACAAGATTTGGCGGAATTTCCCCATGGACCACACTACAGCCAACATCTCTTTTTCTATTACACTGAACTTTTGTTCAGTTGGTGATAGGGACCTGGACGCAAAAGTGAGGGTCGCCAACTCTCCATTCTTCCTTTCCTGCATAAGGACTGCCCCATGTCCCTTTTTGCTAGCATCTGTAGTTAATATTGATTGCCCTTGTGGATCATATCCTTGAAGAGGTACGGCCTTGCTGATGTCTTCCTTGATTTTCTGGAAGTCTCCTTGCGCCGCTTCTGTTTAGTTTAGTTTAGTTTGTGACATTTATTAAGCGCGTATATCACCGAACGGTCTCATAGCGCTGCAACAGCAGTTACCATAGGTCACAGGGAGGAGGGACAGGTGATTAGAATAAGAAGGTTTTAAGGGACCTGCGGAATTTCTTGTGGTCGCCTTCTGTTCTAAGAGATAAGGGCAGTGTGTTCCAGATAGTAGAGGCAATCTTGGAGAATGACCTGTCGCCACGTTTGACGGTGCTCATCTTAGGTATGGTTAGGAGATGTTTGCTGGATGAGCGGAGGGTTCTAGGGGGATGATATGCTATTAGTTTCTGCACTAGGTAGCGGGGTCCCTTACTGCTTAAGGTGTTGTGAACGAGGCAGCATATTTTGAAAGTGATCTGTTTTTTAATGGGAAGCCAGTGTAGGGACTTTAGGTTGGGGCGGAGGGTGACCGGGGGAGGGGGAGATTAAGGACCAGTCTTGCTGCGGTATTCTGTAGAACCTGGTGCTTGGTTAGGTGAGTTTCATTAATGGATGCCAACAAGGCATTGCCATAGTCAAGGCGGCTGATGATTAATCCTTGCACTAATGGCATATGGGAGGAAAGTGGTATCCATTTGAAGATTTTTCTTAGGCTACGCATTAGGCCGTAGCATGTGCGCACTACCTGATTGACGTGGTTAGACATGGAGGGATTGGTGTCTATGAGTACGCCAAGGTTGCGAGCTGTTGATTTGGGGGGAGGGCAGGGACCTAGAGCAGCGGGCCACCAGTCGTCAGCCCATAGCTGTTGGGCCTTTCCAAAGAGTAGGATCTCTGTTTTCACGGCATTGAGTTGTAGGTGGTTTGTGGTCATCCAGTCTTTGATGTCTGTCATACATTGTTTGAATTTAAGCTTTGTGGAGGTAGGGTCTGGGCCAAGGGTGATTAGCCAGAGGGGATAAATACAGATTGAAGAGAGTAGGGCTAAGTATGGAGCCCTGGGAGACACCCTTATCTATGGACTGGCTGCTGGAGGTGTAGGTTCCCGTTTGGACTTTAAATTTACGGTCGGGAGGTAGTTCTTGAACCAGATCAGTGCAGTGCCTTCGACACCAAGCTCCCATAGGCAGTTGATAAGAATATCATGGGAGATGGTGTCAAAGGCGGCAGACAGATCGAACAGCACCAGGACGGCAGGTTTTTTGCCATCTAGGGCGAGTTTGATGTTATCTAGCATGTCCAGCAGGGCTGTTTCGGTGCTGTGGAATGCCCGAAAACCAGACTGGGAGAGGTCAAGCAGATTGTTATTTTCAAGGTATTGTTGTTTGTTTACTATTGTTTCTAGGACATTCCCAAATAGAGGTAGAAGGGAGACGGGTCTGTAATTGTTATGATCTTTGGGGTTGGAATTAGGCTTCTGTCCATGTAAATGTTGTTTTGTCACGTATGAGCTGCCTTAGGTGGTGCTTCTTGGTGGCAAAGTGCTGCACAAACTTGCTATAATATTCAGCCATCCCCAAGAATGACCTCACATCCTCTTTGTTCTTCGGTGCTGGTGCTTCGCACATCGCCTTTACGTTGGCTTGTTTGGGTGTAATGCTTTGTTCCCCGATCTCGTGACCTAGGAAGGTGACTGAATTCATACCGAACCGGCACTTTTCCCATTCAGCTGTCAGGCCATTTCCTTCCAAAACTTGCAGCACCTTTGCCAGCTTTTTATCGTGGTCGGTTTGATCCTTGCCCATCACCAAGATGTCGTCTTGGAAGAACTGTACTCCCTCTATGTCTCTGAACAGTTTGTGCATAAGCTTTTGAAACACTGCTGCTGCTGACACTAGGCCGAAGGGCATCCGGCAGAACTGATAGCATCCGAAGGGTGTCATAAAGGATGTCAGTTTCCGGCTCGTGGGGTGTAGGGCTATCTGGTGATAGGCTGAAGTGAGATCAATGGTGGAAAACTACTTTATCCCCTTTGTTTTCGCTAGCATTTCATCTATCCGTGGTAACGGACATTTCTTCACGATGATGCACTATACACATAGACTGACCTTACCATTGGGTTTCATTGCCACCACCAACGGAGCTAGCCACTCTGAGCAGTTTATGGGTTCAATGATCCCGTTGTCTTCCAGTCTCTGCAACTCTTGTTTGACTGCATCCCTGACCGCTATGGGTATGTTCCTTATTTTGTAGGTAAACGGCACGGCATTCTCCTTGAGGTCTATTCTATGCGTAAATTTCATTAATTTACCCACTGTTCCATCGAACACAGAGGGGAACTCACTTGTCATCCTTTTGAAGTTCGGTTGAGGCGCTGTGCTGGTCATCAGTACCTGCGTGTCCCCTCCTGGGTTCAATTGTATGCCCAAGTCGCCTTGATCCATCCACCCAAAGACAGACGGGCCCTTTTCTGCTACATATAGCTTGCACTCGGCGCTGCGATCTTTGAGCTCGAACCTAAAGACTCGATATCCTACCATTGGAATGGGTTCACCAGTGAAAGTGACTGGCCGTATGTCTGGGGGTTCCAGATGCGACCCCAGACTGGGTTTGAAGCTTCCGCTCCACACTGTCCATTGGACGATCGTGTACGGGGAGCCCGGATCCGCTACCATCTTGATCAGTACCCATCCTATAACCAAGTCACATTGTGGTTTCATGGAGCGTCTGCAATCAATACCTAGCACCTGTTCTTCTACGCACAGTACGTTGTCCTCTTCTCCGGTTCTCCTTCCCCTTAATCACCCGGTTCTTGCGTCACGTATTTCACCGTTGGTCTCTTTGCCTTGCAGCGACACACTTTTTCAAAATGTCCTACAATCCCGCAATACATGCATTTCGCTCGGAACGCAGGACAGCATTTGTCGTACGCCGCATGGGACAGGCTTCGGCACCTGTAGCATGTGTTTGTGCCTTCTTTGTTCCGTCTTTCTGCTGTGCGGGTCTCGTAGTCCATTTGTTTTGTGCCTTCCTTTCTGCTGTGATGGCCTTGCCTCTCTCAGGTGGTTCTGACTCATCGACTTTATTGACCATGGGTCTCGGGGTGGATTCTCTCTTCGCTGCGTCTGCACACCTTTTGGAAAGTTTCGCATTTTTCACCATGGCAGTAACCTCCTTCAGGGTAGCGTCTCCGTTCACCCATAGTTTGTCTTGGATTGCTGTGTTTGTCGTGTGCAAGACTATTTGGTCTTTTATAAACTCATCATGCAAGGCGCCAAATTTGCACGTGATCGCTAGTTTCCTTAATGCTGCTACATAGTCGTCTATAGATTCGCCCGTCTCTTGTTTCCTCTGTTGGAAGTTATATCTATCTATGGACGTGCATACTGCCGGTCGATAATGGTTGTTTAGGTCTTCTATCGCGTGCCGGAACACGTCGGCATCCGCGGCTTGTCTTGGATTGGTTACTAGATTCTGGAATACCCTGATTCCTTCGGGGCCTAAGTTGTGCAGTAGTATTCTCTTCCTCCTCTTGCTGGGAAAGGCTTCTCCACTTTCATCCTCCAGGGCTTCTAAATAGTTAATAAAGTATTCTGTCCAATCCTCCCACTTCAGCAAGGGTTCCCCCGGTTTGGGTAGGAATGGGATAGGAGTCGTGAATGAGGCCGCTTGCGCGCACATTTTGGCGCGTCTTTTTGGTGCAGCCTCTTCTCCCCTCGGACTGTCTGGCACGCTTGCACTTCTGCTGTGCGATTGGTTCAGTTGGGGTTCCAAGGCACCCCCTTCTCCGTGTTGCACTTGGGTATGGGTATCTTCTGGACAAATAATAATGGGTGACGGCGCTCCTGGTGTGGCTTTGTCCTTCTCTGCTTCACTCCTTTCCCTTTATGGTGGTCGGTCTCCTTATGATAGTAGCCTCCTTCACTGCCGCGCTTGTGTACTGCTCGGGCGCGCTTGGTTAGGCTTGTTCCTCTCCCTGGGTCTCTGTGTGAGCCCTGTTTGGTGTGGGGCTGCTCTCCTCCCTCTTTGTTCTGGGAGATAGTCCTGTACCCTGTGTCTCTGGCTATTACTGCTTGGATGCTTGCCTGTGGTGGTGATGTCCTCTGCAGAGCCCTCTTGCTGCTTGCTCTGCTCCCTTGGATCACTGCTCCTCGTGTAGTCCTCATTTGTTTCTGGTGAGTTCTGGTGCTTCCTCTTGGTTTTTTTTCTAGAGCCCAGCCTCGTCGCCACTGTAAAGTATAGGACTTCCCCCAAATGAAGTGCAGGTGAAGATTTAAAGTATTTATTTATTTATATTGCAAGAGAGCGCCGGGAAATGTCCGGAGCTCTCAATTATCGGTGCGGAGTGCACTCCTAAAATCGCCGCCTCGCGCCACGTCATCGCGTTCCGACGTGACGACTAGAGCACAACGCTACACTTTCCTTGTATGTGCTTACCGCATACAAGGAGGTACCTGACTTCGGTGGAGGCTTCGGTGGAGGGCTCGGTGGCCTCTCTTGGAGAGCGCCTTGGCCCTCTTTTAAAAAGAACAACAACTTTCCCTCACTTTAATTTTTACTGTTTCTTATTCTAATTACGTCAGTATTCACCCAACAGCAAGGGAAGCCTTGCAGATATGTGCAGGGTCCTCGGCTCCGGTTTCTTTTTTTTGTCCCGCCCAGGTCCTATGACATCATAGCCACAACCCTTGGAAGGTGGGCTATTTATTCGTGGTCGGTAAGCAGCCGCACACTACGTGCGCTGCTCGGGCACCTAAGGCAAGCCCATCTGCGCCGGTCTGCACCACCAGCCAGGACCCCATCCAATCTAGACCCCCCACGTCAGACGGTTCACAGCCACAGAACTCCTTCGACTGATGCCCGCTCACCCCACTGAATGTTATCACTCTCTAGACAGCTCCTCGCTAACAGACAAGGGATCCGTGTGGTGCGGTAGGTACGGGTTCACCTTAACAGGCAAGTCTGCAACAATGTCTAAAAACTACACCCAGGCTAGCACTCCTGTGTTGGCACGCTGCTTCTTAATTAACTGCCGCTCACTACCCAAACATAAAAATTATATCTTTGAGTTTTTAACCAATAATCAGCCAGATGCACTGTTTTTGTCTGAGACATGGCTGGATGAGATCTCTGCCGCTGAGATCCTTGGCTCCATAGGGGGGGTCGCAATCCTTTTTCAGCAATCTGTCAGTTGAACCATACTTGACGCTAAAATCACACACTGCGAGGCCATCTTTTTTAATCTCAATATGTTGAGCAACAACACTTTAGCAGGCTGTCCAATTTATTGTGCACCCGAACCTGTCCTAAAGTTTGCTTCTTCTTTATCTGACCTTCTGCTCTCCTTTGCTTTGCGCCACTCTAATCTAAAAGTCCTCGGTGATCTGAATCTACATTGTCATGATCCCACCTGTCTGCCTGCATCTGTCCTCATGGAGGATTTAGCGACCCTTCAGATGACCCAACGTGTAACCATCCCCACCCTTGGCATGGCATGGGCATCTGTTGGATCCAGTCTTTTCCAACTCCATCTCCCACATGGCCGAAGACCCCATCCTGGTTATTTGGAGGGATCACTGTATCATCCCGGTCACCTTTCCCTTGACTAATCTCATTATATCTCGCAAGGACTGAATGAAATAAAAATCTAGGAAATGGGCTAGGGTCACTTCTGAGACCCTCACTACTGCACTTCTGATCGAAGGCCCTCAGCCTGACGTAATACTGAGTCGGCCACTCAATATTTGGATGACTGGATCACCGGGCCCCCGATAGGATTGACCCTATTAAAGAACTTTGTATCACTGCTCCAAACCATCTCCAGAGTGGGTTAATGTGGATCTCCGGTTAAACAAAAAATCCTGTAAAAGTCTCGAACGCATCTGGCATAAGGACTATAGCACCAATAGTAAAGCCATCTATCACTCATCATCTCCATCTAGCTTTTCAAAAGAGCTCTTTCAAATTGTGAAATCTCAGTCATCCATGTGTCTCTGCCCATATAGTTCCTTCCTTGCAGAGCTGAATTACCAGTGCCAACAGACCTGGTTTTGATGATTACGATGATGGCCTCGCTACCTTCAACTCTCCCTCACAAGATGAACTCTTCACTCTTTTAAATAAAATAAAATTGGGATCCCCTTCTGACTCGGCTTCCCCAAAAATTCGTATCTATGGAAAGGAGGTGATTCTGCCTAGACTGAGCAACCTGCTCGATATCTCCTTCACAACTGGCACAGTTCCATTAAAATGAAAGCATGCAATAGGAAAACCCCTTCTCAAAAAACCCTCACTAGATCCGACCTTACCTGAAAACTACAGGCCCATCTCGCTCCTCACTTTCTTTTTAAAGGTAGCAGAGAAACATATTAATGCCCAATTGATCAACTTTATGGACTCAAACAACATACTTCATGGTTCCCAATCAGGATTCTGTGCCCAGTACACCACTGAATCAGCCCTACTGTTGGCCTCCGAGTCTCTTACAATCTGTGCTGACAGGGGCCAAAAGGCTGCCCTCATCATGCTCGACGTCAGGGCAGCATTTGATACCGTATCCCACGACCTCCTGCTAGATCACCTGGGAAGCTAAGGGATCAGGGGCCGAGCTTTAAAGTGGCTAGCCTCCTTCCTCTGCGATCGGACCTTCTCAGTGATGCAGACTCTGTTTGCCTCAGAGGAACTCTCCCTACCTCAGGCAATGCCTCAGGGATCGCTTTTGAGCCCCTGTTAGAAATGGGGGTCTCTAGTTGGCAGAGGTAGGTACCTTTGTCCAAATAGGGACCCTTGCTTCTAGTCAGGGTAAGGGGGATACATAATTTAGGGATCACTGAAATAATATCGACTACCAAAATATCGACTACCCAAAATATCGACGAGAAAATATCTACAACCAAAATATCGAGTTTGTATGTACAAACAGGTAAGTACAAAAATATCGAGTACAAAATATCGTTAACAAAAATATAGTTGTAAAAAATATCGACTTTAATAAAAACAATGTTTAATTACATTAATATAAAAAATTTATTACTAAAATATAATTAACAATACTTAAAATAACTTTTAATAATTAAATAATTAATGAAAGTAAAAAAATAATATTTTTTTAATCATATTTCTTAAAACATATATATATATAGTAACAAAATTTAATTAAATAATAGCCAATATTATTAACGTACAAATACAAAAGAGTAAAAATTACTATTCCCACTGCAAAGAGTGCAACAGTGGATATATGACGTTACAACGCAACTTTTACAACGCACTACCATTACAACGTAAGTATTGGTAAGTATATAATAATTTTTTTTAATTTAAATTATTTAAAATTATTTAAATATAATTTAATTTAATTTAATTTCATTAAATTAAATGAATGTACATTTAATTTTACTTTATTTTTACACTGTACCCCTGTACCCCAAAACTGACCCTGAACCCTAAAAAAATCCTTTACCCAAAAACCCAAAACTGACCCTGAACCCTAAAAATACCCCTTTACCCAAAAACTAAAAACTGACCCTGAACACTAAAAATACCCCTTTACCCAAAAACTAAAAACTGACCCTGAACACTAAAAATACCCCTTTACCCAAAAACCCAAAACTGACCCTGAACCCTAAAAATACCCCTTTACCCAAAAACTAAAAACTGACCCTGAACCCTAAAAATACCCCTTTACCCAAAAACTAAGAACTGACCCTGAACCCTTAAAATACCCCTTTACCCAAAAACTAAAAACTGACCCTGAACCCTAAAAATACCCCTTTACCCAAAAACTAAAAACTGACCCTGAACCCTAAAAATACCCCTTTACCCAAAAACTAAAAACTGACCCTGAACCCTTAAAATACCCCTTTACCCAAAAACTAAAAACTGACCCTGAACCCTAAAAATACCCCTTTACCCAAAAACTAAAAACTGACCCTGAACCCTTAAAATACCCCTTTACCCAAAAACTAAAAACTGACCCTGAACCCTAAAAATACCCATTTACCCAAAAACTAAAAACTGACCCTGAACCCTAAAAATACCCCTTTACCCAAAAACTAAAAACTGACCCTGAACCCTAAAAATACCCCTTTACCCAAAAACTAAAAACTGACCCTGAACCCTAAAAATACCCCTTTAATTTAACATAATTAGCAATTAATCAATTAAATTAAATTAATTACCAATTACATTTTAATTAATTAACAAATATTATTTAATTACCAATTAATTAAATATTACTACCAATTAATACATTTACATATTTAATAAATAATAATTAAATTACTTCCCACCCTATTCCCCTATAAACCCACAACCCGCTACAGGAAATACATTATTTTAATTTACATAATTAGCAATTAATCAATTAAATTAAATTAATTACCAATTAAATGTTAAATAATTAACATATAATATTTAATTACCAATTAATTAATTATTACTACCAATTAATAAATTTACATATTTAATTAATTATAATTAAATTACTTCCCACCCTATTCCCCTATAAACCCACAACCCGCTACAGAATAAAATTACACAATAATTTAAAAAAAATCATTAATTAAAAATAATTATAACATAAAATGACACTTTTCACACATATTATAACATAAAAACATTATAAATAATTACATATTATATAAAAAAAGATATTTTTTACTTTCGATATTATTTACAGTCGATATTACTTCACTTACCTTAAAAACGATATTTTGGCTGTCGATATTCTGTCCTGTCGATATTTTCTCCAAACGATATTTAAAACTCGATATTTTGTCTATTCGATATTGTGGAGTCGATATTATGTCTGTGCACCATAATTTAGATAACCCCTGCTCACCCCTTGGGTAGCTTGGCCCGAGCAGACAGACTTATCCCAAAGGCAATATGTAAAGTATTTGTACTCCAAACACACAGTAATACAGTGATAACACCACAAATGGACACCACACAAGTTTAGAAAAATAAAGTACCTGATCTAAACTCAACAATACCAATACAACAAAAATCCAACATACATGAAATAAGATTATGACTTTTCAAAGGTTTCAAGCAACTGGGTCTATAGAAAACTATGGATGCGTGATTCTACACAAAGTACCAGGACATGCGTCAAAATTCACACGGCCAAACAGCCACAGAGAAGAGAAGCGTCAAGAAACAAGGAGATGCATCAGTTCCTGAGTCCTTGGGGAGGCGATGCGACAGTTCTGCTGCACGCAAGAGAAGTGATGCCGAAATATGGATTATTATTATAGATACTGCTCAAGGGATTTTGCAGAATGAATGAATGCTGAATGCTAACAAAACGAAGGTTCTCATTGTCGGGAAACAACCTTCAGTCTGGTCCTCAGCATGGTGGCCAACAGAACTTGGCCTAACCTCTGACCCCAAGACCAAAGTAATTCCAATCTTAACATTGAGAACCAAATCTCCTGTGTAGCAGGCAAATGTTTTGGCTCTCTTAGAATTCTAACCAAAATCATGAATCTTATGCTTATATCAGCTAGGAAAATGGTCATACAAGTTATGCCCCAACTGGACTACTGTAATTCACTTTACATTGGAGCTGCTCAGGGCAAATTATACAGACTTCAGAGGGTGCAAAATGTGGCAGCATGCCTTCTGCTTAAACTCCTGAGATGGCACCTGTCAGCCCGGCTCTAGACAATTTTCACTGGCTACCCGTTAAAGAACAACATCTCCTTTAATGCCATATGCTTCTATCACAGGATCCTGAATGCCAAAGGACCTCTCTATCTTTTTCCACTCTTCAAAAGAACCTGCCTCTTCCTTCGGCTTTTGGACATCCAAATTGGGCAAAACCATACTGCTTAAATTGCGTCAGGAACCCACGGAGAAAATGTTCAGAAGAAAACTCAAAACCTGGCTATTCAGGCTTTAAGTTTCTACCGGTTCCTTAATATTACTCAGCGGGCAGGTTTCTCGTCCTTCTTTCCTCCTACAATCCAGGGCAGTCTTAGCGCGGTGACGCTCTGTTTAGGAGCAACTGTGCGCGTTAAAAACGTATCACATAACACTTCATGCATGTTCAATAGCCATTCACCTCTGCTGCTTTATTAGTAAGTCATTACACCACTCCTTTCAAGAACTCTCATCACATGCTTACTACCTCAAAACGTTTAAAACCTTTTGATCAAACCACTCTTATTCAGCTGCATGCATCATTCATTCTCAGCTATTCGCAACACCTGTCATCCGTACCACCCACCAGCAACCATAGGCACCATCACATCCTTTTACTCACACCAGCAATGATCTGCAGCCACTCTCTGTCCAGCTTGCTCACACCATTTACCTACCTCAGACATTTTAAATGCCACTCACACATGCAATTAGTCCCATGAGCCATTCAGTCACATCTCACCCACAGATACGTTTAACTTTATTCTGCCTCACAGCGTGACACAGTCTCTCAATGTTTTTTGCAACACTCATTCACCACTTCAAAATATTTGCACTCCATTCCACTCATTACTTACAGTCCTTCACAATATGACTCATAATTCATCCCCAGCAATTTGCTCCACTAAACCACTGTCATTTAGCAACACTGGCCCACCCATGTCCACTCACGCTTCCACCAGCAATATACTTCTCAGTTAGTTGCAATAGTCCTTGCAATCATTCACAGCACACTCACACTGCACCCACACTCACGATGCATCCACATTCCTAACGACCCAGTTGTGCTAGTCACTAACAGCAGTCACTCAGAACATCAATGACTGCCAAAAAATGCTTGCCTTCACCCACATCTATCACGTAATCATTCACAGACTATTGTGCCCAAACTATCATTCCCACACGTCGAGCAAATCTTCATGTATTAGACCTCCCTCACACTTTATACTGTCTAATGTCACTCAAGATTCCTCTTACTCACACAAAATACTTATTTCTTCACTCACAAAAATCATAGCCACTCACCGCATTTGGTCAAACCGCAATCCACCAGCTACTCATACAGCTCACAACCACAAGACCAGTCACCCGCTACTGCCATTTTCCATAGTCTGTTAATTCGTATCACCGCTGAACTGCAGCACCAATTTTACCACTTAACGGCTTACTTAAAGACACTCAACCACAACATACTTCTTGAGCAGTCTCATACATGCGCAGTGACTCACTCAAGACCAGTCCTGCACTGATGGTACTAACCTCTACACTTACAGTAACTGCTTTACATCTTCTGTCAACAAAATTATTTGATTGGAATGACAATGATATAAATGAAATAATGTGGGGGAGGTAGAATTAAAAGGAGCACAATAATATTTTTAGTGGCACGCTGCTTAGTGCAATAGCTTAAACGATTCAAAAGGGGGTGGTGATGAACAGAGTATCTGAATTAAGCAGAACACTCCTACCCAGTCAAAAGATCAGGGCTTGATCCATCACCGTTTTTTAGCTCACTGCACCATCCCAGTTCAGAACCCGGCTACATGCAAATTAGTCTGACCCTGGCCCAGTGCATCATGGGAACAGGGCAGACCAAACTACCAAGCCAATTCTTTACTGGAAAGGAAACAAGCTTCCGGGGACCGGTTTCTGGCATTACAGCCGTCTTCGGCCCGGCTTGCTTGAATCCTGATGGTGCAGTGAGCAAGGGACTCACATCTGAGCATACCCTTCCACACTTGTGGTGGCCAAAACGATTCAAAAGGGGGTGGTGATGGACAGAGTATCTGAATTAAGCAGAACACTCCTACCCAGTCAAAAGATCAGGGCTTGATCCATCACCGTTTTTTAGCTCACTGCACCATCCCAGTTCAGAACCCGGCTTCATGCAAATTAGTCTGACCCTGGCCCAGTGCAATAGCTTAACACACCAGTAACCAGTAAGTTGCAATAGTAAGTGACGATCATAGTAAACCCGTAAAGAAGTAATAGTGGAATTCTCTTGGAGTAGCAGGAACAAACACCTTCACTTCCAGATCCACATCGACCCCAAGACCACTCTCAGAGGCACCCTCCTCTACAGACCACCAGGACCCCGCGCAAAATTCAGTGAAGACATCACGGACTTCATCACCCCACACGCGCTCCCCTCCAAAGACTACATCCTTCTGGGTGACCTCAACTTCCACCTTGAAAAAATCAACGACCGCAACACCGCCACCCTCTTGGACAACCTAGCCAACCTCAGACTTAAACAACTAGTCACTTCCCCCACCCACATCGCAGGTCACACACTCGACCCCATCTTCACCTCCAGCAACCATGTCTCCTTCAGCCACAATACGGATCTCCTCTGGACTGACCACAGCTGCGTTCACTTCACCTACAACAAGCCGAAACCCATCATCCACCTCCAACCAACTCTACAAAGAAACTGGAACAAAATCACCACGGAGCAGATCTCCACATCGCTCCTTCAAACCTCCCCAGCCCTCTCTTCTAACGCCAACGAAGCCGCCTCCAACCTCACCCTTTGGCTATCCAACACCGCCGACACCTTAGCACCACTGAAAAAACGTCAACACAAACTTGGCATCAAGAAGGCCTCTTGGTTCAACGATGACCTCAAGAAGTCCAAGAAACTGTGCCGCTCCCTTGAAAAGGCCTGGAAAAAAGACCCTTCCACCAGTAACAAGGACGCCTTCAAAAGCGCCATCCGTACTCACCACCAACTGATCCGAAAAGCCAAGAAAACAGCATTCAAGGATCGACTTGACAACAACGCCCACAACAGCAAGGAACTTTTCAACATCGTCAAGGAATTTTCCAACCCCTCGGCCAACTCCAACGACATCACCCCCTCTCAAACCCTCTGCGATTCCCTAGCCTCTTTTTTCCACAACAAGATTGCTGACATCCACAACAGCTTTGACAACCAACCCGGAAGCCAACCCACCCTACCATCAGCTGACCATCTTCCCCCCGCTAACACCCTTAACGCCTGGAACCCAATCTCCACTGAGGACACCATCCGCCTGATGAATTCCATCCACTCTGGATCCCCCACAGACCCATGCCCTCACCACATCTTCAACAAAGCAGACTCCGTCATAGCCCCGCACCTCCGAGACGTCATCAACTGCTCCTTCAACTCCGCTACCTTCCCAGAAGACTGGAAACACGCTGAACTCACCGCCCTTCTGAAAAAACCAACAGCAGACCCCACCGAACTCAAAAACTACCGCCCCATCTCGCTTCTTCCATTCCCGGCCAAAGTCATCGAGAAAGCTGTCAACAACCAGCTCGCCGCCTTCCTCGAAGCCAACAAATCACTCGACCCCTCACAATCTGGATTCCGAGCCAAACACAGCACTGAGACCGCCCTCATCGCAGCAACAGACGACATTCGAACTCTACTGGACAATGGAGACACAGTCGCCCTCATCCTCCTCGACCTCTCTGCAGCCTTCGACACAGTCTGCCACAGCACCCTTTTACAACGCCTCAGAAACATCGGAATCCAAGGAAAGGCACTGGAATGGATCACCTCGTTCCTCACCGGAAGAACCCAGAGAGTCCGCCTCCCACCATTCAAGTCCGAGGCCTCTGAAATCATCTGCGGCGTACCACAAGGATCCTCACTCAGTCCCACCCTCTTCAACGTATACATGAGCCCCCTCGCGGCCATCGCCCGCCAACACAACCTCAACATCATCTCTTACGCGGATGACACTCAACTGATCCTATCTCTCACCAAGGACCCCAGCACCGCCAAAACTAACCTACACGAAGGAATGAAAGAAGTCGCCGAATGGATGAAACAAAGCCGTCTGAAACTGAACTCAGACAAAACAGAAGTCCTCATCTTAGGTAATTCCCCCTCTGCATGGGACGACTCCTGGTGGCCGGAAGCCCTCGGAAATGCACCCATCCCGACAGACCACGCACGGAACCTTGGCGTCATCCTGGATTCTTCACTCTCAATGAACAGACAAGTCAGCGCCGTATCCTCTTCCTGCTTTAACATTCTTCGCATGCTCAGAAAAACATTTCGCTGGATCCCCACCGAAACAAGGAAAACAGTCACCCACGCTCTAGTCACGAGCCGACTGGACTACGGAAACACCCTCTACGCAGGTACCACCGCTAAACTCCAGAAGAAACTACAACGAATCCAAAACGCCTCAGCCAGGCTCATATTAGACATCCCACGCAATGAACACATCTCTGGTCACCTTAAAGACCTCCACTGGCTACCCGTCAATAAGAGGATTACTTTCCGACTGCTTACCCACGCACACAAATCACTCTACGATATCGGACCAGATTGCCTCAACTCTCGACTGTCCTTCTACACCCCCTCCCGCCAACTTCGCTCTTCCAGCCAAGCCAAGCCAATGTACCTCGCATCAACAAGACCACCATGGGAGGCAGATCCTTCTCATACCTGGCTGCCAAAACATGGAACTCACTCCCCGCTTACCTTCGCCTCACCCAGAATCACCTAGCGTTCAGAAAGCAGCTTAAAACTTGGATATTTGACAAATAATCCTCCTCCCCTTCCTAAGCGCCTTGAAACCCTCTGGGTATGTAGTGCGCTATATAAATTTTATGACTTGACTTGACTTGACTGACGCATTTACAGGTAGGGCTGGGTACATTTTATGTGGCAAGCTGAAGCCAGGTGTGCCTTTTCGGGTTCCCTCCTATTTTATGTGCACAAGTAAAATAGTGAGAGGTTTTCTTGTGTTCAGACAAGAAATTTGCTCTTTTTGGTAGACTACCTCTGAAGCAATTATTGGTGGGTTTTTGTAGGAGTAATCTGCTCTGCCATCAAACTAATAAAACTGATGATTTCTTAAATTACTGTGTATGGCAAAGGTTTACACATTACTATTCAAGATCACCCTAGGATGATACATCGGCATATTGAAATCGCCATGCAGTAATACAGACTGAACCCATCCTAAAGTAATACATCCCCATCATGAAGTCATTATCGACTAATACAGTCCCCTTCTAAAGATATTTTGGGATCATCCTTGAGTAATACAGCCTCATTCTGAAGTCATCACAAGATCATTCTGTAATAGTACAGCCCGATTCTGAAATGCTCATAGGATCGTGCTGAAGTAATCCAGCCTAATCCTGAAATCACCCTGGGATCATCCTGTGGTAGTGGAAGATCATCACGTTTCTGCTGAAGTAATCAGGAACCTATCCTACGGTAATCCAGCCTAATCCTGAAATCATCATGCTGCAGTACAAGATCATCACATGCTTTCCACTGAAGTAATCACATACTAATCCTGGAGAAGTTTCTGTGATGACTCTAGAGCAGAGGTCTTCAAACTTTTGGATGCCGAGAGCCCCCTGTCAACATTTTGAGGCGTAAGGACCCCCTCCTGACAAAAACATCTAAACCTGTAGGCAGGGCTATTAGAATTATGAGGCAGGTGAGAACTAAATTACGCGACAGGCTTGACTAAATTATGTGGGAAGAAAATGTAAGTAATGTTATGTGATGCCGCATATTTTGGGATAGAATTGCTTCTTTATTTTGACATTTTTTAAACACAGTAACACTGAGGAAAGATTTCACCCTATCAGTAACAGTTTATAACCAAAATACAGCAATTAACATCAGTAAAATTTCTAGTCAACCTTTGAGAAGGGCCTTCCACTCAGCATGAATACGTGCTGCCACAAAAATTGAGAATTGACGGTATAAAACTCAGATTTGTGTGGCATTATCTGCATAGAATGGTTATTGCTTACAATCAATCTCTGTTTTCAAAAACTAGGAGACGATTAAAAAACGAAGATGTTAAGTCTTAGTATATATTCGATCAATATAGGGGGGTTGAATGATTGGCGAAAAAGAGCCAGACTGGCAGAATTTGTTAAATCCGAACCCATTGACATCTTGTGTATGCAGGAAACACATCTTTCTTGGGCGAAAAGAAAGCTGTTAAGGTTTGGTGGCTTTGAGATATTGTCGTGTTCTTCTCAGACTTCAACAATAAGGGGGGTGGTAATTTTAGGTAAAACAACCCGGGGGGGGGCTAAATGGGTTAAATCGGATCCGTTGGGAAGATGGGCTATAGCAGAATTAGGGTGTGGCTTAACGATTTGTGGGATCTATGGATCAAACCAGGATGACCCAGCAGTGTTTGAAATACTGGAGGGGGAATTGTCAACTTGGCCTGTACCTATCCTGGTTTGTGGTGATTTTAATATCTCAATAGATCTGACTAATAATGTACCGTATACTGGCAGGAAGCCAAGAGTTTCCAGGGCACTCTTATCTATGATGCTATCACATGGGTTAGCTGATATATGGGGACAAAACATCCGGACGACCCAGGTTTCACGTATTTTTCATGCCCTCACCAGAAATATTGTAAATTAGATTATGTTTTAATCTCTTCAGGAGAAATTGGGAAGGTCAATATTAAGAAGCTCCCCAAAGTCCTCTCGGACCATAGCCCTCTGGCAATTAGATACAACGGCCTAGGTTCGGCTAGAAAGAGAAGGCCTTGGACATTCAACCGCAAATTACTGGCTGATGTTTCATTTGTGGAACATCTACGAACATGGGCTCGCGAGTTCTTTGATGCAAACCAATACAGTGCCTCAAGAAACTCGGTCTGGGACTCTTTCAAAGCAGCATTAAGAGGGGAAGTTATTAGTGACACCTCCCAGGCAAGGAAAAAACAACAGGATGGGAATAATAAACTCCTGGACGATTTGGTTAAGGCAGAAGAGCAGCACTGTCTTGACTTGTCACAAGGGAAGGAAAGTAGCGTGAGTCAAACCAAAATCTGTTTGATTAAAGCTGAATTACAGAAACAGATGGCGGAAAAGGCATCAACAGACTATTGGACGTACAGGAAGAAAATGTACGAGACAGGGGAGCAGGCTGGGAGGGCACTGGCACTAAGAATCAGGCAAGATAGTGTCAAAAATGTTATAACCAGCATACATGATGAGGGGCAGGACTATGTCGAATCTCAAGACATTATATCGGTATTTGCAAAATGTTATCAAAATCTATATCGGGAAGAAGCAGGGGGCTACATGTCTGGATGCCCTAGATGGTCACTACCCGGACTTAGGTCCCAAGCTGGAGCCACATGAGGTGGCAAACCTAGAGTGCAATATAACAATTGAAGAGGTATGGGAAGCATTATCTAATCTGGCTGCAGGCAAAGCTGCTGGCCCTGACAGCATACCCCTGGAGCTCTACAAATGCCTGTCGGTTGAAGTCGCTCCATTATCCATTATTATTAGATCTGTTTAATGGAATTATCAGAACGGGCAAAATCCCCGAAACTTGGAAGGATACTAATATAGTCGTCTTTCATAAAAAGGGAAAGCCAAAAGAAAGTACTGGATCATATAGACCGATCTCTCTCATAAATTCTGATAATAAGTTGTATGCGAAGATCTTGGCCACGAGGTTGGGGAGGATCATTGGTGGACTTGTCTCCCCCTGGCAGCATGGGTTCATTCCTGGTCGCGGTACGACGGACCATGTTAGAAGAGCTATATCGTTATTTGAGGCCCATGCTGGGGGGGGAGGGGAGTTGCCATGATCCTCCTCGACGCAGAAAAAGTGTTTGATCGCGTTAGGTGGCAATATCTCTGGGATGTACTTTTGGAGAGAGATTTCGGCCCTAAGATTCTAACGGCTATTAGGGCCATGTATTGTGATCCGGTGGCTCGCATTCAGATGATGGGTCTGAGCTCGGATAGAATTATGATAAACAGGGGCACCCGTCAGGGGTGTCCCTGTTCACCTATTCTATTCGCACTATATATTGACCCGTTGATCAGGCAGATATTGGTGAATAACAGCATCAAACTGGTAATAACCAACGGGTTTGAGAGCAAAATATTAGCATACGCTGACGATCTGGCAGTTATTACACCAGATCCGGCAGAGACCATGCAAATTTTAGTTGAGGTTACCAAGCAATTTGGATATTATTCTGGGTATCGATTAAACAAGGCAAAAACGCAGGTGATATGCTCAAAGAATATAGCAAAAATGGATCAGCGATATGTTAACTCTGCTACCTATCTTGGAGTTATTATTAATGCAGATACAGGCTCAATCATACAAGATAATTTTAATCCACTCCTTAAAAAAATAGAGATAGATTTAAAGCGTATGGATGCATTACATTTGTCCCTTATAGGCAGAACAAATGTTTTAAAAATTACCATGCTGCCCAAACTCCTTTATCTATATAGATCCATTCCCTATCTAATCGAGGAGGGGGTGTTAAAAAAGACTGAGTCTATCTTCAATAGTTTCCTGTGGCAATATGGCAAGATAAGGAGGGCAGCCAAATATAGGTCTCTCCCCCAGGAACACGGAGGTTTGGGAACTCCAAATATAAGATTTTATCATTGGGCCTGTTTATTGACCCGGTTGTCTGTCTTATTTGAAGCTGCAAGTAGGGAGAGACACATTTTGGACCCGACCTCAGATTTATATACCCTCCCTTCAATATACGAGCTCTTAATGGGGAAGGAAGCTGTAGGTGCACTACTAAGAAAAACTGGGCGTAGATTTTTTAAGAAAACCAAACTTAAGGTCCCTCTTGGAGCCTGGGATCTTTGGATAATGCTACAGAAATCCTTACAGATTCCCAGAATCAACAGATATACACCATTGTGGAAATCAGGTTTTTTCCCGAACCTGAGTGTAGACGGGGCCTGGAAATTATGGGAACAACAGGGCATCCAGACAGTGGGGGATGTAATATGTAATGGCAAGATTATGTCACTTGATGCCATTCAGCAGAAATATGATCTGCCTACGGGCCATAGTTTTAAGTACCTTCAGATCTCACGAACACTCAAAGCTGATGTATCGGCCACTGCTTTTTCCGCTCGTAGTTTCATACTTGAATATCTATTGAAGGGCGGAGGTAGGATTAGGGTTATTTATCAGGAGTTAATTGAAAAGCTACCAGATGATCTGGAGAAACAGGAGGTAGCATGGGCAGCAAAATTACAAGATCCAGATGTAGATCTCGATAAAGCCCTATCTTTGGATAAGCAGGTGCTTAGGTCCTCTAATTTGAAGGCTCAACATTTTAAAACTCTTTTCAATTTATATTATACTCCTTCTAAATTATACGACTGAGGACACATAGTAATTGCCCGAGATGTCAGCAAGGCTCGGCTGATCTGTTACATGTGTTCTGTTACATATGTTCTTTTTTTGTGAAAAACTTACTACAATTAAAACCGAGATCGAGAAATTCCTAGAGGGGCTGCTAGGCTCGAAGATCAGTCTATCCCCAACAGTGATGATCCTTGGGACTGACTGTAAGCTGGGTCTTAGTAGTAGCAGAGAAACCGAGGCATTTATCTTTTTGGTTGTGGCCGTCTTACGGATCCTGCTCTCAGCTGCATGGAAGGACCCCTCTCCCCCGACCTTCTCAATGTGGTTGGCCAGGCTCCTCGCTATCCATAATATAGAATCTTTGCTTTATCTACATAAAGGCAGAAAATCGCGGGATTTCGGATATAAAATGTGGGCCCCGTTGATGGTATGGAGGGAGGGCATGTTATGTTATTTTTTTTATTTTTTTTAACCAGCTGGGATAGATTGCTATATATAAATCTGTCCTGACATAATCTATGAATTGTTGGTATAAATTTTTATGACATATATTTATATATTTATGTTTATCTTGGTCCTCCACCCCGTTTTTTGCAATAATATCGAATTGTATTTATGTATCTATGTATTGCTATGATCTCTTCTATGAACTGTGCTGCATTAATCATTGTATAACTATTTGTACTTCTTTTTTGATACCGTTTAAATTCTCAATAAAAAAAAAAAAAGGAATACGTGCTGCCACATTAGACGCTCACCTGGCCCTGGCCAGGAGAAGCAGTGGTCCCTTAAAACCCTGGCGGTTTTGTGCAGAGTTAAGCAGTTTACACATGCAGCTTTCCTCTCACCCACTCTCTTCCACCTCTCTCTCCTCTCCTAACCCCGGATCCCTCTCTCACTTTGCAGGCCATTTTCTTTCACCTCTTTTTACAACTTCTGAACTCTCCCCATTCAACCTCTCACTTCACCTTTAATCACCTCTAGCCATTCTCTCTTTTCACTTCCTTCATCTCTAACAGTCTCTCGCATTTATCTCATGGCTTCTCTGGCCCTGTCACCACCTGTGCCCCTAAGCACTTCTCATTCACCTCGTCTCTCCATTCAAATGTTTGTCTATTTGTATCTTACACCTCTCCAGTCCCCCCATTCAACTTTCACATCTCCCTTTTGTTCTAACAGAAGCCCTCACCTTTGGCTCACACTCACTTCTTTCGTGTCAACACTTCTCTTCGGCAATTCACATTTCTCCTCATTCCTGACCTCTTCAATCGAATTCTCTCACTCTCTTGCTGTCTTCTCTCATCCTCATCTCTCCTCAGCAAGCATACGGGCCGGACCCGTATGCTCCTCTCGGCCTGTGCCACTCTGCTTATTGTTCCCTAATTCAAGAATAATGCAAAAACAACAATTGATGGACAGAATGCAGAACAATGTCATACATTCACCCCAGTACAGAGATCTGGGCCTAAATCCATCGTTTTTTTGCACTCCACACCACCCCAGGTCAGACATGGCCATATGCAAATCAGCCTTGACCCTGTGCCTCATGGGAACAGTCCAGCCCAAACTGGCAAGCCATGTCTTTCCTGGACCGGAATCAAGCATCCAAGGACCGGTTTCAGGCTATCAGCCTTCATCAGCCTGGATAGCTTGACTCCAGTGGTGTGGAGAGCATGGGACTCACGTCTGAGCATACCCATCCCACTCGGGGTGACAAATGCAAAAACAACAATTGATGGACAGAATGCAGAACAATGTCATACATTCACCCCAGTACAGAGATCTGGGCCTAAATCCATCGTTTTTTGCACTCCACACCACCCAAGGTCAGACATGGCCATATGCAAATCAGCCTTGACCCTGTGCCTCATGGGAACAGTCCAGCCCGAACTGCCAAGCCATGTCTTTCCTGGACCGGAATCAAGCATCCAAGGACCGGTTTCTGGTTATCAGCCTTCATCAGCCTGGATAGCTTAACTCCAGTGGTGTGGAGAGCATGGGACTCACATCTGAGCATACCCATCCCACTCGGAGTGACAAATGCAAAAACAACAATTGAAGGACAGAATGCAGAACAATGTCATACATTCACCCCAGTACAGAGATCTGGGCCTAAATCCATCGTTTTTTTGCACTCCACACCACCCCAGGTCAGACATGGCCATATGCAAATCAGCCTTGACCCTGTGCCTCATGGGAACAGTCCAGTCCGAACTGCCAAGCCATGTCTTTCCTGGACCGGAATCAAGCATCCAAGGACCGGTTTCTGGCTATCAGCCTTCATCAGCCTGGATTGCTTGACTCCAGTGGTGTGGAGAGCATGGGACTCACGTCTGAGCATACCCATCCCACTCGGGGTGACAAATGCAAAAACAACAATTGATGGACAGAATGCAGAACAATGTCATACATTCACCCCAGTACAGAGATCTGGGCCTAAATCCGGCAAAATAACGATAGATTTAGGTCCAGATCTCTCTACTGGGGTGAATGTATGACATTGTTCTGCATTCTGTCCATCAATTGTTGTTTTTGCCCTAATTCAAGAAGGCATGAGTTGTCTGTCTCGCTGTTTTGGTGCAGGCCGCGCAGTTATGGAACTTGCACTCTCCTTTGCTTCGCTCCACAAAGAATCTATTATCCTTTAGGAAGATATAAAAACCTTTCTTTATGCTCTGTAGGTTACCCCATTCGGTTGGTTCTCCTTCTCCTTCTGTGTTTTTCATTTGCCTGCAGGCAGCAGATGCTTATTAGCCCCAGGACATCTTTTGGTAACAGTAGCGCACTACAAATGTAAATAATAATAATAGCCAGAAGCAGAGGAGTCACTAGATCAGAAATTCGGAGGGGACTAACACTCCCAGCCAGGGCTGGTCCTAACACTGGTCGCACACGGTGCAACAGTCTTTTTTGGTGCCCCACCTCCGTTTCCTCCTTCTCCATGAATTCCTTCACTGCCACTCACCAACAATGCACCTCATCTCTCTATTGGAATTGGAATTGGAAGTGGATTTGTAGAGCGCGTGGCTACCCAAGGGCTTCCCAGCACTGGACTCGGAGAATATAGCTAGGAAACGGAAGTGACCTAGAGGAAGAGCCAGATTTTCAAGAGCTTCCGGAATTTTGACAAGTTGGTTTCCCTCCGAATGTTCAGTGGGAGGGAATTCCACAGCTTAGGGGCGTTATATGAAAAAAGGCATCCGCCTTCTTGATTCTTGGGACGTGGGCCAAAAGGAGGTGGTCGATAGCACCTTTCTGCCAAACATTTCATTTTTTTATAGTACTACTCAGTTTACTCACACTCAGTTCTGTGATCTGCATGGTACACGTTCTTTGTAGCAGGCACATTAACCCTCTGCACACTGTGTGTGTGACGAGAGTGCCCATGTGAGTGCACGGTGAGCGATGCAACAGTGCGAGAGTAGGGTAAGAGGAGTGACTGCAGGGTGAGTGAGGTGGCGTATGAATTTATGAATTTAGGGTCGAATGCAAGTTCAGAATGAGACAAATTAATGTTTCTTACTGATGGGCTTGTTTGAGTGAGTTGCATATTGAGCAGTGAGGGGGACAGGTGAGTGAAGTATCAGAGGAGTGCAGGATGAGTAATGTACTCGTGTGACTGCAGGGTGAGGTATAGGGTAAACAGCGCAAGTGCATTGTGATTGCAGAGTGATCACTGTGAGTGCAGGGTGAGTGGGTGAATGGTGTGAGTGCATGGTGATCAATGTGAGTGCAGGGTGAACGTGAAAGTGAAGGGCGAGAATGAGGAGCGAGTTGTCTAAATGCAGGGTGCATTCCCAGACACTTGAAGTAACTCATCATGTTATTGACGGCGGCGTAGGGTTTAAGATCTAAGTAAAACTATTGCGGCATTAATCAAGGGTGGAGGAAATAAATAATGTGCTGATCCTGCAACAAACTTACAGTCCTATGGTTAGGGTTGCCAGCAGATTATTTTGATGGCCCAGTCGGTACAAAATTAAGCAGTCACCTATAGCTGTATTTTCAGCACTTATCTGTGCATACTTTGAACAGCAAATATAAATACAAAGCACTATTAATTGTGTTCTAGGGCTTCCTCAATGATCCATGACTGACAAAGAGAAAAAAATACAGAAAAGTCACATAAGGAATGCATACATACTTTTGTATTTAAAAGTCTATTAAGTGTCAAGAGGAGATCTTTCCAAGCTCTTTAAACAAAAAAAAATGCAGGCATTTTTCTTTTGGCAACCCTACTTTATATTCCTTTTCATTAAATGCATTCTCACAGTACAACAGTAATTGTAAAATACAAATGTAAGGAACAGGCAGAGTGGGGGCCGAGGGGGTACTGGAACCAGTAAAAAAACTAAGCCTCTGTAACCAGTTTACAAAGGCATGTAAATATGCAAATGGTCTTTAAAGACCTGTGAAAAACTCGGGTAGCTGGAGATGACTCCAGACATTGCCCAGCCGAGCCCCCAGCAGCTCGAGGTTCACTGCAGCAGCAGCCCGGCTGAGACACACAATGAGGGAGGAGGGGGGCTGAATCCCTTGGGCAGTAGTGTAACTGTGAAGGCGCGACCCCCTTTGCATCGCTTCACGGCCCCCCTGGGGGTCGCGCCCCACAGTTTGAAGACCCCTGCTCTAGAGTCATCTTATTTCAATATTTTGCCCAATATGCATACTTCAGGATGGCTTGTGTTGCCTTCCTAGATAATTACAGGAGCAGCTCAGCTGAAGTCATTGGATAGCTCCCGCCCTCTTCGAAGCAACTTCAAAACCACTCCCCCGCCCCCTGAATTCAGCACACCGATCTCTTACTGCCAGGGTTGCCAAATTGGGCTACATCTCCCACAATTGGGGGATATTTTGCCTGACTGTTAGCCTACTCGATGCAGAGGTACCGCTCATTACAGAGAGTGACCTAGTCAGCAGCAGTTCCTAGGCAGGAGGAGAAGCCACATATCGGCAGCCTCTGGTCATGCTGCAGCCACTCCCTAAAGATCAGCCGCGGCCGGCAGTGGGAGTACCTGCAGGGCAATGACATGGGAAAGGGGAGGGGCAGGGTGGGGGGTAGTAATGTATGGATTACGGAGCATTCCAGGTAAGTAAACATTTAAATAAATAAAACGAATTTCGTTGAGTGCACTGCTTCCCCACATGCGATGCAGTGCGCGCAACAAAATTCTTTTTATTTATTTAAATGTTTACTTACCTGCAAAACTCCGTAATCCATACATTACTACCCCCCCACCCTGCCCCTCCCACTCCCCATGTCAACGCCCTGCAGGTACTTCCACTGCCGGCCGCGGCTGCTGAAGATGTGAGTGAAAGCTGGCTTTTACCGGCATGAGCTGAACAAGACTGTGTGGGAGATACCCGAACGCAACACCAACCTCACCACAGTGGGCTCCACCACCTACGGCTCTATCTACAAAGTGATATGGGGAGTCTATTTGCTGGTACGGTGAATGGGGGTCTAGCTACAGCCAAATCTAAGTAAATCTGGCCCACAGCATTTTAGTCACATTACCGCCTCACACTAGCTTAATGCCTCACCTAAAGCTCATAAGGATGCTCACAGATACAAAATCTGAGACACAGGCATTCTTGCTTGTTTTTTTTCAATCAAACCAGTGTAAACATACATATTTGTTTACTTTTTCAAGTCTGTCCGATCACCGCAAAAATGGATACACAGCTAAATGTTTACCATGTCTCTGCTTGGCGTTGGTCAATTGTTTTTATCTAAACGACAAGCCCTAGCGTTTAATCGTATTTCCATCTTGATGCAATCAGCAGTGTAAAACCTGATGAAGTATTTCTATGGGATACCTATGATGTCTTTGTTTGGTTTAAAAATAGGCTAGTTGCAAGAGAGTCAATGTGTTTATTGATACATTGCCTTTCTAATCTAGTGAGGTTTTTCCTGACTACATCATGGCTGCTATTGGGTCACGTCGTTTAAACTGCAGTCTCCTTCTATCAACTTTAGGATAAAGAAATCCTTACGGAATGACCTGCATGAGAATCGTTAACTCTTAGACAAGGGATATGGTGTCGCTGATGCCTTCAGTAGTCAGAGGGCGGTCATAGCTTGTGATAGTATCTTTACCAGTTGTGTATAGTTTGTACTCACATCCTCTGCTTTGCAGCACTCCATTTGGCTGCGCTGTACCCGCCTTTGCTTTGTGTGTGCCTTTACTCATCATTACTAGATCGGTGCTCATTACATTTTGGCAACAATTTATCCTCGTGACCAACGGAGGCAGCACACAACCTGGGTGAGCCTGGTGCACAGGGAGAGGCAAGTGCTGAAGAGAGATGACAGGGGGCCAAGCCTCAACGAGGGTGGAAGAAGAGGTCTCTGGTGTTGTTTCAAGGCCCTAGTTTTATGAGGAGTAAAGTTACTGTATTATTTAACTATCTAGTTCCGTGGGGCACTCACTGCTGACTTGTCACATGCTCTTAAACAAACAGCCTGTATACTGCTCAGTGAAAAGGCAGTTGCGGAAGCAGTCCGGCCCGCGATGAGCGCTTGTGGAGCAGTGCGTGGAGAGTCAACAAGTAGGCAGCTGTGGCAGCGGTCAGAGCAGTGATCTGTGATGTTGCATCCTGGGCGGTGCGTGGTTCACTGAACCACAACACTGTTGACTGCAACATAGCGCCCATCTTGGGTGTGTGAGGAAGAAGTACACCCCCTGCAGTTCATATTCCAGGATCAGCACACCTTCGTGATGCGAGTTTCATTTGTCTGGAGCTGGCACTTCGGTAGTGGAATCACACGTTCTGGATAACTACCTGTGCAAGCTTTTGCTTTAAATTGGCGATTTGCACACCTTTTTACTACCTTTTTTTGCTGTCAAGAGATGCCTAGCCATGTGATTTGTTGAAGTGCAGACGTTGTCAGAGGTGATTTGCACACTAGTATTTGGACCTTGCCTAGTATATTAAGACCCTTTCAAACTTGTTCCTGGTTGGTGAAGTTGGTATGCTGTATTCTTCTGAGGCTTATTATTCTACCATTGTATAGGTTGCTTCAAGCAAAATGTGGCATTACACAGTAATATCATTACCCCGCTGTTTTTCTTGTCGCAACCAGGGGTACCTGCGATAGTTTGGGAGGATTGGGTGGAAATGTTAGAGAACTATATCACAGCCTTAGATGGGCAGAACTGTTCTCCTGTCGCAAGAAAAAACTTCAGTTAAGTGCGTTAGGAAGTGAAGGTCAGCTTCAAGTATTTGCCAGTGGCTTTGGGACTTATGGTCAGCTGATGGATGACGTTTATATGGAGACACGCAAAAGGTTGATCAGATTTGAGAAAGAAATTAATCTTGTCATGACTAGATACATTTTACACACATCTCAAGGTGATCAGGAAATGATTGATTAATTTGCAGCGAGGATGAGGGAACTGTCTGTCAATTGCCATTTTGGGACAATGACAGATGAGTTAATACGTGATCAGCTTATTGTTCAATGCCGAGAAAAGCAGAAAGAAGATTCAAGAGAGATTGTGGGCAGCTAAAGACCCTTATCTTAGGGAAGCTCATGAGATTGCTAAAGTCATTAATGAATCTCAGCGATGTATGAAGGCGTTGAACAGGAGAGAGAAAGCTAATGATGTGTCTGTGGTGATGAATGATCATCTGAGTGTAAAGGGAGACATCAATATGGTGTCTAGTAAAGATACCAAGGGGGCACTTTTGCAGGGCCGCATACTAAGGTGAAGGAATGTACACACTGTGGGAGTCAGTATCATATGTCTTACTCGAAAAAGTGCTTTGCAGTCAATAAAGGCTACAGCAGGTGTGGACGCAGAGGTCATTATGTGCGCATGTGCAGGGAAACAACAAAAGGGGCATGGATGGTAAGTACAGAGTGAGCGTAGCGGAGGTGGCAGAAGAGTCCAGGTTTGTTGACAGGGTTTTGGAGGTTGACCAAGGGGTAGTAGAAAGTAGGGTGAGTATGCATTCAGGGGATAAGCTCAGAATGTTTAGACCTACAGCCAAATTTAGGGTGTGTGGTTGTGAGGTGAGTCTCATGATTGATTCTGGGTCTATGTCTACTACCATTCCTGAGAGGTTGTACAAAGCACATTGAAAGGGTACTGTGCTGTTACCTAAGGAAATTAATCCTGGGGGGGTATCGGAATGAATCGATTGATCTACTTTGATACATTATGGGGGGCATACAGTATGGTATGCGGTACATAGAAGGCAAAGTGTATGTGGCGGTGGATGGTCCTCCAGTCCTAGGAATAAATGCACCAATGTGACTTAAATATCATAATTAGCCCTAGGGCACCCAATCACATAATGTTGGTGGCTCAGTTGGGTGATATCCTGGAGGGTACTCAAAGGGGTGTTTGATAAAACCTTTGGGTGTTTGAAGGGGTAAGTGCACAAGATTGTTTTGAGGGAGGATGCCTTGGCGAAGCAACACAAGCTCACAAGGGTGCTTTTGTCTGTGAGAGATGAGGTCAAAAAGTTCTTGAATTACATGCTTTGTGAGGGTATAATTGAACCTGTGGAGGCTTCACCGTGTTGTCTCCGGTGGTGATTACCCAGAAGTCCGATTGCAGTCTACGGTTCTGTATGGACTTAAGATCCTTGAATCAAGATACTGTCCCTAATACTTTTCCCCTCTTGACATTAATGAGTTGTTATCATCTGTGAAGGGTGGTAAGTATTTCTCAAAGTTAGATTTGAAAAGTGCTTACCATCAGATCAGACTACATGAAATATTCTAAAACATTGACAGCTTTCATAACATCGGAAGGTATGTTCCAATTCACTTGTATCCCATTTGGTTCAGCCTCAGCTGCGAGTGTGTTTCAGTGCATGATGGCAAAACTGTTGGCAGGAATTGAAAATGTTGTCTATTTTGAAGATGACATTTTTGTCGTAGGAGAAACATTAGAACAGCACAATGTCATCTTGAAAATGGTTTGAGGAAATTGGGAGAGGCGGGATTGCCTGTGAATCATGAAAAGTGTACGTTCTTATCGGAACAGATTGAGTATCTGGGATACACGATTTCCAGTGGAGGTTTTAAACCACAAAGGTGTTTACGGGATGCAATCAGATTGGCACCATTTCCCTGTGACAAACAGCAATTGAGGTCATTTTTAGGCCTAATAGAATCATATGCAAAATTTGTGGAGAGATTTGCAGACAAAACAGAAAGCTTGAGGAAATTACTTCGGAAGGGAAATGAATTTGTGTGGGAGGAGGAACAACAAAGGTATTTTGATTATATTAAAAATGAAATTTGCGATGCATGAATTCTTACTGCTTTTGATGTGAAATTGAAGTCTATACTCACTGTGGAGGCAAGTGCTACTGGTTTGGGTGCAGTGTTGGCACAGGTACAAAGAAGAAGAGTAAAGACAGTGGCATTTGCATCATGCACCCATACCAAGTTAGAGAGGAACTATTCTGTAATAGAGCGTAATGCTTTGGCTGCTGCTTGGGGAGTTCAGTATTTAGGGGTGTATTTTGGGGTTGCAATTTGTTATGCAGACGGATCATAAACCCTTGATTAAGATCTTGTCATCTGGTGGGGTAGAGTCTGCAAGACTGGTCAGATTAGCTGCAAGGCTGCAGGAATACTTGTATGTCGTGGAATTCATTCAGGGGTGGAAGAATGCACAAGCAGACTGACTCTCTAGGTTGTTGTTGGACTGGGAGGTGGTAGATGGACCGGCTGTGAGTAGTTTTGATGCAGACAGTATGGTGGCATCCATCCAGGATGTGTTGTGTAGTGGCTTAGGTGCTTTCAGTAGATTGGAGAGGGGGAAAAATGGATTCTGATGTGGTCCTCAAGGAGGTGGTTACAATGATCTGTAATAGTGCCTTCCGATAAAGCATTTTATTTGTGTCTGTTAGGCCATATTTTAAGGTGTTGGATGAATTGTTGGTGTGTGGTGAAAATGTCGTTATGAGGGAAGATAGATATGTGCCCCCGGAAGGTTGGAGATTGAAGTTGTTTCATTTGGCTCATAAAGGCCATTTGGGTCAGGGTTTGACCAGTAAGAGACTCAAGGGGGAGTTTTGGTGGCCAGATTTGGGCAAACAAGTTAAAAGCTGGGATTGACGGTTGCAACATCTGTGAGGTCAGAGAAAAAAGATTGAGAGTAGGCAGCAATAAGGTGGGGGTCACATTAAGGATCTGGGTAAACATTGGAACACTGTGTGCTTAGACTTCATTGGTCCCATGTTGGAGTTACCCTTTGAGATGAGATTTGCTGTTGTGGTGATGGATGTTCATTCCAAGTGGCTTACTGTGACGTTTTCGAGAGATGTCACCACTAGGTCCACCATAGAGAATTCAGAGAATATTTTTGAGGAGGAATAGGTTCCATCAGTGCTCATTACTGATCACAGGACCCAGTTAACTTCTGGCGAGATGGTAAACTTTCTGCAGAGGTGTGGAATAAAACATTCACATTCCTCTTTCTATAATTCTAAAGGGTATGATATGGCGGAAAGGGCTAACAGGTTAGTCAAAGGTACCATTCAGATGGCTATCACCAGTCGTTGTAATGTGAAAAAGATGATGTCCGAGATGGTGTGGGCCTATCGCACCACCAATCATAGTGTCATGGGTAAGTGCCCATTTCAGCTTGAGGGGACGCTCAGCAGGATCCAAGTTGGTTCCTGCGTGGCTTAAAGAATGGGTATTGTCAGGGGGGAAGAGTGTGTTAAGACTTGCGGAGGAGTCCAGAAGTAGTGGTGGTTTCTAAATAGGGGATTGGGTCAAGGTTAAGTCTGGCACAGTCAAAGGGGGACTCACAAAATGTAAAGGCCTTTTCCTTTTGAAGAAGGTGGGGCTTTTTTGTGGTGTTGGAAGGAGGAGAAAGGTGGAGTTTCAGAATTGTGGCTTTATATCAAAGAGTGTTGCTGGGAGTCCGTGTAGATACAGAACTGTGCGCAGGAAACCAGGACCTCAGTGACTTGTGGTGTGCCAGAAACTCACCTCAGGACCCAGAACCACTATCCGACTAGCATCAGTGTCTCATTCGTTCTCCGACCTATCGCAAAGCTACCAATGATTAGACAACCTAGAACAAGCGACTTAGACTACTCTCAGGAATGGTGGGAATCAAGAACACTCTTTTGTTTATATTCTAATACAAGTCCACAACGTGGGTAATCAGAGACAAGGTGAAGTTTAAAATGTTTAATTTAACTATGTGCTCTAAGATGCAGTATTTTGGCTAACATAAGCAGGCATATGATTAGAAATGAAACAATCAGCATTGTTACAATTCCATAAAACACAAAGGGAGAAATCATATTATAATGATAGTGGAAACAGGTCATATAGTGCCTTGTGTACCTCCCTCCCCTTGCTCGAAGCTAGGTTTTATAATAATAGAAGGTCTCTAGGTTTCAAGGGGGAACCCATACCTCAAAGATCAGCTTAGGTAAATCACATCAAAGGATCAGCCAGCTCTTTCGTATATGGAAAGGTTTTCTCCAAGTGCCTGCAAACATGCATGTAGTGTTATATTAAAGGCACTCGAATTTCAGCTTCTCGCAGCTGTATGCATGTTATGTCTAGAGCGTGGGCTGATCACCCTGAATCAACAGACTGAGGCTGCCTTGTAAGTCTAGGGATGTGGAAAGCAGACCATTCTCATGTGAAGTAAATCAAGCAGGTTAACTTACAACAACAAATACATATAGTGTCATGTGCAAAAGCAGCAAAGTTGTAAAATGGTGTTTAAACTTCTAATGCGCTTATGCTAACATAGCAATGTGTGCAGGCAGATCTCGGTCTCCACTACAAGAGGTGGTGTGTGTTTGATGGAGGCCGATAAAGGATGTTCGGGCACATTGTTGCTGGGAAAAGAATTTTCTTTAGAGGTGGTACAGAGTGGTAACGTCTCAGTGGGAGGCGACGTGAGTGATTCTATAGTGGGCAGGGAGGAAAGAGATCGCAGACCACCATCTTACCTGGAAGATTACGTGTTGTCATAACCACCTTGAGGTTGCTTTTATCCTCATTCTTTCCAGGATCATTACTTATTTGAACAGTTACTTGTTTGTGGTAATTTTCAGCTTCTTTGGGCGTAGTTTAGCTTATTTCATTTTATTGATTGTATTTCTTTGTTCATTCTATAGTGGGCAGGGAGGCAAGAGATCGCAGACCACCATCTTTCCTGGAAGATTACGTGTTGTCATAACCACCATGTGGTTGCTTTTATCCTCATTCTTTACGGGATCATTACTCATTTGAACAGTTACTTGTTTGTGGTAATGTTCAGCGTCTTTTGGCGTAGTTTAGCTTAATTTTATTTATTGTATTTATTTATTCACTTTGTTTATTGATTGGGGATATGATATGATGTGAACCTATTTTAGAAAGTGAGGTGTGGCGTTCTCGAGGAGGCAGTTTACCCTGGAGCAGTGCTTTAAATGGGCCGGTACTCACCGGTACTGAGAACCCGCACTTCTCTACTGCCGTGAAGAGTACCGGTACTCATGACAGGGTAGGCTCATTGGCTGTGAGCGCTAATCAGCAGGAGTGGAACGAGACTCTGGCAGGGAAGGTGCCGAGTTCTGCAGCCCTGATCTGAGCCCCTGCTGAGCTATTCAGTAGAGCCAATTGAATAATGTCAGGTGCTCACTGTCATGCTGTGCTTGACAAAGCTGGGTCCAGAGTCATTTTACCTGCTAGTGTGCGCGTGTGATTTTCAAAGCGCAGCACTTCAGGTAGTGAAAAGTCAGAGCAGGGTAACACTTTGAACATAGAAATGGTATCAGGGGCAAAGGCGGCGGATTGTCTCACTTCCCATACTTTCTCTCGATTGGAGGGTTAATGCCCAGAAAATGCAATTGAAGAGGCCCCTGGAGCACTAATCTAACTGCTTTCTGTACTGAGGCACCTACCTTTCTAATGTCAAATGCCTCAATTACCCAGTCTGTGCATAGAATGCTTTCCGTTATACCCAATAAGCTCAAAACTAGCGCCGCCAACCCTGCGTGATATTACTGTTCCCCGGGTCACGTTAGGTCCCACATTGACACACTGGATGGCTCTCTGAAGAAGAGACAGGCCAGCAGTTCCTCTTGGTCGTTCTGACAGCTGTAAAGAGATTCAGGTTGATAGAGCGCGCAGGTCACCCGACTATAAATTTTACCATATACTCATTGGGCCCATAAATTCAATTTACCATATTCATTAATCGGGTAACCTACACACTTCTAACAGTAACCCAGTTCCTTCCTATTTATTTCTAATGTACCCGACTTACCAATCCACTGTTACGGGTACCTATGAACACAATGGATCAGGGAGCTAGCTGTAAAAGAAAGGCAGTCTCAAAATACAAAATACAATTTACTATATTTGCGCTCATGTAATAACCAGAGACACGGACAGTTTTCAAAATCTTTATCTAATCTTCTTCAAGGTTAGCAAGTAAAATGTTTACAGCAATTAAACTATCAATAACCAGGAGCATGAATATCGTATAACTATGCAAGAAAAGGATAAAGCCAACCATTTAGGAATCTAAAGGGAAGGTAAAAACAGGGAACATGCTAGTAAGAAATTTTCAGAATTTCAGACTTAATATGGAGTGACTAAAGGACAGGGAAATAAGGAACATACTAAAATCTCACAGTTTAAATATTACCCCTTGAAGGTGGGTAAAGAAAAAGAACTTTAATTTGTACTACGGAAATTTTGAAACACCATGTAGCTATAGTGAAGGTAAGATTGGAACATGCTAACATTCAGAGCAATTACTGTAATTCAATAAAGGGTGGGTAAAGAGAAGGAACATCTATTTATTCAGAAACAGTATTTATTCACCTATAAGGTAGGGAAAAAGTGGAACAGGCTATAATCACGACTTCAACAATAATTTGTCACAAGGGAAAAAGGAAACATGTGCAATTACGATTTGAGCAAAAGTTCAGGTAAAGATAAGGATAAAGAATGGAAGTGTATTTCCCTAACAGCTTTATATTTACCTAGCACGGTGTGGAGACCAACCCTGGCCACGGGTCAGTTAAGGACAGTAGGAACCCAAGGAAAGACAGTCGCCAGAAGGCCAGCAAGTGCAGAATGGAACCCCAGGACAGGACAGGAAGAACAGATTAGGATCAGGACAGGACCACCAAGGTAAGACCAGCACCCGCAGTTCAGTTGCAACGCCTGCGCTACACCTTCTCTGCAGCTATCAGTCAGAACCCCGATTGGGTTATCGAATTCCCAGCAAAGTGCTCCGCCAGCACTTAAGGTTTCCAAAACCCCCCCTTTGGGTCTCTGGGAATTTAGGACAGAGTGCTCCGCAGCACCTCTGTATCAATCAGCTATTGAGTGCGTTGGGTCAGTGACAGGTCAGCTATTCGGACAAGTCGGACAATTTCTCTAGCTAAACCTAGGCTAGTTATACTGTTTTCGGCTCAGTGTACCACCCCCCAAATGTTGCAAGTGTAAGAATCCCCAATTTCGATTGGTCCAAAGAAAGGACAGATCATCACACCAACTAGGATTTGACTTTCTCAAGCTCAATATTTTGCACCTCTGGGACCTCCCATTGAATTTGGGGTTCCCATGACATCTACTTTTCACCTAACAATGGCATATACACATTTTATTACAATTGTTTCAAATGCAGTACAGTTCAGCTCCGTTTGCTGGGCTACAGGTGGATTCCCAGGAGCATCTTGACTGTGGCTGCCAGCTGGCTGAGTTCCACTGGTACAAGGTTGTCTTCCCTCTGCTAGGATGACTTGCGCAGTAGGGACTTCTAAGATGGAGTAATAAGCACCTCTCAGGCCCAAAAGATTCACCACATGAAAAGTAAAGGAAAACAATTTAGAACACAGAAATAAATGAATACACTGTATACCAGGAATCCCTATATGACTCCCCTTACTTTATACTAACTATAGCATTAAGATTAGTGCAAAACGAACAGCATTGCAAAAGCTGCAGGGCAAGCTTCGGCATGTGAGAACACAAAGCAGCCATCTTATTGCTAATGCGCAAGTGCAAAAGATTCCCACCAGAACTGCGAGTACGTCACGTCATGTGAGTGTGACCTACGCATGCGCAGAAGAAATTCCCGCAAAGCAGCGGCCATTTTAGTGGCAAGCGTTTTAAGATGAGTAAACACATAAGCAAGCGTTACTGGGACACCCCGTGTAATGTAGAAATGTGCAATATTAGTAACTCGAACATGTTGATTACATTCATTAACATTATTTGAGGTTCTTGATACAAGCAAGTCGCTTTACGTGCGAATCCTTGCTCCATCAATCCCCTCTTTGATGATATTTTATATCATCACAAATTAATAGAACCAGATGCCAACTTTTCACATTTTTCCCAGTTCAATCTCCTCAAACATTCGGTTCAGCTTCTCTTTAGTCTCTTTATTAGGGTGAGAATTTTTCACCCTTTTATAAATCTGATTATTCATTTCCTCTAATTTAAGTTCATCCACATTTCTCTTCACTCCTCTCTTGTTCACAGTGTATTTCTTTTGGTGCTTTCGACATTTGCAGCATATGAATATAATGAATATTGCTAAACCTATCCCCGCAATTGGCATCAGTACTTTACTCAAAAGACTTTTACCTAAGTTAGAAAACCAATGACCAACGGCGGAGAGACCATCAGTAAGTCTCTTCCAGGCACTGTCAACCTCAAGTGGTTTGAGTTCTTTTTCCAAATTTGTAATGTTCCTCACATACCTTTTGATTTCCACACTTTTGTCAGGTATGTAAGTGCAACAATGTTGCGCTTTCAACATTCTGCAGACTCTGCCCTCTTTTGCCAATAGGGTATCAAGAGCAAGTCTATTCTGTAAAACCATTGATCTGACCGCAACCATTTCGGTATTGACCATCAGGAAACCTCCAGCAGTGTCAGTTGATAACCGATCCACTACTGTTGACAATTTGCAAATTCTGTGTGTGTTCAGAACCATTCCCACTGTAGGTATCATTGCACTAAAAATATCTCCTACAATTTCACGGCACTTTCTCTTTTAGTACGTGCTAAGTCATTAGTTTTTACAGTGCTTCCAGTGATTTTCCCCACATGGTATATCTTTGGGAAGACAATACCAAAGTAACAACTCCCGTACCATTGGTCGGGCAATTTGAAGTAAGCCTAATTTCCTCATATAAAATAAATTCCTGGAAACACAGGCTCTGACCCATCTTTGAAACCCCAACCCCCAATTACCTTGTAATTATGTTCGCATTCACTGGAACCAATGAAAATATTGTTATAATAACTAGTCATTTCTCTATGAAGACAAAGTTTCCCTTTCTTTTCGAAATCCAGCAACATTGCAGCGTTAGCTCCACCATTTGAGGTGCTCCTTATACTCTCTGCCCATTTAGGGATTTTCTGGTTCTTATCTTTGGCCTTCTTTTGGAAACTTTCTCTTCTCTTTTCTACCATATCCAGAAATTCTTTCTCTTTTTCATGTAAAGAACAGGTCAGGTTATTTTTATGTGCGTCATCTATGTTAATTTTTCCTACAGTTAGAAAATAATCACTCATGTATTTAGCTACATCTCTAGTCGTATGTACAAGGTTCAGGTTTCTTCGAACAGGAAGTTCGGAAAATGTCACATCAGAATTTGAATAGTAATATCGTAAAGGTCCTCTTCTATAAAATAAACTAGTTAGTATACTACAGGAAATTCCATAGGTTAAGGGCAAGTGGTGGTAAGTCACACCTTCAGCTACAGAAGTGGGTAGCTTCATGCAGACATAACAATCATCTATTTCCATGGTTTCTACATAATGTAGTAACAGGTTTGCGAAAACATTTAAATGAGCCTTGTTCTTGATTTTGTTAAAGTGTAATCCTTCCTCGTCTGGTGCATCTAAATCTATGCTTGTTTGTTTCAGGCTAAGTGGTTTGTCTAGTACGTCTACTCTTTGTGGTGTACTTTTAGTGTGTGATTCTACAGTGTCATCAGGTAGGTTATTATTTGGGTACAAACTTGGGTTTTTACTCATCATAGAAGGAATAGTTAGTCCTATCCACAGTATCAGTGCTATTGCTACACTACATAAACATACTTGGCAGCATGTTTTACAACAACTTCGTCTCGGTCTCCCACTCTCAAAAGAATCAGACATTTTTGCTCAAAAGAAGCTTCAACCCCTCTTTGTAACTCTGCACAGCTTGCTTACTCAAGTAACTTTTCAGGTTGGGTTTGCTTCTTCACTGGTCTGTTCAGTAATCAATTCTTCATCACTTTCATCACTTTCGTCACTTATTTCCAGATTCTCGAATTCCTCCAATACAAAGTAGGTCCACTCAGGACTCGAGTATTTGTTATTCAGTTTCTTGATGCGAGCACTTCTTCTCTTAGGTTTTGTCACCAGTGGGTCAGTTTGACTCGTGACCTCATTTATCTGTTCAGGCTCCTCGTTTATCGTCTTTAGACGCAATCTCAGCCTTTTCACAAATCTAGGTACTGAGTCACCTTTTCTGAGTCTTTTAACTGGCACTGTCTCTTGGCCTTCTTCAAACACTCTTTTATTTTCGTTCAGTTGTGGCACATTGGGATCAAGTTCATCTTCTGTATAGTTCCCTAACTGACTAGGTCCAGGTCTTTCATCTGTTTCTTCTGCCTGGTCCCTAAACTGGCCTTGTTCAGGTGTATGCTGAATTTGGCTTTGATCTGTTTCGATCTCTTCTTCCTGAACACAATTGTCTAGTCCTATCTGTTCCTGCTCAAGCTCTTCGAACTCTTGATTTTCTTCCGCTTGAACTTCCGCCCTAATCTCTATCTGTCCCTCCTCTGGGGCAGGTGTTCTTGGTGGAGTGTCAATTACCTGCTCTTTCCCTATCTGGTCCTCCTCAGAATCAGATTTACCGTGGATTTAGATGATCTGAGTAGCTTCTTCTTCACCTGTCTCGTCCTCACTATCCCACTGTCTATCTAACTGGGTCTGACTTCTAGTTCGTATAGGGTCGATTGTCAGATCGATTATTGGGACCCAATCTTCTTGACTGGAGCTCGGTTGTTCTTCTTCAGCTACTTCAGGACCGGCATTTTGGGATCCTTTAGCTGCGCAACTTTCAGCCTCAGTTTCACCAGGTTCTGGTACTTTCTGCGTATGGCTGGCATGGATCCAGCGAGGTACTCCTACACACTTTACAGCTGTGGTGGTAACCAGGATCACCTGTCGTGGCTTTCCCCACCTGGGTTCAAGGCAACTTTTCAGAGTGTGCTTCTTTATGACGACCCAGTCACCTGGATTCAGGTCATGTGCTGGAGTCGTTGGCCTGGCGACGTCTTCTCCCCCAACCTGGCGTGAGATAGAACGCACTTGGTCAGCCAGCTCTTTACAGTATTCCAGTACCAAATCATCAGATATGCTTATTATTTTGTATCCTGGCACTCATGCTTGCCGCATTGCTCTTCCCATCAGGATTTCATGGGGACTCAAGCCCGTGTTCCGGTCTGGAATACTTCTGAGTCCCATCAACACAAGAGGCAGAGCATCTGGCCATTCCAATTGAGTGTATTCACACATCTTTCCCAATCTTGCTTTGATTGTGCCATTTATTTGTTCTACCACTCCAGAAGCCTCTGGGCGATATGCACAGTGCAGTTTTTGCGTGATTTTAAAGCTTCACAGATTTGCTTTATTATTTCATTCTGGAAATGACTTCCTCTGTCAGATTCAATTAAGACTGGGAAACCGTAACGAGGTATAAGTTTCCTAAGCAATAATTTTGCCACTGTGATGCTGTCATTTCTACGTGCAGGGAAAGCTTCCACCCATTTTGAAAACAGGCAGACAATGACAAGTAGGTATTTCATTCCTCGACAAGGGGGCAACTGAATGAAGTCAAGTTGTAGTCTAATAAAAGGGCCTTCTGCCTTTTCAATTTTCCCTGGCAATACTATAGTTTTCTTTCCACGGTTAAATTGTTGACAGATCAAACACCTCTGGCAGAGTGCCTCTGCTACTTTTCTGAATTTCGAATTGAACCATGTCTGGCGGAACATGCGAATCATCGCATCTCTGCCTACATGTGTATCTCCATGTATTAACCTAGCCATAGGAGCAAGCATGGAGTCTGGCAACACAGGCATATCATCAAGGTAAACAATGACACCATCTTCACTTCTCCTTCGACAACCAAAGTTTCTTCATCTTTGTTTCTCCTGTGGCTCTGCTGCTTCCTGTAAGTCTCTCACTTCCTCCCATGTATTCACTCCCTCTAGCATCAACAGTTAGCATCTGTTTCTGTTTCCCCCAACCTTTATATTGATTGAGATTCGGTATTTTGCACAATGTTGGGCTAACTGGTCAGCATATCGATTACCTGCTGTCACTTTGTCATCGCCAGATTTGTGAGCAGCACACTTGACCACAGCCAATTCTTTTGGTAACTGGATTGATTCCAGTAAATCCTGCACGTATTTTCCATTTCGGATAGGGGTGCCTGAAGAAGTCAGGAACTCCCTTTGCATCCACAGCTGGCCGAAGTCATGCACAACCCTATAACCATACTGGCTATCAGTGTATATGGTTATTTTCAAATTCCTCGCAAATTTACAAGCTTTTGTCAATGCAACCAATTCAGCTATTTGTGCAGACTTGACCCCATATAAATAGGATGCTTCCACTGGACCCTCTAGAGTGCACACTGAGTAGGCAGCGCTTAGGCCCCCTTCCTCATGTCTCATGCATGAGCCATCTACAAACAGCTCATAATCTTCACTAATCAGAGGGTTCTCTTTGATGTCTGGGCGTGGTTTGGTACTGAACTCAGTCAAATCAATGCAGTCATGTTCGATTTCCTCCCTCACTTCTGCTGCGAACGAGCGAGGCAGTAAGGTAGCTGGATTCAGACTATTACATCTGTAAATGGTTACGTTTCCAGCACCTACAAGAATTCTCTCATACTTAGTCAGCCGACTAGGAGTGAGATACTGAGTCTTGGTTCTTGTCAGTAAAATTACAACGGAATGTGGAACATACACAGTTACTGGATGTCCCATCACTATGGACTCACTCTGTTCAAGACTCGTGCAAGTTGCAGCTACAGCTTTCAAACATCCAGATAAATCCAGCTGCTACTGGGTCCAGTGTGGAAGAAAAGTATGCCACTGGACGTCGAGTCAAACCATGAATTTGGGTCAGGACTGAAAGTGCACAATTGTCTCGCGTGTCGCAGAACAGTGCAAAATCTTTTGAATAGTCAGGCATTCCTAATGCAGGAGCAGTACAGAGACATTCTCGTAATTTTGAAAAAAGCTGTCATGCTTTCGTCATCCCATTCTACAGGATCTTTTGCTCCTTTCTTTGTCATTTTTATCAATGATCTTGCTAGGACTGCAAATCCCACAATCCACTGCCTACAGTATCCTACAACTCCAAGGAACATTCTGATTTCTTTCTGGGTATTTGGCAATTCCATGTTTCGAATTATCCTAATTCTTTCTGTGGTGACTTTCCTGATTCCTCTCTCTATCTGGTGCCCCAGATATTTCACTGATGTGGTACAGAATTGCAACTTTTCTGGTGACACTTTGTGTCCACCTTCACCTAAGTGGTTCAGCAAGGCAATGGTGTCAGTAACACAGTCTTTTCGACTCTTAGACGCCACCAAGAGGTCGTCTATGTATTGCTTTCAAAAAAGAGAGGGTACCCCACTTTCACCAGGGAACAGGGTAAGAAGACAGTTAGTCAAGGGGGGGATCCCTGGAGTCGAATAGTCTACTTCTTACACAGACCTTTCTTGTAATACAAGGAGAGGTCACAGTATATCATAGGTATTCAGACAAGCATAAGGATGGATTTCCACAAAGAAATAGTCTTGCTAAACAATCTAGATTTATTCGAATTGTATACAAATAGACAATAAAAACAAGATAAAATTCATCCAAAATAATTAAAAACCAAGATAACATATCCCGGTGGGTTAAGAATAATTATTAAACAATGTTACATCACCACAATATTATGCCCTGGTTGGATTCTTTTGGATCAAAACAGCGACGCACTGTTTTGATCCAAAAGAATCCAACCAGGGCCAGATTGAGCTTCAGATGGGCATTAGGTCTCTCCACTAAAGCTAGAGAGTATTTAAACCGTCTATGGCCATTGGATCTTGTCAAATATAGTGGCAGAAATATTAAGTGGGCCACTTAGATATGAGGGGTTTATTGTAAATTTGCTTTGTTTGTTGTTTACTGTGAATATATCTTGATTGCTTTTCCATTTATTGTGTATCTTGATTGATTTTCCATTTATTGTGTATCATAATATTGTGGTGATGTAACATTGTTTAATAATTATTCTTAACCCACCGGGATATGTTATCTTGGTTTTTAATTATTTTGGATGAATTTTATCTTGTTTTTATTGTCTATTTGTATACAATTCGAATAAATCTAGATTGTTTAGCAAGACTATTTCTTTGTGGAAATCCATCCTTATGCTTGTCTGAATACCTATGATATACTGTGACCTCTCCTTGTATTACAAGAAAGGTCTGTGTAAGAAGTAGACTATTCGACTCCAGGGATCCCCCGTCTATGTATTGCACCAGAACTGATTTTCCAGGCAATATTAGGGTTTCAAGTCACTTTTTCAGAATCTGATTAAAAATTGAGGGGCTTTCTGTATACCCCTGAGGGACGCGATTCCAGACGTAGACATGGCTGTCGAACTCAAATGAGAAAAGAAATTTGCTGTCTGGATGCAATGGAATCGAGAAGAATGCATGACATAGGTCAATGACGGTAAACCATCCAGCATTCCATGGAATTTGGTATAATATCACTGCAGGGTGTGGCACAACAGGACAACAAGGAACCACAATTTTATTAACCTTGCGCAGGTCCTGTACTACCCTGTACTTCCCACTAGGTTTCTTGATTCCAATTATGGGTGAATTACATGGCCTGCTCAACACTTCTTGCAAAATTCCTGCTTCCAGCAATCTTTTTATTTCAATGGCAACTCCTGCTTTTACTTCTGCACTCATTTTGTACTGTCTAGTATTTGGGTAGACTGCATCTTCTTTTATGGCTATTTTAATTGGGTCAACATTTGCCATTAATCCTACATCTTTTCCAGTAAAATCCCATACCTCTGGTTTCATTGTCTCTTGGAGCTCTTCAGGTAAGTCTTGTATTGTCAGTCTTTTAATCTCTGAATCAGGTCTTGCTAACATTAATTTGTAAATTCCATCTTCGTCTGGGGTTTGGATTTCGATGCCATTTGGTGTGCAAAATATAGTACAATTCATTTTACACAACAAATCTCGTCCTAGCAGGTTTACAGGACTGGAGTCACAAACAACAAATCTATGCATCTCTTTAAAATTCCCAATTTTAATCTCCATGGGTTTTGTAACTGGGGTACTAATTAGCTGATTAGAAACGCCCACTACTTGGATCGCTTCTCCCGAGAGGGGTAGGTTTGGAACGTCTGCTGTTCTCACAGTAGAACGGGTAGCACCAGTGTCCAACAGAAAGGTGACATAATTTCCTTCAACCTTTCCTTCAATGTATGGCCTTGTCTGGTCCACCTGCAAGGAGGCGCCAAGCACGCACTCCTCGTCCTCTCCCCTCAGGCACCGTCAGTAGGTGTCATCACAGAGAAACGTGTCATTTAACAGAAATTGTGAAGCTGCTGCATTTCTATCCTCCCTTCCTTCCCACACTTCGGTGTCTTCACCCTGTTGTGCTTTGCTCCTATAATTTGGTCTAGGTGCACGAGGCAACTGATTTTGTTTTACCTGTTGCTGAGTCTTCCGTGGTTTTTCATTCTGCACCTGTGGATTTAAATCATTAATTTGAACATTACCATTCTTTATAGCTGGACACTCGTCTCTCCAGTGCCCTATTTGTCCGCACCCGTGACATGGAAACTTCTTTTTGTCCTCCTCTCGGCTCATCTTTACTCTGGGCTTTCCTCCACCCCCGGGACCTTATTCTGATTACTGGTCAATTTATTTAGCTGCTGTTCCTGGTGTTCTGCTAATTTTACCTGAGCCCACATGACTTTTTCTTTTAACTCCTTCCGTTTATCTGCCAATTCATCCTCGCAATATTTAGCATACTTCAGGACCTCATCAATTGGTTTAGACTGCCAGCAGATCTTATTGTCTTTGATCCACTGTGAAATCTCAGGCCTTAATCCTAGCACAAATCGATAAATGAAGTGGGTCATGTCCTTCATCTCAATGTTATCCAGTCCGCTGTACGTTTTGAACACCTGTAACAGTCGTTCATAATAAGAATGTACAGTTTCATCTCTATTCTGGATAGTTCTGTCTATTCGGGCCCAATCAGTTTCTTTTGCAGGCACCTTCTTCTTCAAATACAACATTACCTGGTTGTACTTTTTCATGACATCCCCTGAAGGGGCACCTGTCTTTGGGTCCCTCGGGAATTCCTCACTCGGCCAATCAATAGCAATTTTACATTCTGTCCATAAATCTGCAAGAACTACAATATCAAAGAAACCATCTAAATCTTTCCAGAGACATTTCTGAACCTTCACAAATCTCTCTACCTGTCTGTACCAATCTACAGGTTTTTCTCGTAATTTTGGGAAGTCATTTGTAAAGGACACAATATCCTGTCTGGACCATGGAACATGTACATACCCTCCACCTGGCACTTCTCGCATAGGATATAACTTTTCTGCCATGTCTGCTTCTTCTAATACATACTCAGATGTCATTTGTTTGGATCAAATTTTCTCTTTTTTCTTTGCCCACATGGCTTTCCACTTTTCTAATTCTCCCCATTTCTGTAACAGATTTAACAATTCTCGGATCTGTACCTTTTCCCCTGACACATTCATGTTTTCTAAATCTTTGTCTGAGAACTCTGCTCTGTAGGGTTTTTGCAACACTTTACCAATATCTATTCCCATGCTGGCCGCAGTGTCCGTTAATTTCTCATGGAACACTCTGGTATTACGGGTGATACTTTTGCAAATGAATAGCAATTCTTCCTCAGTCAGGGTGTTCAGTCTGTCCAAACCCACATTTCCAGCTATCAGTTCTGCCAATTTTATTCTCAGTTTGTAAATATCTAATGGTTTCGGCTGAGGATTTTGTTTTTCTAATTCTCGGCTCCATCTTTCAATTTCTTCAGGAGTCACTACCGTGGCACTTCTAGTACCTGAAGCTGATTCAATCTGAATTTCTCTGGAGGTAAATGGAGTGTTCTTTCTCTGTGAACCCCCTTCTGGTTCCCTTATTGGTAAATCCATCAAAGAAATCACAGATTCACATTCACTTGCCTGATCATCTACAATTAAAGGCTCTTTTCTCGGCTGTACTACAGATGGGGTTATAATTGGAGTCTTTGGACTCCCCTGTTTATCCCCATACAAAGGAACAACTGGTCCAATAGTTACTGGAATTGTCAAGGCTTCAGGACTTGTATTCAGTTGGGTGATTTTCTGAATTAATTCTGTTCTCTGTTTAACTAGAGCCTCTCGTTCTCTATCCTGCAGTACCCTTTCCATGGTAGTTTCATGCACTATTTGCGGAGTTAGGGTTGGAGTATAATTCGGGGCAGTCGGATGTGTCAAACTTGATCCTTCACCATAATTTGGTTTTAGGAATGGATTTCCTGTACTTAAGGGTCTTGATTCCTCCTGATAAGGAGGTCTTAGACTAGTGTCTCTCGCACTTACGGGTCTTGATCCCTCATTATAAGGTGGAGGGTTTTTCATTAACAATTCCTCCAGATAATCATCATCTGAATCCCCACTGGTCATCAAATGCTTTGTTTTCTCTGTCCTTTTCTCTCCCAAGGGTGCTTCTAGTGTTATTACAGAGTACAGTCCTTCTACCATCATATTCTGTCTCCATTCTTTCATTCGTTTCTCTCGGGTCTGGCTATTTACTTTCGGGTAAAATTTTGTCAACCCTTTATTTATTTATTTATTATAGAGTTTTGTATAGCGCGAACAAGACCCGTGGGTATCAGAGCGCTTAACATCATTTCTGGGTCTGTCTCGTTCAAAAGCCTCTATTTCCCATTCTTCTAAGGCCTCATATTGCGTCAGTCTGGGTCTGGGATGCAAATCATTCATTCGGGTCCTCAAATTGAACAAAATCCTGCCATTAAATGTACCTTCTAACGGAAATGCCAAAATTCCATCCTTCTTAGTATATTCCACCCAAATTTCCAACCATACGCAAGCATGGTACCCTCTGTCAAACATCATAAACGATGCGGGAGTATTAGGAGGTGGAATGATAACTCCTTCTTTAGTTTTGATAGGCTAGTCTTTCTTGAAATAATTATTTACTTTGTTTGAAAAAGTCATTTTTCTCTTGCTTCCGTACATAATGCAATTTCTAGCTGTTCTCCACTGATCCCTTACAAACCCTTGATATCTAGGATCCGGTCGGGTCTCTGGATGTCTCGAATACCACATATACTTTTTCGCAAATTACTCTTTGTTTACAAAACCAACTTCCAATCCAAATGCGCCTTTCAATTTTTCTCAACCAAATCAAATGCGCGGTTTCAGACTGTCTCAACCAATGGGTGCGTGGCGTTTCTCGTAAACGAGTTCTCACGCTCCTGTGCTCACCCCTCCTTCACAATACTGTCTCGGCTACACGCCCGCTGTCTCGACCAATACCAGCTCGGCACTGAGTGACGTCAGCGCAGCTCTGCAACTGACTCCCTCCTTCACAAGGTAAGGAAAACTCAATTTCTACCCTTTAAAGTGCAAGTGCTCTGTTTAATTTACAACGCAAACACATTCGCCACTGTACTCGAGTGTCTAGAAAGAAAAGATTTGTTTCACTGCAAGTAAATCCCTTCCGTTTACTTTTCAAATACTGCGAGTAGAACCCTTCTGCCTACTCTTCACGCAAGCATTAGAGAACCTGCTACTCCTTCGACTCATCCACTTTGGGATATATACTAAGCCAAAAGTTTCATCAGTGAACCCCTTTGCTATCAATCAAGCTCAGATGAACCTGCTACTCCTTCCGTGTGACCCTTACTAGGTTATATCACATTAGAAGTTTTGCCAGCGAACTCTTTGCTACCATTTATTCAAACATTTATTCAGAAAACCCTAATTAGTGCTTCCAGTTCTGCCTAACCTGCACCAATTTTCCTCGAGCCACTGACCTCACTGCGACGTGGATTCTCCTCACCACCCGCTCTTCTGCCCCTGGGGATTCCAAACATATAACAATCACTAACGAGTGTATTAGTACATATATCAATATAACAGCAAGAAAAATAATTTAAAACATTTCATAATTTTTCAAAGCAGTAAACATCAATTTGATCGATCGATACTTTTAGCAGCAACATTTTTCACAGTTAGCAGCAAATAACCTATCTACCTATCTTAACTAGTCCTCCCTAACTTGAACTATTCCCTAACCATCCTCTGCTACCAGAAAATTACTGATAGAGCGCGCAGGTCACCCGACTATAAATCTTACCATATACTCATTGGGCCCATAAATTCAATTTACCATATTCATTAATCGGGTAACCTACACACTTCTAACAGTAACCCAGTTCCTTCCTATTTATTTCTAATGTAGCCGACTTACCAATCCACTGTTACGGGTACATATGAACACAATGGATCAGGGAGCTAGCTGTAAAAGAAAGGCAGTCTCAAAATACAAAATACCATTTACTATATTTGCACTCATGTAATAACCAGAGACGCAGACAGTTTTCAAAATCTTTATCTAATCTTCTTCAAGGTTAGCAAGTAAAATGTTTACAGCAATTAAACTATCAATAACCAGGAGCATGAATATCGTATAACTATGCAAGAAAAGGATAAAGCCAACCATTTAGGACTCTAAAGGGAAGGTAAAAACAGGGAACATGCTAGTAAGAATTTTTCAGAATTTCAGACTTAATATGGAGTGACTAAAGGATGGAGAAAATAAGGAACATACTAGAATCTCACAGTTTAAATATTACCCCTTGAAGGTGGGTAAGGAAAAAGAACTTTAATTTGTACTACGGAAATTTTGAAACACCATGTAGCTATAGGGAAGGTAAGATTTGAACATGCTAACATTCAGAGGAATTACTGTAATTCAATAAAGGGTGGGTAAAGAGAAGGAACATCTATTTATTCAGAAACAGTATTTATTCACCTATAAGGTAGGGAAAAAGTGGAACAGGCTATAATCACGACTTCAACAATAATTTGTCACAAAGGAAAAAGGAAACAAGTGCAATTATGCTTTTAGCAAAAGTTCAGGTAAAGATAAGGATAAAGAATGCAAGTGTATTTCCCTAACAGCTTTATATTTACCTAGCACGGTGTGGAGACCAACCCTGACCACGGGTCAGTTAAGGACAGTTGGAACCCAAGGAAAGACAGTCGCCAGTAGGCCAGCAAGTGTAGAATGGAACCCCAGGACAGGACAGGAAGACCAGATTAGGATCATGACAGGACCACGAAGGTAAGACCAGCACCCGCAGTTCAGTTGCAACGCCTGCGCTACACCTTCTCTGCAGCTATCAGTCAGAACCCCGATTGGGTTATCGAATTCCCAGCAAAGTGCTCCGCCAGCACTTAAGGTTTCCAAAACCCCCCCTTTGGGTCTCTGGAAATTTAGGACAGAGTGCTCCGCAGCACCTCTGTATCAATCAGCTATTGAGTGCATTGGGTCAGTGACAGGTCAGCTATTCGGACAAGTCGGACAATTTCTCTAGCTAAACCTAGGCTAGTTATACTGTTTTCGGGTCAGTGTACCACCCCCCAAATGTTGCAAGTGTAAGAATCCCAAATTTTGATTGGTCCAAAGAAAGGACAGGTCATCACACCAACTAGGATTTGACTTTCTCAAGCTCAATATTTGCATCTCTGGGACCTCCCATTGAATTTGGGGTTCCCATGACATCTACTTTTCACCTAACAATGGCATATACCAATTTTATTACAATCGTTTCAAATGTAGTACAGTTCAGCTCCGTTTGCTGGGCTACAGGTCGATTCCCAGGAGCATCTTGACTGTGGCTGCCAGCTGGCTGAGTTCCACTGGTACAAGGTTGTCTTCCCTCTGCTAGGATGACATGCGCAGTAAGGACTTCTAAGATGGAGTAATAAGCACCTCCCAGGCCCAAAAGATTCGCCACATGAAAAGTAAAGGAAAACAATTTAGAACACAGAAATAAATGAATACACTGTATACCAGGAATGCCTATATGACTCCCCTTACTTTATACTAACTATAGCATTAAGATTAGTGCAAAACGAACAGCATTGCAAAAGCTGCAGGGCAAGCTTCGGCATGTGAGAACACAAAGCAGACATCTTATTGCTAATGCGCAAGTGCAAAAGATTTCCACCAGAACTGCGAGTACGTCACGTCACGTGAGTGTGACCTACGCATGCGCAGAAGAAATTCCCGCAAAGCAGCGGCCATTTTAGTGGCAAGCGTTTTAAGATGAGTAAACACATAAGTAAGCGTTACTGGGACACCCCGTGTAATGTAGAAATGTGCAATATTAGTAACACAAACATTCATTAACATTATTTGAGATTCTTGATACAAGCAAGTCGCTTTACGTGCGAATCCTTGCTCCATCAATGTAAGTCAGATATTAATTTAATAATCTGCTGCCGACATTTAAAATGTGTGTTACGGAAATGATTAGGGGGCTCCAGCACGGCATAGGGCCTTGCAAATGGGCACACTAGAGTTGCCTGTCTATGCTGAAAACGTGCTATGTTTTGTCTAAACTAGCAGTTTTGCTGATTTATTAGTAGTGCAAAGTGTTTAACATCCTTGCTTGACAGTGACATTACGAAGCAGGACCCTTTATTTTCTCAGCACAGTTAGACTGTAGTAGGGAGGATTGTGGGTGAGTGAGAGGATTGATGACTGAGCAAGGGTGGTTGTATGGATGGATGGATGAGTGAATGGATGGATGAGTAAATGGATGAATGGGTGAAAGAGGGTGAATGATTGGATAAAAGGGTGATTGATGGGTGGATAAGTGAAAGATTGAATGGATGAATGAAAGGGAGGGAGGGAGGATGGATGAAAGTGTGGGTGATGGATGAGTGAAATGAGGGATTGAGTGAAAGGGTGGATGGAATGAAAGGGTGGATGGTATAAAGGAGTGAAAGGGTTGATGGATAGATGTGAAAAAGGATTGATGGATGAGTGAAAGGGTGGATAAAGAGATGGATGAGTGAAAGGATGAATGGATAGGTTTAAACATGGATAGATGGATAGGTTTGGATATGAAGGGTGGACAGACGGAATGGTGAAAAACTGAATGATCGACTGAAAACTGAATAGACGACAGAATGTAAAGGGTAAATGGTGAACATCAGCAGGTAAATGGTAGGGTGAAAGAATGAATGGATAGATCGATGGAAGAGACAAGAGATATCTTGTGGGGAGGGTCATGATGATTTGCTTCATTTGCTTGGTGCCATAAGAGCTTTGGTTCGAAGTGGGGGTATTTTCAGTTTCTTCCTACTCACATGCTCAAAAATATATAGTATTGAAACAACAAGGGTGGATAACATATTATCGCATTTCTCTTTCGTTTTGTGTAATGAGTTAAACTGCTTTGTTTATATAAACACATCTATCATGGATGAATGGGTGAAAGAGGGTGGATGATTGGATAAAAGGGTGATTGATGGGTGGATAAGTGAAAGATTGAATGGATGAATGAAAGGGAGGGAGGGAGGATGGATGAAAGTGTGGATGATGGATGAGTGAAATGAGGGATTGAGTGAAAGTGGAGTGGTGTGGCTCACTGGTTAGAGGCGGCAGACCCTGAAGCAGAGAACAGCCTGGGACCAGGGTTCAATTCCTGACGCAGCAGGGTCGTGGACCAGGGTCAGCGGACTCGACAATTCTTGCCTCGGTGCCTACTCTAACCAGGGATCACACTTGGCAACTCTGGGCATTAAGCTTGCCTCATCTCTACAACGGCCCCCCACAGACGCCGGGGATGCCTGGTTTCACCTTGGAGGTACCCAGAAGGGACCATCTCACAGGGAAAGCCAGGACGGGTTCCCCAGCGGTCTCCAGCGCCGGGACGCTTACGGGCAGCTGTGCGCTTTACAAGTCCAACACATTTACATATACATCATGTGTTTTGCTGTGTGCTGCAACTATTATAGAAGTTGTTAAGTATCATCATGTCTTGCCCTTAGCCCCACCCACGCATTACACCTCTAGCTCATTTTAATGAGTACCTGCACTTATTTTTTCCCATTTAAAGCACTGCCCTGGAGCGGATCGACGTCAGGTTATGTGTGCCAATAAATAATAATATAGAAAATGCACCGGTGTCCTGTTTTCACCTCGACTGATGCTCACTAAACATGCCCACTCCTGTCCTTCTGAATTGGATACACTACAATGCTTGTTGGGCAATCTTGCTCACACCCCTTAACAATATTGATAAATATATGACCCCTGGTGAACGGAGCTTACATAAGTAAATATGAATGTTTGACTCAAGGTCTTAAGACCATCACCTCATTCGCAATTTAGACCCCAACCAAAGTTCCCCATTTTCACAGGACCTCCCCTCTCCCACACACAAACAAAAGTGCGAGTTTGGAACTCATCAAATAAGTATATATAAATATCATTTTAAATTGCTCCCACTTTGCGCTTTCTTCGCCCCAACATAAATTGTGAAATTAAATTCCCCGATTTGTTCTCCAAACATCCCGTCTCGGTATTTGCAAACTTAAGTATGATTGGAAGGCTCAAACACGCTTAAAAAGTGATTGGAAATTGCAACAAAAAAAAATAATAATGACGAATTACTAAAAACAAGATGACATAAAACTATCAGCGATGATGTGAAACTTTTCATGAGCGTCCGAAAGATTATGAGAAAACGCAAGACTAGCAAATCACTAGACCAGCAGCAAAATGTACCAACTTCCAAGCAGCGAAGATGAGCGACTTAATAGACTAACATCGCCACTACGCAAAATCTTCGTGACGCCATGCTTAAAAAAGAAAAAGTCATTGCTCTTCATACTAAAAAAAGATTTTGCAAAAAAAAAAACAAAGGTAAACCAGCTAATGAAGTACTCTGAATGTGTATTTAAAATATATATATTTGTCAAAGAAACATGGTAGCACCTTATTAACTCAATGACCTTTGTCCTTTTATATTTCATTATCTCGAAATGATTTCCAAAAACATCGCAATAGAAACTTTGTCTGACGAGTTACGATATTCTTCTTATAAATGTTACATCCTCTGTTACTGCTGTGTGTTTTTTAGCAGAAAGGCCACCACTCCACAATGGCGCGCTGCAAAGCCGAATGTGTGCAGCTCAGCCTGGACAGATGTTCCATGTCTTTCGGTTTGACATCCGTTTCTAGTGGTCCCGTAATGATGACGCAACGGCGTGAGGCGCCCTGACACTGCACCTGCTTTAAGGTTTGTTGTGTTGCGGAGCGCGCAAGATGGCTGCGGCTGTAGGCAGCACAGCTGAGCCTAACGGAGACAGTCTGGAAGAGGAAGCGGAGAGGCAGCCACGCAGACCACACAGCGCCCCGGCCCGCACCGAGACCTTGGGCTTCTATGAGCGGTCCAGCGGGGGTGAGGCGTCCGGAAACTCGCGAAAGAGGAGGCACAGTCCGCCAGGTACAGAGACATATACTGGAGTAGAGGTAGCAGCTGTCACTGATCTAGGAAGCAGCCTAAATGTCAACGAGTTCTGAAAGGGAGACGGGCCAAGTTAGATCTGACATGATCATCACACAGACTGGGCACATGCTGCTCTATGCCATTTATGGATGATCAACCCGGGAAGCAGGCAACTCCGACAGCAGAAGCTGACATCTGGCAGTAGGGTCTGTCCCGATGGAGGACTCTGACAGGAGGGACTGGGCATGATTGCTTGGACTGCAGATATACTAATGCAAAGGGAGTGCAACCGGGAGACCCCTAAACTAGTATAGCAGAAGTTGACTAAAGGCTGCCAGGTTCTCCTGGACATAGAGAGGAGAACTTGTTCAGTGGGGGCAGAGACTGGGTACTGACGATCCAAATTGCTTTGCTTACATATCTTCTCTCTCTCAGATTTCATTGTTTGGCTGTCTCTTTCCAGTTTGTAGCCACCTATTTGGTATCTGCTCATCGTTTAACTTTGTGTTTTTTTTTCTAGTATCACTAGGTGTGTGTCCTACTTGTTCATATAGCTCCTGGCAGATATGGCAACTCACCACCCTGCCTCACGCTATAGCGGCTCCTTTAACACTGTCACCCGGAGAGGAACCGATATAACACGGTGGCAGGGTAGACACGCTGGAAACCACTACACTCATAACGTTTCTAGCTCGCCTTTTGAGGATCTGATAAGGCAATGTTCGTTAAGAGACATCTGCGGCAGTCTCAATAAGCTTCTTTTTTTCTGAGGTGTGAAGAGGGGACATAAGTGCCTCCTAGGCATGGGACGCCTCCCTCTTCTCACACTGTGAAATAAATTTTTTACTTGAAAGGTCTGCTGTTCTGCGACTCATGACATTAGGTCTAGTGATCTGTCATTCTATCTTCTTTTCATTAAGTCATGTACAGTTACTCATCTTGGTTATACCAGGTGTGCAGAGTTCTGTGTCTAGTATTGTCGGATGTTCTTGGCTAGGTCTTTTCACTTAGAAAGGTCCTGAAAGTTCTGTAAACAAAAAGTGTGTGTGTTTGTATGTATGTATATATTTATATAATCTGTGCAATTGGAGTATCTTCTTTATTGATTGGCCATTACACCTTTCGGTCCGGCGGGAACTTGATCACATGACAAACGCTGCCTTCATTCTTTTCTTTTTAACAGTGGCGGCTGGTGACATTTTAAAGTGTTGGGTGTAAAAATTCCTGATGAGGGCCCACTGGCAAGCGAGCGTAGCGAACGAGGCTGAGTGGTGTAAGGGAGTTGGGGTGGTTCTCCCCTGAAGACATTTTTTTAAAATGGAGTGGAGAAATAATGCATTTTCAAGCAAATTTGAGAAAGCAAGAAGGCCTCTTGGATGCTAATGACAAGGTCAGCTCGTCATGCAGTACACTGAATGTGTGCTTATGACGAGCTGACCTTGTCATGAATAATGGGAAATTAGGATCTTCAGCGTAGGAGAAAAATCTCCATAGCATTGAAGGTGTTATTAAAAGGCAATTGTGAAAGTGTAGTTATGGCATCAATAAAGAGATTTCATATGATAATTACATAGGTAGCTGCATATTCAGCATAACCACAGTTCACCTCCTTGGTTATTGACACAACCTCTTGAGCTACCATCCTCCACACATCTAAGACTTCTAGCGTGGCATATCATATGGAGTAAATGTGATCCTCATGTGATTGAGCGAAGCTGAGCATTCAGTACCCAGTGTTAGAAGCACTTTTTTATTAGTGCACTCAACAGTGACGTTATGATTCTTCTATGCCCAATTTAGCACTCCCTGTCAATCCTTATACTACTCATTAAGTGGCAATGTAGGCCAGTGCCAGACAATGTCCTGTGGTAAAGAAAAATACGAAAGAAGAAGAGCACCAAGAATGAAAGTAATGGGGACCTGCGCATCGGGAGCCACTGTACAAAAACAGAGGTGTGATTAGAAGGGGAAGACAGCAGATGTGGTTTGACCTGCAGCAAACACATATTTGAAAAAGTGCCGTGGATGCACTGCCTCCTTGTCTGCCACTCCTAAAGTGCATCAAATTCTCCGAGGTGGAGTTGGCCGGGCTGAAATTTTCTTTGCAACCATGAAAGAGAAATCCTACACTGGCAAGAAGTCATTTGTGCTATACACCGGCAAGAACATTCTCAAGAATGTCCTTGCATTGGTGAACACGAGGGTACAGCACAATTTCCCATTTGGGCACTTTGCACCAATGCTAATTCAGATCAAGAAACATATGTCTTTCCTACCTATCTGTACAAATCGTTGGGCATGTTGGTTCATCCTGGAAAAAGAAGTAAAGGCCGAGATTGGAGTGGAATGTAGCTTGGCTGGACAGCTTTAGAATTGAAAATATAAGGCCAACGGGCTGCAGCTGAGTATTGAAACGGGTTACATTTCTGAAGGTTCATACTTTTTCTTATTTTTCAAAATACAGGACTACAAGTGCCAGGGAGACAAGGGAAAGGAACTGGAGGACAAATAAACTACACTTAACAGGGATCTGGCTGTCATAACAAATACAGTGTTAAACATGCGCTTCATAACCACGTTCGGGCTGAATTTATTGTCATCTACGTTACTCATCGAGGTGGTTACACAATTCAAAAACACCTGGTACCGAAACATGGTAGTAAATAGGAGCAATTAACATAGCTGGTGACTAAGCAGGCACTGGGGTTTTGCAAGAAACCATGAAGTGATTATTGCACATGCCCATTTCCCTCAACCCTTACCAAACCAAATGTCATCGTAACGCCAAGATTATTTTTTCGTGGTAAATGGTTGCTTTACAATTTAGTACAACACGTCACAAGTACAGTATAATGGAGCACACTTTCAGATCACATAACCTCAGCACACAAAAGTCTTCACCGAGCATTACAGCAGAATGAATACACATTTGTTTCCTCTCTTCACTATAAAATAACATCCACAACACCAGTCCTGGTTGCACATTAGAATGCATTTTTCCGCTTTAATCACTGTCCTGAAACAAATGGCTAAACCTGTGTGGGCCGAAAAACTCGACAGCAAATGGCACCCTTGCCAGACTTGCAATGCTTCAGTGACTCTGAAATTGCACCACTGCAGCGCTAGCCCAAGTTCTTCAGAGCTCACACCACTTACGAGCATTTATTTAACATTTGACTCAGCCGAAGAGGCAGATGCCTGGACTCCGGAATGCCCAGGCGCCTGAGTGTTACTTGGTCTGCTGAGGCGCCCGGGCCCCCATCCCAGATTTACAATCCTCATCATAAATGTAAAGCCTCAAGACTGGCACTAAATGATTCACTCCTTACCTGCACGCAGGTATATGGAATTCCTAAGGCCCGACGCCCAGGACATATTGTTTGGGGTCAAGGGCAACAGGTTTTCATGTGTATTGCATCCTTGGGACAAGCAGGCCCAACCCCCTTCAGCACAAACCCTTTGGCTGCCAATGTGCAGTACCACATTATGGATCGGGGAAGGGCACTGTCTGCAGTTAAGGTAATATTTATTAGGGTGAGCGCTCTAAGTAAATGTTGTAAACTGTGACTGCACTACTGACGGTGGTTCCAGTATAAAAATGTGTACACACGTTTTCAAAGTTTACTAACATGATGCAATGTTGAATGCTCTCTGATTTGATGCCCATATTTGAAGAAGCTTGAAAGTAAGAGTGATGATTCTTTGCTTTCAAAATAAAATGTTCTTAAAAAAACATGAAAGCAGGAAAAAAACACATTTTGCCAAACTAGTGTTAAATTTCAGGTACCATTTCTTTGCAGCATCATTTAGTAACATAGTAACATATGTTTAGGCATGCTAGTATTTCCCCAAAATATTCATTATGGAAAATCAGTGTAACCAGTTTCAAAAAGATTATGGGAAACAAAAATAAACCAGCATTGGCAAAGCCAGTAGATCTGAAATTGGTGGTCAGCTTTTTAGTTTTGTCAATGTGTGACTTGGTTTGGCATGGTTTTTGTAAAACCTTATTGGTGTGGGAGCTGCAGGTTCCTCACCATAACAAACATTGGCAAAAGCAAACATTGTTTTTGGTCTCAAAAAGCACACACTGCCACAGGAGATACTGGCACTGAACAAAACTACTTTGTGTGCAGATATGCTCCTTGTGAAACAGCAGAATGCTGTCACTTACAGTGAAGCCAGCCGATACACAGAGAGAGAGAGAGCGAGACAGAATTTAATAAACGCACAAAAGGTCACGGTCAACGTTGGACCAAATTTGGGGCCCAATTATTAAAGAAAATCTCAAAAGTGCACCCATGGTATATGTCCTTGCATCAAGTGCAGCTATACGGCTTTCATGAATTCCCAAGAATAGGACAAGAAATAGTACTCCAAGAAAATATTTGTGACCTGAATTTTAGCGTGAGCAAATATGCATGAATAGGTTTGCTCATGCGAAAATCTGAGTGTTTGCAAGTTCACTTTTCCCCATCTCTGTAAAAAGGTTTACGTCTGCCATTGTCCAGAGTAAATTTCTGAAATTTCTCAGTATGGTAAACAATTAGAGCAGAGTTGTTGAACACCCTTAAAACATGTAAGTTAGTAGGTTTTCACAGACTCCAAACGGCATTCTAACCATAGAACTATTGCTTACCACTACCTTCAGCCCCAGTATGTAGATCTGTGGAAACGTGGCAACATAAGGGAATTGCAAGTATTCAAACACTACTATAGTATGAGCCTCAGCTTAATCAGAGAGGCTATATCAGAGCTCTTATATAATGAGATTGCTTCCATAATTTGTCGCCGCACTACATAGCTCAAAATAGACAAGTAGATTTTGTAACTGGACAAGTAGATTTATGAAGCATCCTGCCCCATGGACAAGTAGATATTTTATTAAATTCCACACCCCTGTGCACGATGAAGCTCTTTTCAAAGCTATGCATGTGTGCAGCCTGTCTACTGCTTACTACAGTGCTTTCCCGTGATTGTTTAAATCAAGGGTTTCGGCCTTATGGTGGTTTCCATTCTGCCCATTTCCCCGGGAAAGCACTGCAGTAAGTGATTTGAATAGGAAGGCATACATTTGAAAGCTGCTTGCTGTTATGGTTATACAGCACTGTGTGCCTCATCGCGGTTATGTTAACAAGCTCTTTTTTAAAAGACCCGCAATCCTTTTTAAAAACCTACTCTGAATTGATTTCTCTTTCTGCACGCACTGTAGAATTTTTAATTAAAAATGAACTGGGGCCCAGTGGCCCACCCATGACGCACAGCCACCTAATACACAGCACTTCTTGCTTCGGGTTTAAAGCGGTCAACTCAACTGACAGTCAACTGACTCACTAATTTACCTGGCTGCACGATGACAATTGTAGAAGCTGTTTTCAAAGCAGTGAATGCGCAGTGCGGCCTAGGTACCGCCTTGAACAACTTCAGACAACCAGACTGCGCCCGCTGCTTCTGTCCACAATCTCTGGCGTGCTCGTGTGCTGGAGAGGTCAAGACGCTGTCTCCGAACTCTTGTGGCCAGGACGGGCTTCAGGGTCTGAGAGTACGGGCACGACCCTGTGACTCCAATCTCGGAGGCGGTGCTGCTTGTCTCCGTAGGGCATTCTGTGTCCATTTCCTCACGGCGAGCAGGACAGTAGTGAGTGTGTGGTCTCACTCTCAGCCAATCCTGGCGCTGCATTAGGAGCGCCAGGATTGGCTAGAGCAGGGATACTCCCTGCCCATTTGAGACCGGGGCTGCGGCGCCTCGCTTGCTCTCCTAAGGGCAATGAACTTTAACTTGGATCAATGCAAGGCAGGGGAAGGCCAATTACAATGCGCATGTCCGGGCTGGTCATAAAAATGACCAGCCCAAAACCTAACATGCGCACTGTATTGCTGGTGCTGCGCTTGGCCTGGCGCTTGGCCTGGCTGTCACTCAAACACAGGAGTGCAGCCCCGCCCCACCCCCTTCACGTCCGATTGCCTCGGGGTGTGGCCCGGTTCATTGTGAGCCGCTTCAGTGAGCTGGGGCCTGGCCGCGAGTTAATTAATATTAAAGTTAGTCATTACAACAACCGGAGCGGAGAACAATGAATGGGGCTGCATTAGTGGGGCAACGCCCCAGCGCCCCAATGGACGCACTGCCCCTGCTTTTTAAAGTGGTAAGTGCATAGCTTCCAAAGTGATTCAGCATAGACATTGAAGACATACTAAATGGGGTTTATAGTGTGTAAACAGCAGACTCGTGGCTTTCCACCATTTAAAATTATGAATTCAAATTTAAAGTTGGATCACATCAATGACAAGTATTTAAAATGCCTTTCTGGATAAAAGTATCTCAATAAATAAAATAAATGCCTGGTGTGGATTTTTAGGAATATGTGCGTTTCATAGATTTCTGCATAATGCATTAAGCATTCCTCAAATCCGCCCTATTTTTTAGGATATGTATGTGTTGCTGATTTGTCAAGTGCAAAAAACATCTAATCAGTGTCTTTTTTATCTGTTTTAATGATAAAGTGCTTGAGTGCTGATATCTAAAAACCCACTGTTTATATGGTTCAGCCAGGTATGGCAGCAAACCGATCAGTTGTTGCAAGGATTCCTTTAGTTCAATTCTCGTTTAAATACTACGAGAATGCACAAATACATATGTCTGTACCCTTAGAATACACAAGTGTGGAAATGGCATATCTACACACGTATACAATTCTATGTATCAAATCTTCAGTTTGGACAGTATAGTGTCTAAAATTCATAGTGGAGAGACTCTAGAAAATCTAATGCAGACAGGTGAACAGGTCTTCTGTTGTGTTGAGGCCCCCCAGAGATTTACAATCTAGATCGAAAATGTATCTTGCCTCTAATTTCCTGAGGGTTTCCTCTCTGTCACCGCCCCTTCTATTAAGTACCACTGCATCTATTAGGTAGTATTTAAAATGTTCCAGGTTGTTTTTATGTGTCTCCTTAAAATGGCGCGCCACTGGGTACGTAGGATCCTGATTTACTATGGCTCATATGTGCTGCAGTATCGTTTTGTGAGCCTGCAATTTAGTGCTACCCACATATTTCAAATTGCAGGAACACTCTAGCACATATATTGCGTAGTCTGTTTTCCAATGCAATGGTTTGGTGATTTTGTATTCCCTTTTTCTAAATGTATGCGGTCTTGTTGATTCCGTATTGGCAGGCTTTGCAACTCTTGCATTTGACAAAACTATTTTGTTGTGAAATCCATGAGTGCTGTTCTGTTGTCTCAGGACTACTTGTGACCAAACATTTGCTCATGGACGGGACTCATCTGTAGGTAATGGATGGCTTATATGGTAGTGATGCACCAATTATTGGATCACTTAGACTATTGGCCAATTGTGTCTCATAATGTTCTTGAGTGCTTTGTCCTGTTTTTTGTATGCCAAGATTATTCTTAATTCACCCGGTGTTTCATTGTGACTTATTTGTTTTGGCTGATGAATGTAGCACTAAATTGCCAGCAGTCTCCTTGCAGTATATTTTTGTTTCTATTTTGTTGTCTTCTATAAACACCTCCACATCTAAACAAGCATTGGAAATGCAATAGGTCTCGCATTAGGAAAGTTTGAGCTATTGGTATTGTAAATGACACTTTTTTTATTTATGTGTTGGTTTTGAAAGTAGCAAAATTAATAGCTTTGTCAGTTACAATGCCAATAGTTTTAACTTTCGCAAATGTGACACCTATAGCATTTGTAATGCAATGTGTGTTGTATTTACGTGACTTAGATGTATTGATATTACAAATAACAATGGCTTTTAATTTTGTAAATAATTAATACTTAAATAAAAGTTTTTGTAATTTATAATGGCAATAGCTTAAACGTTTGTAAATAACTTTTGTGAAGATTATGTTCAGTGTATTTTATTGTGACGAAAATCCAAGAACATTGCATTTGCACCTACACACACACAGAGCCACACACATATAGATGTGGTGGTGGTGGTGGATCTGGGGGATATGGTGGTGGTGGATGTGGTGGTGGTGGATGTGGTGCTGGTGGTGATGGTGGATGTGGTGGTGATGGTGGTGGATGTGGGGGTGGTGGTGGATGTGGTGGATGTGGTGGTGATGTGGTGGTGATGTGGTGGTGATGTGGTGGTGATGTGGTGGTGGTGGATGTGGTGGTGGTGGATGTGGTGGTTGTGGATGTGGTGAAAGTGGTGGTGGATGTGGTGGTGGATGAGGTGGTGGTGGATGTGGATGTGGTGGTGGTGGATGCGGTGGAAGTGGTGGTGGATGTGGTGGTGGATGTGGTGGTGGTGGTGGTGGTGGATGTGGCGGTGGTGGTGGATGCGGTGGTGGTGGATGTGGCGGTGGTGGATGTGGTGGTGGTGGATGTGGCGGTGGATTTCATGGTGGATGTGGAGGTGATGGTGGATGTGGTGGTGGATGTGGTGGTGGATGTGGTGGTGGATGTGGTGGTGGATGTGGTGGTGGATGTGGTGGTGGTGGATGTGGTGGTGTATGCGGTGGAGGTGGTGGATGCGGTGGTGGTGGTAGTGGTGGATGGGGTGGTGGTTGTAGTGGATGTGGTGGTGGATGTAGTGGTGGTGGGTGTGGTGGTGGTGGTGCATGCGGTGGTGGTGGATGCGGTGGTGGTGGATGTGGTGGTGGTGGATGTGGATGTGGTGGATGTGGCGGTGGATGTCATGGTGGATGTGGAGGTGATGGTGGAGATGATGGTGGATGTGGTGGTGGTGGTGGATGTGGTGGTGGATGTGGTGGTGATGGTGGATGTGGTGGTGATGTGGTGGATGTGGTGGTGGTGGATATGGTGGTTGTGGAAGTGGATGTGGTGGTGGATGTGAATGTGGTGGTGGATGCGGTGGTGGTGGTGGATGCGGTGGTGGTGGATGTGGCGGTGGTGGAGGTGATGGTGGATATGGTGGTGGATGTGGTGGTGGATGTGGTGGTGGATGTGATGGCGGATGTGATGGTGGATGCGGTGGTGGAGGTGGTAGTGGTAGTGGTAGTGGTGGATGGGGTGGTGGTTGTAGTGGATGTGGTGTTGGATGTAGTGGTGGTGGATGCGGTGGAAGTGGTGGTGGATGTGGTGGTGGATGTGGTGGTGGTGGTGGATGTGGTGGTGTATGTGGTGGTGTATGTGGTGGTGGATGTGGTGGTGGTGGTGGATGTGGTGGTGTATGTGGTGGTGGTGGATGTGGTGGTGGTGGATGTGGTGGTGGTGGTGGATGTGGCGGTGGATTTCATGGTGGATGTGGAGGTGATGGTGGATGTGGTGGTGGATGTGGTGGTGGATGTGGTGGTGGATGTGATGGTGGATGTGATGGTGGAGATGATGGTGGATGTGGTGGTGGTGGTGGATGTGGTGGTGGATGTGGTGGTGATGGTGGATGTGGTGGTGATGTGGTGGATGTGGTGGTTGTGGAAGTGGATGTGGTGGTGGATGTGAATGTGGTGGTGGATGCGGTGGTGGTGGTGGATGCGGTGGTGGTGGATGTGGCGGTGGTGGTGGATGTGGTGGTGGTGGAGGTGATGGTGGATGTGGTGGTGGATATGGTGGTGGATGTGATGGTGGATGTGATGGCGGATGTGATGGTGGATGCGGTGGTGGAGGTGGTAGTGGTAGTGGTGGATGGGGTGGTGGTTGTAGTGGATGTGGTGTTGGATGTAGTGGTGGTGGATGCGGTGGAAGTGGTGGTGGATGTGGTGGTGGATGTGGTGGTGGTGGTGGATGTGGTGGTGTATGTGGTGGTGTATGTGGTGGTGTATGTGGTGGTGGTGGTGGTGGATGTGGTGGTGGATGTGGTGGTGGTGGATGTGGTGGTGGTGGATGTGGTGGTGGTGGATGTGGCGGTGGATTTCATGGTGGATGTGGAGGTGATGGTGGATGTGGTGGTGGATGTGGTGGTGGATGTGATGGTGGATGTGATGGTGGATGTGGTGGTGGATGTGGTGGTGGATGTGGTGGTGGATGCGGTGGAGGAGGTGGATGCGGTGGTGGTGGTAGTGGTGGATGGGGTGGTGGTTGTAGTGGATGTGGTGGTGGATGTAGTGGTGGTGGGTGTGGTGGTGGTGGTGCATGCGGTGGTGGTGGATGCGGTGGTGGTGGATGTGGTGCATGCGGTGGTGGTGGATGTGGTGGATGTGGTGGTGGTGGATGTGGTGGTGGTGGATGTGGTGGATGTGGCGGTGGATGTCATGGTGGATGTGGAGGTGATGGTGGAGATGATGGTGGATGTGGTGGTGGTGGTGGATGTGATGGTGGATGTGGTGGTGATGGTGGATGTGGTGGTGATGGTGGATGTGGTGGTGATGTGGTGGATGTGGTGGTGGTGGATGTGGTGGTTGTGGATGTGGTGGTGGATGTGGTGGTGGCGGATGCGGTGGTGGTGGATGCGGTGGTGGTGGATGTGGTGGTGGTGGTGGATGTGGTGGTGGTGGTGGATGTGGTGGTGGTGGAGGTGATGGTGGATGTGATGGTGGATGTGATGGTGGATGTGATGGTGGATGTGATGGTGATGGTTCCCTTCAGGAAAATGTTGAAGACCTTCCTGTTTCAACAGTAGATTAGAACATCTGCAATAGCCCTTCTTCTTAATTCTTTGTAGAAGCCAAAGGCGCGGAGATACTCCTCCGGGAGTGAAGCCAGCGCGGTACAAACTTGCAAATAAATGGTGGATGTGGTGGTGGATGTGGTGGTGGTGGATGTGGTGAAAGTGGTGGTGGATGTGGTGGTGGATGTGGTGGATGTGGTGGTGGTGGATGAGGTGGTGGATGAGGTGGTGGATGTGGTGGTGGTGGATGCAGTGGTGTATGTGGTGGTGGATGTGGTGGTGGTGGATGTGGTGGATGTGGTGGTGGTGGATGCGGTGGAAGTGTGGATGTGGTGGAGGTGCTGGATGCAGTGGTGGTGGTGGATGTGGTGGTGGTGGATGCGGTGGATGTGGTGGTGGTGGATGCGTTGGTGAAGTGGTGGTGGATGTGGTGGTGGTGGATGTGGTGGTGGTGGTGGATGTGGCGGTGGTGGATGTGGCGGTGGTGGATGTGGCGGTGGTGGATGTGGTGGTGGATGTGGCGGTGGATGTGGCGGTGGATGTGATGGTGGATGTGGTGGTGGATGTGGTGGTGGATGTGATGGTGATGGTTCCCTTCAGGAAAATGTTGAAGACCTTCCTGTTTCAACAGTAGATTAGAACATCTGCAATAGCCCTTCTTCTTAATTCTTTGTAGAAGCCAAAGGCGCGGAGATACTCCTCCGGGAGTGAAGCCAGCGCGGTACAAACTTGCAAATAAATGGTGGATGTGGTGGTGGATGTGGTGGTGGTGGATGTGGTGGATGCGGTGGTGGTGGTGGATGCGGTGGTGGTGGTAGTGGTGGATGGGGTGGTGGGTGGTGGCTGTAGTGGATGTGGTGGTGGATGTAGTGGTGGTGGGTGTGGTGGTGGTGGATGTGGTGGTGGTGGATGTGGCGGTGGATGTCATGGTGGATGTGGAGGTGATGGTGGATGTGATCGTGGATGTGGTGGTGGTGGTGGATGTGATGGTGGATGTGGTGTTGATGGTGGATGTGGTGGTGGATGCGGTGGTGGTGGATGTGGTGATGGTGGATGCGGTGGTGGTGGTGGATGGGGTGGTGGATGGGGTGGTGGTTGTGGTGGATGTAGTGGTGGTGGATGTAGTGGTGGTGGGTGTGGTGGTGGATGCGGTGGTGGTGGATGTGGTGGTGGTGGATGTGGCGGTGGATGTCATGGTGGATGTGGAGGTGATGGTGGATGTGGTGGTGGATGCGGTGGTGGTGGATGTGGTGGTGGATGCGGTGGTGGTGGTGGATGGGGTGGTGGTGGTGGTGGATGGGGTGGTGGATGTAGTGGTGGTGGGGGTGGTGGTCCTGTGGGTTCCATAAGGGTTTGTGACAGAGAAAAGATGATCTTATTTCAATAACATTTAAATTCGTGTCTGTATTTGTGTCTAAGACAAATCCAATTCTTCCGGAATTTCGAACAAAGAGTACATTACACAACCAACGGTCGAAGCCATCCCGAAAAAAACCAAGCCTCCTGCTGTGAGTTAGAGGCCATTGAGGACCGTGCTGCAGGGGTGGCCTGGACGTCGCGCTCCATGGAAGGCTGAGAAGGCAGGCCAAGCGCCCAACGGGGCATTGGTGCTGTAGCCTGCAGAGCGTTGAGAGGGGCCATAAAAAGAAAGGGTACAGAGAGAGAGAGGAGGTAGGGAGAAGGCCTGAGGGGTGAGAGAGAGGCATGGGAGAAGGTAAGAGAGATGGCAGTGACGACGCGATGGAAAAGAGAGATGTCGCCATAGCACCCATCAGCCTGTGCCACCTATAGAGACCCACACACCCATATGTAAAACTGCGCCGCATTACTTAGGAACCTGCAGTAATAAACATGTATGCCTATAATGCTTGCACATATAGAGAGAGCGTTCCATACGAGACCTGGTGTTTGAAAGCACCCTAATAATTTATCAATAAAATAAGCATTGTAAAATAACAGATGTTGCTTTTACCACTCACTTTACCAACATCAGAAGGATGACAGGCTCGGTTACTGGCTTTGCGAATGCTCGCTTTCTTTCTCTCTCTCATTCATGCCATGTTCATGGAGTGAAGCTAGGTAAGTGTCATGTTTGAACAGTAATTCAGGTTTAGCCATTGCAAAAAAGGTCGCTGAAGTTTGGCAAAAAATATGCGGAAGAAAACAATCGAGTATTGGACATCATGTCCGTGATACATAGGATAGACTTCGAGGGAAAGAGAGAAGGTTTAGTGAATCAGGGAATCACGGCAACTCATGCTTAAGCGTTGGTCCGCTCATCGGGGGGTGACAGGTGGGATAAAGGCTGCTAGGTGAAGGGAATTTATAGAAGAGGGAACATATTGTGTAAAAAACACAAAAACGGAGACATTACACAAACAGAAGTAGGAATACAATTGTGGATCCACAGAAGGGCACAGAATAACAATTGACAGAGCCTGCCACCACAGAAAGCACATGCAATGAGCAAATAAAGGGTATACAATAAAACTCTAACACACCGAGTCATCTGTGTTAACTAAATTGCTTTCTGCGTGGGCTGCTACTTAATTCTGCGATAGAACAGAGGGAGGGGAGGGGGCCGAGCGACGGAGGGAAGGCAGAGAAGGGGGGGGGGGAGAAATGCGACACGGCGGGCAGGGGAGGGGGCGGAGTGGGGAGAGGGTGTTAAGCAGCAGGGGCCTTTGAAGTGAAGCTAAGCTTCACTTCAAAGGTGTGGGAGGAGTGCGGCTGAGGGAACAGACGGCGATTTGGTGATGTGCACGTGCATTTTAGGTCAATGCGCAAGCGCATTGACCTAAAAGCCACGGGCACAGCACCAAATCGCCAAGTTCGGTAAAGTCTGTTTAAGCCCCAATAGAGCTTCGCCAGCTAGGCGCATGCGCCCAGCAGGCGAGCCCTAAAAATGTTTTACCATTTTGTCACTGATAACCGCTTTAAAACCCAAATTGTGTTCATTTATATTGATGGCTGAGACAAATTCTGAAGCACTTGTGTGTTTCCCGTCCCAAACAATAAATAAATCATCGATAAAACGTAACCACAATTTCACATTGTTTTCCATATACGGTATGTGTGTGTCGCCCAGGACCAACTCCTCCCACCATCCCATGTGTAAACACGCATAGCCGGGGAGAAGCTGGCACCCATCGCGACACTACGCATTTGTTGGTAATAAGTTTTGTCAAACATGAATATATTATTGTTCAAACAGAAATTAACCATGTTCACTAACATTGCATTGTGTCGTGACCTATGCATCAAATTCCTCCCCAAATAAAATTCCAATACTCGTAAACCATCTTTGTGGTTCATACTGGTGTATAATGACATAACATCCAGTGTCACTAACAAGTAGTTATTCTGCCAAGTAAAATCCTTTAGTTTTACAATGAAATCTCCAGTGTCTTTTATATAGGAGGGTAACTTCTGTACATGTTCTTGTAGATGGAAATCAATGTATTGTGAGGCATTCTCTAAAAGGCTGCTCTGTGCTGAAATAATCGGTCTGCCAGGTGGTCTTTCTGAAGTTTGGGTATGAAATATATATATCTCCAGCAATAACCAGTATCTATATTTCTTTGTATTTATTGTATTAAACTGTTGTACAATTTGTAGTGTGCACCTGGATCTAGCAGATGTTACATCACCTTTACAGCTAACAAAATGGAACAACAAGGGTTACAGCGAGATGGGGCAGTTGAATGTTCGTCCAAGAACAAGCATGAGACTCAGTGTAGCCTGTAGCGCCATTTAGGTCTTTTTATTGTCTGGCTACAGACAGCTCCATTATTTGAGCAGTCTCTTGTCATGAGTTGTTCAGGGATGTGGAATTCCTATAGCCCGACATGGGACATATTGTTTGGGGTCAAGGGCAACAAGATTTCATGTGTATTGTGTCCTTGGAACAAGTAGACCCAACCCCCTACAGCACAAACCCTTTGGCTGCCAGTAGCACATTATAGATCCGGGAATGGCATAGCCTGCAGTTAAGGTAATATTTGTATCCATATGTTAATGCTGTTCAAAGTTGTGTTTATGGTTCATTAATGCAAAGCCTTTATTATTAGAGTGAGCGCTTTTAAGTAAATGTTGTAAGTTCAGGCAGCACTATTGACAGTTGTTCCAGTATGAAAATGTGTGTAAACGATTTTAATGTTTAGCAATATGAGGTTTTTATATAATGCTCCCAGAATGCTCTCTGACTAGATGCAAATGTTTGCAGAAGCTTGAAAGCAAGATTGATGATTCTTTGCTTTCAAAATAAAATGTTCACAAAAAAAGCAAAAACATTCCGCAAAACTATTGTAAAATTTTAAGTAACATTTTTTTGCAGCTTCATTTAGTAAAATTTGTTGATGTCTGCTCGTATTTCCCCAAAAAATTCATAATGGAAAATCAGTGTAACCAGTTTAAATAAGACTATTGGAAACAAAAATAAACAAACCTTGGGAAAGCCAGTAGATCTGAAATTGTTGGTCAGCCTTTACTTTTTGTCAATGTGTGAGTTGTTTTAGCATGGTTTTTGTAAAAACCTTATTGGTGTGGGAGCTGCCGGGCCCTCACCATTATAACAAACATTGGAAGAAGCAAAAAAAAAAAAAATTAGGTCTAAAGAAAATCACACATTGCACTGTACAAAACGACTGTGTCTATATGCTCCTTGTTAAAGAACAGAATGCTGTCACTCACAGTGAAGCAAGCTAATAGAGAGAGACAAATAACATTTTAATAGACACAAAAAGTCATGGTTAATGCCAGTCCAAATTAAGGGCCCAATTAATAAATAAAGTCTCAAAAGTGCACCTATGTCCTTGCATTAAGTGCAGGTATATGGATTTCTTGAGTTGTCAAGAGTTTACAGATGTAGGCCAAGAAATAGTACTCCTAGAAAACATTTGTGAAATGCATTTTAGCATGAGCAAATATGCAGGTGTAGATTTGCTCATGCAAAAGTATGAGTGTTTGCAAGTTCACTTTCCCTCCAACCACATTTGCCCCAACTCTGGAAGAAATGTTATGTCTGCAAATTTCCAACCTTTCTCAGTATGGGAAAAGATTAGAGAAGAGTTGGCGAAAACCCTTAAAACATGCAAGTTAGTAGGTTTGCCCAGACTCAGAAGGTTATTCCAACTCTGGAACTATTGTTTACCATTACCTTCAGCCCCAGTATGTAGATCTGCAGAAACATGGCAACATAAGGGAAATGCTATTATTCAAACCCTACTATGGAAGGAGCCTTTGCATAATCAGAGAGGCTATTTCAGAGCTCTTATATAATGGGATTGCTTCCATAATTAGTCGCCACATTACATGGAACAAAAGGGACAAGTGGATTTTGTTACAGGACTAGTAGATTTATGAAACCACCTGCCCCATGGACAAGTAGATGTTTTATTAAATTTCCAAAACCCTGGTTCTTTAAGAAAGTACCATAAAAAGAACAAGAGAGAGGAAGGTTTGAGGCCACCCACCCATTTTTGCTTTTGGTTTCATGTTTTACCACTGACTGGCTATATGTCAAGGCTGTGACATTATGCGGATGCTTAAATTGTCTCATTTGTGTTCACATTAGGTTTTGGTGATGGAGAATCGAGTAGCCCTTTTTCATAGACTGCTAATTCTACAGTACATGTCGTTTTTTAGTTGTGACCCAGTGTGTGTTCTTTTTTGTGTAAGATGTAAATTCTGTTTGGATGCATTTATTCGCCTGCATAAAGACACAATGGCATTCGCTAATTACTCTTGCACATTCATTTGTTACTTTATTGTTGTGATAACATATTGGAATCACAGCAATTTATTCACACCAAGACGTGCACACACTTGTATTCGTAAATCTGCAATAGAACAGTGCCATTTGTCAATGTAACTACTATGCAATTGTTTTCTTGTATGGCTTTTATGCCCATCTCTTACATCAGTGTCTTTATCTTCTGACTTTTTTTATATCACAATCTTCTTTAACTCTACAAATGCATTTTATTTTAAATAAAGGGGTCCTTCTCTCACCTTCCTGATTGTTGCAGCCTAAGATGGTGCGACATGAACAGTCACCTCTATCTTATTGTAGTTCTGGAGCTGTACAGTCTCCAGAGTAAGTGAGTAAGGCAAATCAATTATATGTTAAGGAGAGTTGGGTTCAGATAACGCCCTTTTTTTTGTGCTATTTTTACCTTGCATGAAAGGGTCTATTTGTATGTTATTCACCATCTTTGATCTGTTATTTTCCTTCATTACATCATCATTCCTTTACCCATGCCCTTCTGAAGTAGTTTTAATAATAACCATGGATGCGTAATGGAGCATAAAGATTTTGTCTACCACAAAGTAAGTATTACCCCTTTGTTGGTTTTTTGAGTATAATGGTTTACTAGTGAAAAAGGAAATAGATGGTATCGGTTGTTCCTTTGGGAAGAAAATATATTTGACTTTTCTGTAAAAATCTTTCTTTATGTGAAATGGTTTAATTATTTCTTTGCGAATACTACAAACACATTACTTTGTTTTACTACACACTCTGGTAAGCTGCCACTTAAGCTATTTTGACCAAACTCATTGCCACAGAGGGTTTCTCAAGCATAGCTAGCCCTCATGTTAGGGACGTTCTTGAGGAGTATCCTGTATCCCTGCAGGATAACTTTATGAACCATTGGAGCTATCTCATCTGCTAGTCAGATTTCAGTGACGAAAAGCTGGTTGTCTTGGCTGTGTGTCTGAAAGGACTGCAAATGTAATAAACACTGTTTAACATTGATCTGTCCTTTATTTATTTTATTAAAGTGCACAGGTGTGGTGTAAAGGGTTGGAAATAGATGGCTTATAGAAGTTGGACTTTGGATTGCTGGGTGAAAGATAAAGATCTTCAGCGGGGATGTGTGTGATTAGCATGGGTTGGTTAGAAGGAAAGTGTGTGATTGTTAGTGTGGTAGAGGAGGACGTTTGTTCCATCATGGCTATAGGAAGGAGGTAGGCTGAGAAGAATGAAGGACCGTTAAGGGGCAACAGAGACTGAGGAAACTAGGAGAGAGGAGAGTAGACAACAGTTTGAAGCAGAGAAGCAAGGGGATGAGAGTTGGAAATGTGTTGTATGGTGAATCCTGTCGATGCGGCAGTGGAGATCTGCAGCACAGTCTTTGCAAAATCCTGAAGTGGTTTCCAATAATTTTACCAGTTACATTTCAGTAAATGCTGCAAATTATCCAGTGCGCATTTCGTCCCCTTGACAGTAATCAGTCAAGACTAGTCATAACTTTTCATGATAAGGGTAGTAGTATGCTGCTTTTTTCAATCACCATTTGGCTCAGTACCACCATCAAAAATAAAGTGACTATTCCGTCTCAGTGAGGGTAAAAGGAAGGAGATGGCGTGAGATGATGGAAAGGAGTAATCGTGTGGTTGTGTACTCAAAGAATATGGAGAGATGGCGAAGAAAGTATGAGTGGGAGGGTTAATTCTCAGAATAAAGGGGCATGACTTTACGGACAAAAAAGGAAGGAAAGAGTAAATAGCAGGAGGAGTAAGGATTGAAGGATTAGAAGAAGGTTGGAAGGGAGATAGTGGAAAATGTGTATATTAAAATGATCACGGGAGAGGTGACAGTTTGAGGAAGCAAAACAGAATTATTAGTGACATGCAGGGCAAAGAAAGAAGATGAGATTTTAGGGAAGGATTCAACAGGAATTAATAGAGAAATAAATGATTGTGAATGGGCAGGGGATTTGATGAGCCAATGGTCTGCAGTAGTAGGAAATGTATAAAGAGAGTAGGAAGTAGCTCAAAGAAAGAGATTAGGATGTGTGGGCTTTCGAACAGACTGACGGACAAAGGAACTCTGGGTAAGGATGGTTTTATTAACTTATACGAGCGCTTTTTCTGAATTGTCTTGCGATAATAGGGGAGTGGCGTGTCCGTGTCTTCCGACAGGTGATCTAGGTGCTTCACATTACTTGTTCTTCGATATTCCCGGGGTCTTCTGGGACTTGCAGGCTGCTTCTCTTCCGGAAGTCTCCCCGTCCCGTCCAGTGTACCGGAGAAAGAAAGAAAGAGCAGTTAGGCTGGGGCCAAGGACTGTGCACAGGGGAGGGAGTGAGGAACACACGTGTCTTTTATCCGACCCAGGTTGGATTGTAGTGCTTGTGAGGATAGGGTTTTAACTCTAGGGATGACAGGTGGTTCAGGGTGGCTTAACCCACCTACGACCCGCCCAGCTCGCAAAGCGTGATCGTACCTGCTCAAGCCACACTTCCCTTGAAGTGTGGCCGGGCGAAGCGCCTCTAGGGTGGCCTCCTGGCTTGTCGCGGACGTCCCGTCCCGGTCTCCGCTGGTCTCCGTTCTTCTCCTCGACTCCTAGCTGTGGGTCTTCCTCGTCTTCGCGGTCTGCCTTCTCTTCTTCCCGCCGTTCACCTCTTGCCTCCACCTTCCTCCGATGGTCTCCGCTCGCCTCCTCCTTCCTCCGATGGTCTCCGCTCGCCTCCTCCTTCCTCCGATGGTCTCAGCTCGCCTCCTCCTCGTCGTCTCGCCAGTCTCCTTCTCTCGCTCCGTACTCCCACTCCTCTCTGTCCTCACGCCAATCACTTTCGCTACCTCCGGGTGTAAAACACACCTGCAGGTCGTCTGGGCAGGGTTTTACCTCGGACGGGAGGGCGTGTTCGGGGTCCAGCTCCGCCCAATTAAAGAAACAGGAGTCCGCCTCCACCTCCGGTCCGGGGGTGTATACAGCATGCGGTGTCTTCCAGGTCTCGGTGTGCTGTGTAAAGAGATGGGACACAGGTAAGCCAGGGGGGTCCGGGACCCCCTCGTCACAGGATGTCAGGAGGAAAACTGGGATACAAATGATGTGGAGTTGAGTGGGTGACTTTGAATTCAGGTGGCGGGGAGATGAGATCAAATGAGTGGGGTTGGGGAGAGGAAGTTTATGGCAAGCTAAGGAAGAAACTGGGGCGACGGGAATCAAAAGCGGTGTATTCAGCAAGGTTATGCAACACAGGTATCTTATTTTTTGCAGTGCCTTAGGAACTAGACCAGCTAGCCTCTAGAAGCAGTGATGGGTAGAAATTGATATGGTCAGGCGAGGTTGTAGTTGGCAGATAAATAAAAGGCGGTTATCTCTCGTGTGCATTATGAAATAATTTTACCAACCAACACAGAATAAAATCACTTTACAAGTACTACCCAGATGCAGATTAGGCAGAACTATGTTCATACCACTTTGTTTCTCACCCAGGTGCATGTCAAAGCAGCAAGATTTTATGGTTCCATCAAGTGCAGAAGTAGAGGCAGATTAAGTGCCTTGTGTATTTAACACCTTTTACGAGTTCTGTGTTCCTATTGGTATGTCATTGCAAGGAAAAGCTATTACAAACCAGCATTTGCAATGCAATCGGTTTCGCCTTTGGGACCTTATATGTATTTAGCTATGCAGTACATTAGCCTGGGTGCTGAAACATCTACTGTTCTTTAACATGGAGGGAATGTAAGCACCAATCTGCGTGACATGCCAGGTATGGGAACACATGGAGAGAAATATTGCCTTTCAGCAGGAAATGGTATAGTCCAAAGCTCTGTTTTTAATATAAAAGCAGGGCCTTCAGTGGTCTTATCATCAAATACAAAATTCGGAAAATACATTGTCTACGGGTGCTCGTGGAAGACCATTTCTATGGACTGGAATCTAGAGAATGCTATAGGGATTCTGGTATTTTACTGACCTCTGCCAGTCGTTTTTAGGTCTCGTCCTTTTCCATTGCGAAGCAATGGGAAATGGGGGAGAATTCATGTGCTCCATCGGATAGTCAAACCACCGCTTTTCTCCGTGGCGTTTTCTTCAAGTGCACGTACAGGCACGCGCGGCACGCGCATTTGGCCCATACACTTTCATGGCCATCTGTTCCTGTTTCTTCACAGTGCATGTGAGTCGGAGTCAGTCACGTGACCACACAAGCACGCGCTTTTCCCTCCCCACATCAAAGGCATCAGCTGCCCTCCCACAGGCTTTCCCAGCGTGCGCTCGGCCGGCCTCTGCAAAGTTCTCCTCCCCTAATTAATCACATCACTTTTTCACGGCCGCAGGCCATGACTCGACAGTCCTGCCCCGCCCCGCCCCGCCCCCTGCTTCACGGCCATCTGTTCACTCAGATTTCTCCTCCCCCTCCCCAGCCAGCTTCCTCCAGGCCGTGTTCCCTCCCACCTTTCCTCCTCTCTGTCCCTCTCTCTCCGTACATTCATCGTCCCTTAACCGTGACTGTTTTTTGCTGATCTTTCATCCAAGTACTACTCGTACTTTTGGCTAACTCAGATTGTTGCCCAGTGACTCTTTGTCACACTTTCTGCCTTTCTCTCTGCTCTTCCGTGACCCGTGTAGACTTTTTTTTGGCTCTTTGCTTTTGCAGGCCGTGTCTCTTTTTTTTTTTTTACTTTACACGTTTACTCACTTCTTGTTTTACTTTCTGGTTTGGAACTTTTTTTTCTTTTCACACGTGAACGCTTTTTTCACTTTCTGCTCAGGAACTATGAACAGCTCTTCACACAGCATGGGCCGGATTCCCAGTGGCCGCACTTCCACTGCTGTTTGCTGGCATGCTCGCTCTCCTCCCCCGCTCTCGGGCTCCCTTGGTTGTGTTTGCCTACCTCTCCTCACATTTTCTCAGGCTTGATGAAAGATTTGCGTACTTGTCTATTTAATACCCGAGAACTTCCAACTTCCAAGCGCTCAGCGCTGCCTACCCCCACCCCACACACACACACCGAGGAATGCTGACTGGACTGAAAGTTGTAAAATGAAATTATGGCGGAGCCGAGTCACAAGTTATCTAAGTTCCATTGTGAGCACAATTTTGTTTCTTGTTTGCCTCAGCTTGTGCATCAAAACAGCGCACACTTCACGGACACTGTGCTTCATTTTTCGGTCAGTATTTGCATCTCAGGTTTAATTATTGTTTTACTTTAGAGGCTGTGCACCTTCTATCAACGTGCCCATTTTTATTTTCACCATAGTGTCTTGTTTCCTGCTTATGGCAGAGCCTGCTCACCCTGTGCCATCTCTTCTTATACCCCGTCCCCACCACCCCTCCCAGATCGCTGCTTGAATTTAAAGTGATTTGCCCAAAATCACAGGACACTGCTTTCATTTTCAACATTGCATCTTGTTTCCTGCTCGTGGCAGCCTGCCCAGCCTGTACCGTCTCTCCCTACCCCTTCACCCTGCCCCCACCACCTCTCCGAGATGGCTGCTTGTATTTTAAGTGATTTACGATTTTACCCAAAATCACAGGATGTTGAGCTGATGCATAGACTTGAACTCCCGAGTCTGCAGCTCTGACCGTATGCCCTTCACAGCATGTTTGATGCCGTTTCGTTGCTGTTTTTTTAAATGTTGACAGATGGAGTCATTTATAAGCTCAAGTGCTGTTCCAGTCATATTGCGTGCCATCTCTCCCAACCCTCCTCACCGCTTTTATTTTCACCATCACGTCTTGGTTCCTGCTCACCCTGTGCCGTTGCTCTCTATCCCTTCACCCCGCATCCACCACCCATCCGAGATCACTGCTTGTATTTATTGTGATTTGCCCAAAATCACAGAACACCACTTTCATTTTCACCATTGTGCCTAGTTTCCTGCTAATGGCAGCCTGCTCGCCCTGTGCCGTGTCTCCCTACACCTTCAACCCGCCACCACCACCCCTCGGAGATAACTGCTTGTATTTTGAGTGATTTGCCCAAAATCACAGAATGTTGAGCTGACGCTAAGACTCATCCTCCCGAAACAGCAGCTGTTACTGCACGCCCTTCACCGCATGTTTGATGTCGTTTTTTAAGTGTTGCCAGGTGGAGTCATTTATAAGCTTAAATGCTGTTCCAGTCACATTGTGTGCCGTCTCTTCCCACCCTTTCACCGCTTTCATTTTCAACATTGTCTTGTTTCCTGCTCACCCTGTGCTGTCTCTCCCTACCCCTTCATCCCGCCCCCACCACCCCTCCGAGATCACTGCTTTTATTTTAAGTGATTTGCCCAAAATCGCAGGACACCACTTGCTTATCAGCGGCTCGGCACCCTGAAAGTTCCAGGCCGCACAATATACTGTATTACTAAAACCGTATAAGGTCCCAACGTCGAGACCTATTGCATTGCAAATGCTTGTTTATCAAGAAAGCCTAAATAGAGACAGTTGCCAGAAAAATTCAAAAAAAGTAAGTCACTCAGCAGAAAGCAATTCTGGTATTTTACTGACCTCTGCTGGTCGTGTTCTATAAAGACAGTAAAATAGAGGCAGTTAAACAGAAAAAAAGTCCCTAAGCGGAAGCAGACCATTTTAGGGCTGATCTCCAAAGCCCACAAAGTACATACACATACAAGTATATACTAAAGTATATACAAGAGGTCTCGAATGCTTGACCTCAAAAAGTACTGAATGGGACAGAAAATATAGGCCATACCCATGAGGTGGCTGCCTTTCAAACTTTTTAGTTTGGGTTGTGCAAGTGCTGTTTGGATGATTTTCCCATTGCAGGAAATTTCTGAGCAGTTCGGTGGCCTGGCATATTAGTTAAGTCACCTGAGAGTGGATGGAGAGAACGATCAATAGTAAAACCCAAAGTTTCTGGCCTTTTGGTCCGAGCAGGACCAAGCAAAGCGAATCACCCTTTGCTGATTTGGCCTTTCCCCTGCAACACGCAGGCTAGCAGTTCTGGATGATCCATACAGAGGAAGGAACTGGGCACGGTTAAGTCCTTGCACCGAATCTGAGCTAGGGTTTTGTACCCTAATGCCATTTGATGCAAATCTCTTGTGGCAAATTGCAAGCATTTTGAGGGTTCTACTCTCTTATTACGATGCCCAATTGTGATAAAACACAATTTTTCATACAAGACAAACCGATTCAGACCAAGACTGTCAACCTTTTTTCCATATGGTGGTTGGTTTTCAAAGTGGTGTATATTGCCTGATAATTTTTGCTCTTCTTGTTAATAAGTGAGTATCGATCTTAGCCTTTGTATGCATTCTTATCTCTGGGTGTGGAATTATAAAACGTTCTAATTGTTCCAGGGACGGGATACTTCGGAAATATACTTGCCCAGTAAAAAAAAAAAGACAACACTGGTCTATTTTGATGCCATGCAGGGATTTGAGAAATTATGGCAGCCTTCTCATTCTATCAGAGCTCTGATAATCGCTTTTCTGAATTATATGAAAGCTCATATTATATCAGGGTTTGGGTTCTAGTCACTTTCCCAGAGTTGGAACGCTCGTAGTCTGTGCACACGCCCAAACTAGCATGTTTATACTTATTCAGCAACGCTTTTCCAATCTCTTCCCACGCTGGTAAAGGTTAGAAATGTACTCCTGACAAGAACAGGAGTGAAACTTTTATTAGGGTAAAAAAAGTGTAGGGAAAGTTAATTTGCAATCGCTCAGCAGATTTTCGCATGAGCATATAAACGTGTATGCTTGCTCATGCAAAAATGGAGTTCACAAAAGTTTGCTAAGAGTATGCTTTGCAGGCCTCTTCCTCTAAACACTTGAGCATTCTTGAAAGTCGCCAATATGCAGCAATGCAAAGATATGTATCTGTTGGTACACTCTTGTGACTGTATTTAAGAATAATGTCCTCGTTTAATTTCATGTTGCCCTTAAATAAAATATCAATATTGACATATATTAAAAACAGTTACTAAACAATGCTACACACAAAAAGTATTTAAAGTTGCAAATTTCTTTTATGTACATTTTATTTTGAAAGTGACCAATCGGCAATTTTGCTTTCATGCTTATGTATATATTTGCAAATAATCAGGGAGCATAAAAATAGCGTCAAGTTTGAAATTTCACAAGTCTATACCGTGAATGTGTAAACTGCTGCAGAGTCCTGGGCCTGCTCGTCCAGTGAAAAAAATAAACATGACCTTTTGTTGGCTTTGACCTCTAACAATATGTCCTAGGCATCAGGCGATAGGTATTTCACATGCTTGTTCTACACATATAAGAGAATGTGTACCTGTTTGTCTTGGGTAAAGATTGAGGACTGTCATTGGCATGTGGCCTAGGATAATGTCAAATGCTACCTAAGAATGTTGGTAGCTATAAATGACACATTGCATTTGTAGGAAGTGTAATTAAATCTGTCCATAAACATGCAGTGCTTTTCCTAAAGATCTATTCAAAGTGCTAACATTTTTCTTGTTTCCCAACAATATATTTGTTTCCTTGTGAGTAGAAAAGTGTTAAGTACTTTATCAAATAATTTCTTTCTAAAAAAGATTACCAAGGCAGGACGACTGCATATATACTCTCATTTTCAAATTCATATGAACCCATACCTTCAGTATTCCATTTTGCTCATATGTTAGACAACATTTTTGATGGCGATTACTAGTCGGACCGATAAAATCCAAATGATGGCATGATTATGATCAGTGCATTGTTAACATTTCAGTAACAGTCCTTGCACACTTCAAATTTTAAACTTTGTCGCTGCTAAAATATATTTCGATGCATTACAATTTTTGTTCCAAAATTGGTAATTGAAACCGTTTTCTAGACTGTCTTCTTTCCCATACACAGGGCATTCATTCAGTCGTGGTTTTCACTTTCTCTGTTACACTGTTGCTCTACTAAGTTGGAACGCCTGTCATGGCTATTCTCTGGGTGTAAAGTTCTATCAGTTAGTGAGGTGGTTATCGCATCTTCCACATTCAGTGGTATTAAGTCTCCTTATAATGTTTCCTCTGGTGAGAATTCGGACATGTTATCAAACTTTGGCTTGTTCTGTGTTTCATTATGAGGTTGTATTGTGTTGCTCGGGATCCACACGTTCACTTTTAGTAGATTAACTTAACATCTCCTACATCTTTGTTAAGGTGAACCATATTTTGTTGTGTTTCATTACATACATATTTATTTTTACATTTTAAAATAATACAGTATAAAATAGAATCGAAAAAGCTGCCAAATGCACATTTGTGTGTAATAAGTGTAGATGGACACGAAAAAGATGCACGTACCACAGAGTGGTTACATTAATGGGCTAGAAATAGACTAGTCCTTTAATTCGGTTCAAAGAAGCAGAGGTGCATTGCTTCTTGGGGATGTTATCAGTCATTGGTTTATGATATTCTGCCTTGTTAATTGAAGTGGAAAATGGGAGTAATGTCTCCAGGCCATTTTTTCTGGCTCCTCCACTGTTTCAGGGGCAGTGTCTATGATGGGTAATTATAGTTAATCTTTTATTTTCGAGCAGGCAAGCAAGACTGTTTAAATAAAGCGCACAAAAAACCTTCATAGTGCCTTCTGCCTTAAAGCTATGGCCCGAAAAAGATCAAAATGTCTTTAGGTAAACAATGCAGTTACTACTTGCCAATGGAAGCCTGTGACCCAGAGAGGTGAGCTGGCCCATGCATTTCAATCCATAGCTCGACGGCTAAGGACATTTCTTCAAGATTTTTAACACAGATTTTATTTACCACCAAGTGCTTTACAGTAGATTACAATTTGACTTGGCTATTAGAAGTCTGTGCTGTAGCTTTGGCTGTAAGTGGCAAAAGTCCCGTGGATTTGAAACCAGGTAATCTCTCATTTCGAAACACAATCCTTTTTAAGTCCTGTAAAGCCCAACACCCAAAATGAACAGTTGAACTTACTACCCATGTAAAAACAGAAAGCACTCCGGCTAATTGCCAAATGTTTCAATGATGAATTTAAAGGGACCCCCAGCACTCCTATGGTTCTTGTCCAGGACACGGAACACAATTCAAGAGCAGGCCATTGGCTCCTGTTCCCTCCCTGACCCAACTGCTCTTAGGAGGGAAGGCTTAAAGCGAGACTGCCAGTGCTGTAGTTGGGCTAGCTACTGCAAGTACATCCTCGCATTTCTTAAATCAATGGTCCATAACCCAAAGCTGTCTCGTCACAATCAGGATTTTTGTTTGGAGGGTACACGTATAGAACCCTAGAAAAAATGTAGATATTGTTCTGGTACAACCACAACTACAGAGTTTCAGAGCTGTTTCGAATGCTCCCAGACTTAGAAAGTCCTGTCTCAGCCAACTGCACAGTGCCTAAGGGTGTAGACTAAAAAAAGTCATCTGTCTCGGATTTGATGAGCTACAGGATTAATGGGACAGTACAGAATTCATTATAAAATGGCAAATGTACAATTTCGCATTTAGATTGGCCCTAAACATGATTGCAGCCGATTTGTTAAAGAAGAGAAAATTGGGTATGTTTATCCAACAAGTAACATGTACAACTGCTTTTGTTTCTAATGTATAGGCCATAGTTGATTGTAAGGCCATTGCCTCGTAAGTTTCTGACCTTATCATATCTGGGAACCGCTGAGTACTACCTTCTGGGTCAGAGTAAGGTGCAGGTTTTAGGTTACTCAATTGACAGCCTGCAAGGTTCTGGCCCTTTAGGCATTCATTAATAATCCATGCTTTCTTATTCCGGCCATAATACATTTGAGAGGTAAGTCCCTTGAAGGCTCATGATCCGGGGTTTCCAACTGCCTAGTCCACTTTGGCTTGCTCAAATACTAAGTTATTGGTGGAGTTTTAGCAAATAATTTGAAGATAATACATCTTTTAAACTATTAAAGCAGTCGAATAATAGGTAATCGATAAAAATATATTTTTTGCATTGACTGAAAATCCAATTATCTTGTTTTGGTAGGAAATATAAATCTGGTTGTCATCATCCTTGACCCAAACTCTGTCTGTGGTTCTTCTGTCATGCTCATTCCTGGTCACACAAGTGTATGAGTACATGTTGTCCTGAATTGATACATGAAAGATGAGGAGACGGGAGTGCGTATAACGCCATTCCCATCGTAATAAATGACATTTTTTCTCTATTTCCCTTCTCCACTGCTGTCTCTTGCTTTGTCCTCTAATGGGCCAAAGTTATTTGTCTTTCACATTTGGTGAGGCCTTTTTCCCTTCAAACCAACAGGATCTGTTTCATTCACTTTCCTGGACTCCTAGCCGCCCATTTGTGCAGGCTTCCTGATCCAGCAATAAGTTCACTGCCTTCATTCATTTATTTTATTTTTGCGATTTTTATAGCGCGCAAATACCCAAGGGGTGTCTCGGCGCTTGCAGTACAGAACCATCACTGTGACAGAAAATTATACTGTGAAGAGCCAGGTTTTTAGTTTTTTTCTGAAACTGATGAGCGTGGGGGCGGTTTTGATGTAGAGGGGTAATGTGTTCCAAAGTCTGGCTGTGGAGATCGTGAAACATCGATCACCCCAATTGGCTCTTCTTGTACGTGGGATTTTGAGCAAATGGGCTGAAGCCGAACGTAGTGTTCTTGAGTGTTCAAGCGGGCAAAAGGCCTTTTTGAGAAACTGTTGGCCCATGTTATTAATGGCTTTGTATGCAATGCATAGTGCCTTAAATTTTGTTCGGCTCCTCACTGGGAGCCAGTGCAGCTGTCGAATGTAAGGGGAGATGGATGTGAACTTGGGAATATTTAATAGGGTTCTGGCCGAAGCATTTTGGACCAGCTGCAATCTGTTAAGGACTTTTTCTTGGGCATTCAGAAGAAGGGCATTGCAGTAATCTGTTCTGGAAAAGACCAAAGTACTGATTAAAGTTTTGCCAGCTGAAGGGGGTAAGTATGGAATCAGTTTTTTATCCTTTTGAGGATGTAGAAAGACGAGGAGACCACGGAGTTGGCATGGTGATGGAAAGTCATTTTATTGTTGAATGTGACTCCAAGGTTACGAACCTTGGTAACAGGTTGCGGTGGAGCTCCCATCTCAGGTGGCCACCATTGGGGGGACCACAGTGGGTCCAGTTTCCCGAATGTCATCACCTCTGTCTTGTCAGAGTTTAATTTGAGACAGTTTGATGACATCCAGGAACTGATTGCCCGCATTGCCTCTTGAAAATTAGCCGCAACTGATGTACCATCGTTGTGTACAGATAACACCAGTTGAGTGTCGTCCGCGTAGGTTGTGAGGACGATACCATAGGATTTTATTACCCTCGCTAAGTCCGAAACATAAATGTTGAAGAGTGTCGGACTTAGCGAGAAGCCCTGTGGTACTCCGCAGGGAAGAGTAGAGGTATGGGAGGTGAAGTGACCCATTTTCACAGTTTGTGGACGGTCGGCCAAAAAAGAGGCGAGAAGTTCTTTGGCTTTACTCTTAATTCCTATAGCTGAGACACGGTCGATCAAGATGACATGATCGACCGTGTCAAAGGCTGCGGAGAGATCCAAAAGTATTAGTACTGCCGCTCCTCCTTTGTCCAGTGTCATCCTTATCTCATCTGCTGCTTTTAATAACGCTGTCTCCGTTCCATGACCCTGTCTAAACCCAAATTGGGTATCATCCAGTAAGTTGTTAGTGTCTATAAATTTCGATAGTTGTGTGTTCATAATTTTCTCGAAAATTTTAGCTGGAAGAGGAAGACAAGCAATGGGTCGGTAACTGGCGGGAAGGAGGGGGTCTAAAGTAGTTTTTTTTAAAAGTGGCTTGATGATCGCCTCCTTCCAAACTGAAGGGTATATGCCCGTAGAAAACATAGCATTGCAGATGGTGGTCAGCGCGGGGGCGATAGCTTCTGGGATGAGGTTAAGGATGGCGGGAGGGCAAGGGTCCAGAGGTGATCCTGATTTAGCGCGAGAGACGAGTTGTCGGACTTGTTCCTCCGTGGCAGCTTCGAAGATAGAGAAGTTAGACGCATCATTGGGAACAGATAACAAGGGGGTGGTGGAGGAGGAAGAGTGAGTGAAGGCTGAATAAATAGTACTAACTTTGTCTTCGAAGAATTTGGCCAGGGAACTGCAAAGGGTCTGTGATCCTTCAAAGCGAGGAGCGGGCGGGTTCGAAAGATGTGTGACCACCTGAAACAGTTCTCTTGCAGAATTCTTCGCCTGATTGATTTGGGAAGTATAGTAAAGTGTTTTTTCCGAGGTAATACGTTTTTTTGTATTTAGAAAGGGCGTTTTGATAGGCGATTTTGTCCGTGGTAAAGTAGTGACGGCGCCAGTGCCTTTCCAGATTCCTGCAATGTTGTCTCTGCAGTCGTAAGGATTCCGTAAACCATGGGGGCGAGGGGAGCTTCCTGGTGCGATGGGAAGTTTTAATGGGAGCTAGGTTGTTGCAAGCCATATTTAGGCTGTTCAGATAGTTAGTGGAAGCTATTGTGGGATCCTGATCGTTAGTGGTGGTGCTGTCGGATATCATAGCCGCAAGATGGGAGAGATTGATATTTTTCCAGTCTCTAAAGGAGATGGAGGAGGATGATATAGGAGGGAGCGAGAGGGGGTTAAGTTTTATAGAGAAGCAGACGGCTGCATGATCGATCCAAGTAAGAGGGATTACCTTAGAGACGGAAATGTGTGGATCGCTGGTAAATAACCCATCTAGGGTATGTCCCGCTTGGTGGGTCGGTTGTTTGACTATTTGCTGGAGACCGACCGCTGCAAGATCGTTAGTTAACACCGAGGTATCGGGGTCGTGTGTGGCTTCAAGATGAAAATTGAAGTCTCCCAGTATGGTAAAGTGTGGCGATCCTACTGAGACCTCGATTAGATTGCTAAGGTTCAAGAGAAATTTAGAGCTGGACCCGGGGGACGATAGATTAGCATGCCTGTAAATGATTGGTTACCAGAGAGGCCGATGGAAAAAGAGAGCCTCACATTCACTATATTTAGAGTCCATAATTGTAACTCTGAGGTGATCTTTATAAATGATGGCTATCCCTCCACCCTTTCTTTTATGTCTATCTAGTCTGCAAACACAGTAGTTTGTCGGGGTGGCTGCTTTAAAATCTGGACCGGAGGAGTCATCACCCCAGGTCTCAGTAATAAATAATAGATCTAGGTTGTGTGAATCAATAAAATCTGAGATTTCAATTTTGTGTTTGGGAAGAGAGCGCACATTGATAAGTGCTGCCAAGACCTGATGGAGGGAGATATTGGGGGGTGGGGGGGGGGGGGGGGGTAGGAATAGCGCAAGTAGGACATTTGTGGGGACCTATGATGGAATTGGTATAGAGCAAGTGTGGTAAGGCATGTTTATTTTTATTTATTTATTTTGGGCATTTGTAGAGCGCCTGGTTACGCCACTGGCGTGTCCCCGCGCTATGATAAGTGGAGTGGCTGCCCTCCCCCTCCCACAGAAAGCTACCTGCTGAACAGGTGGGTTTTGAGTTTCTTCCTAAACAGGGTTTCAGATGGTTCTAATCGCAATTCTAAAGGCAGGGCATTCCAGCATCTGGGAACGAGGTATCTGAAAGATCTTCCTCCCATGCGCGCCTTCCTTACTCTGGGAACCTTTAGCAGTCCAGTCTGTGAGGACCGTAGATTGCGTGTGGGCTCGTAACAGGTCACCAGACTCTGGAGCGGAACCGGAGATTTACCGCTCAGAATACGGTGACATGTGGAAAGGGCTTTAAACTCTACCCTCTTTTCCACAGGGAGCCAGTGGAGGGTTTGGAGGGCTGGTTTAAAGGGTGACCTCCTTGGGAGCCGGAGTACAAGCCGCGCCGTGGCATTTTGGAGCACTTGCAGGCGGCCCATGACCCTACCCGTGGCCCCCAGATATAGCAGGTTCCCATAGTCAAGACGCGAGGTGACCAGGGCGTGCACCAGCGTCCTTCGAGCAGCAATAGGGAGTAGGTCTAATACTTTCCTTAAGGCTCTTAGAACACCAAAACACCCCCCCGTCACCTGGCTGACCTGGGGACCATAGGCAAGATCCATATCCAGCCACACACCAAGGTTCCTGGCCTCCCGACAGGGGACGGGGACTTCACCCAGGCAGGGCGGCCACCATGCCGATGACCAAGCAGACGGCCCTCCCCCCACCACGAGCACCTCGGTCTTGCTGCCGTTCAGCTTTAAACAGTTTGCGGACATCCAGGTAGCCAGGTCTTGCATGCAATCCCTGAAGATGTCCGCTGCGAGGCCAGGTGCACGTGATAGGGAGATGATCAGCTGCGTGTCATCGGCGTAAGACACCAGGCGTAGACCGTGTCCCTCCACAATGGCTGCTAAGGGGGAGACATAGATATTGAATAAGGTTGGGCTCAGGGACGAGCCCTGAGGCAGGCCCTGGCCCAACTCAATCTCCTTTGAGTAACAGTCACCTAATCGGACCTGAAAACATCTGTCCGACAGGAAAGACCCGATCCAGCCAAGCGCTTCTCCTGTGACCCCTCCTTCATTCAGACACTGTAGCAAGATGGAATGTGCTACAGTGTCGAATGCCGCGCTTAGATCGAGTAAGATCAGAGCCATGGTTTGGCCCCCATCCACACCCTGTCGTAGCGCTTTGACCGCCATGAGAAGCGCAGATTCCGTCGAATGACGGGGGCGGAAGCCAAATTGCGAATCGTGGAGTAGCGATGCCTCTTCCACAAAATGCATGAGTTGTAGGTTGGCTATTTTTTCTGCCACTTTCGCCATATAAGGCAGAAGGGATATTGGGCGAAGATTGTCAAGTTTTTCAAAGCTGACATTAGCTTTTTTCTGCAGGGGGAGTACAACTGCTTGCTTCCAAGCATTGGGGACAGTCTGAGATTTGAAGGAGGCATCTAGTAAGTGGCGAACATAGGGTTCAAGTACTTGTAGACTACCCTTCAGCCGACTGGGAGTAGTCGGATCTCTTGGAGAGCCAGATTTTATCGACCCGCAAATGCGGAGAAGTTCCTCAGTCGGAGGGGTGACAAAGGTGGTTAATCGCTGTTCCCCTTTGATTTTAGTGGTCTCCAAGTGCATAGGACTATTGTCGGCCTGCTGAGGGAAGGAGCTGTAGATATTAGTAACCTTATTTGCAAAAAACTCCGCAATACGGTCACAACCCTCCGTTGTGCAAAGTTTCTTGGGCACCACAGTTGGCTTCCCTACCGCAATTGATTTATAGATTGTGAAGAGCTCCTTAGTGGAGTGTTTTGCTTCTTCAATCTTATTGCAGAAATATGATGTTTTGGCTTTCTTATCAGTTTATGGTAGCTGCGCCTATGGTCAATATACTCTGCTTTAGCGTGGGTCGAGTAGGCAATCCTCCATTGCCTTTCAGCACGTTTACACGCTGCTTTGGCCACCCGCATGTCCTCATTGTACCATGGAGCCGATCTCAGAACTCGGCCCCCCACTTTTGCCACACCGAGTGGGGCCACCAAGTCCAATGCTACCGTGATACGCTGGGCTAGATTGGAATTGATTTCTTCTACCCCCTCACCCCCAGGGTGTCCCTTCGCAGTTATCGCCTGATTGAATTTAGCTTGAGAGAACGCCGCCCACCTCCGCCTAGGGTGTTTATCAGCAGGGGGTTCAGTCGGTCGTGCTCCCAGCAGCTCAATGGTGAATGGGATAAGATGGTGGTCCGACCATGGGATGGGGACCGGATTCTGAGCTTCCATTTGGTCCCAATTTGCGAAAATCGGGTCAAGTAGGTGACCCAGTTGGTGGGTGGGGTGCTTTACTTTCTGCTCAAACTGCAATCCTGCCATTACTTGACAGAAATCCCTCGCCACCTTGTCCGTTGGGCTGTCTAGGTGTAGGTTTAGGTCACCCAGGACTAGATATTTGTCAGCTCTTAGTGCGGCCTCTGTGACGCCTTCTACTAACTTCTCGATAAATGTGGCTGTAGAGCCAGGCGGGTGATAGATCAACAGGCCCTTCAAGGTAAAATTGCCGTTTATCGAGATAGAGAAGGCACCGGCCTCACTATCCTCAATTGTAATACGTTCTAGCTGACACTGATAGTCCTGTTTAGCGACTATGGCTATGCCACCCCCCCTGCCTAGTGTTCTGTCTAGTCTCTGCAGGGAGTAGCCCTCTGGGATGGCTTCAATGATCTCTGGCATGGAGTCCTGATCTAGCCACGTTTCCGTAAGAAAGAGCAGGTCCCACTGCTTCTCACTAAGGTCATGCATTTCAAGACGGTGCTTGCGTAGGGAACGTACATTCAGCAGGCCACATACCAGCTTGTGTTGCATAGTAGCGTTGTGTTGCTTACTGCTTTTGGCGTCCCCTTTGCAAAAGGTGTAGCTGCAGTGACTGCAGCCTGCGTTGTTTTCTGCCTCCATGCTGTGTGAGCAAGGACAAAAATGCTCACTGCGGAGGAGAAGTAAATCCTCTCGACTCCAGCTGACATAGTGTAGTGGAGGGGCAGGGGGACTGGCCCTGGCCCGCGCCCGGCCGCGGACGGCCGCAGACGGGCTTAACTTAGGCGCAACTTCGGCGCGCCTTCGTCGCGCCCGCTGCGCTCGTCCGCTGCGCTGCCTACAACACATCCGCCTTATATCCCCCCCAGCGTCCCAACAACTAGAGCGCTGCAAGTATCTGCCGGAAGTGTCTGGCTCGGACCCTCCACGCCCTCTGCTCGAACGGTGCTAGTCACCGGCGTCAGAACGAGGCGGGAGGGAGGGGCGAGTCCAGCACTCCGTTGCTAGGTAGCGGCAACTGCTTGTCTGCCTTGAAGAGCTCAGCCGAGCAAATGCAGGTTGATACGGTTAGCAAATGTCCGCAGTCGTGCCAAAACAAACAAACAGTGCAAAGTAGCTTGCACGCGATGGCTCACCACAGTGCCAAGTGAGGTAAAAGAATATTTAAGATTTTAAAAGAGCTCACGCGCTAAGTCAGCATACGAGTAGTATTCACCAATACGCCGGTAGCGCTTCAGTAAAAGCGGTAGGGACACTGCCACTGCCCACTTACCACCTGTGGCACATCAGCTGAGGCCTTGAGATTTAGGAGTTGCTCGGAGGTATACTTGAGTGGGCTTGTGTTAAGCAATATGCGAGGCATAGGCGAGTCAGGGGGGGTGGCCCTAGGCCTTGCCTCGGCGCGGACGAGCGCAGACGAGCTTGCCTTAAGCGCGCCTTTGGCGCGCAATCGTCGCGCCCGCTGCGCTCGTCCGCTGCGCGTCCGATAGGTGAGCATGTTTTATGGAGGGGAACGGGTAAGGAGAGGGGGCGTGGCCAGCCCGAGTGGGCGTGTCCGCTGGGCCAGGGATGGCGTCAAGTTTGAAACCAACACTCGTCCGCGGCAGCGTTCAATCAGCTGAGCGGGGTGTCGGCTGGAATGAGGAGTGCCCAGGGGGTAAGTGAAGTTAAAAACACAGTAAATATAGTGACATCAATTTTAAAATTCGGCAATGTGGCTCCCGGCTTTTCGCCTCAGGAGGGGTTCTGCTAATAAGGATGCTTTTTTCGTGGAAACATACCATTCTCAATAGTTTCTTCATCCTAAACATTTTCTAATAGCTATAACGGTGTTTATAAAGGTGACTGTGTGGACTCAAAGAATTTCTGTCCTTGTGTCAGTGAAATCATCTTTTGATTCCCAGGGTGTTGCTATATAGGCAGTCAGACTGCAAATTCTCCTGAGAATCGTGGATGCTTGCTGCATGCAAAGAGCATGACATTAGATATCTGGACTGTTCAAGGTGTGTGTCCCTGTTCCGGACAGGACATTACATTACAGTTTAGTTCTGTTCATCTTGAAGTGTTATCTCTTTATTGTAGTAAAAGACCTACTGAGTACTTGCAGTCCATCTTGTTTCTGTAGCATGCAGTCTCTTGATTTGTCAACTGTGACGAGTACAAACAAGTAAAGGAGAGCTGTAGAATTGTGAGATCATGAAACGGGTACAAAAAGAAACCGAAGGGAGGGAATAGTAGTCCCATCAGTGCCATTACATCACATGCGAGCTTGAGAGTAGGACAGCAGGAGAAAAAAGTTTGCTGAACAAAGAATTTGTCCTTTGGGAAAAGAAGGTGCAAATTGACACCTGAATTGAGGTACCTTTTCCAGATGCAGAGCAACAAGGAAAGAAATAAGGGGCTATATGTGCGTTCCGTCACTGTTTTGTTGAGATCAGCAAGAGAAATAGTAAAAATAGAAGTTCAGCTCTGGTGCTTCATTGAAAGATATACCTAGGAAGTAGGTGTGGAATTCAAGAAAAATGCTTGAAGCATAGTGACATTGCAAGAACACAAATCTAGCGCAAACAAATATTTCTAGAAGTAACACTCGTGTCGGCCGCCCAGGATCAAAAGATGTTTCTGCATTAGGTATGCTGTAGAAGAAACCCAGTGGAGAGACTGAGCAGAAAGTAGAATTGGGGGGTGGGGGGGGGGGGGGGCAAAGGACTTGAGCAGTGACCGTGGGGAGGGGAGGATTAGTTTTGATCTGTTACTTCGGTTTTACATGTTCTATTGTGTTTATCCATGTGAACCAAGATTTCTGCCCTGTTGATTTAATGCTGTTCAAAGGTGCCCAGGTGATTGTGTATCTGCCAGACATGTCGGATGTTTAGCAGTGATGAGCTGTCTTATTCATTTTGAATTTGGGGAACAATTGTGCCTTGACCAGTTGTTAATGGTCAACTGGAAAAGTATCATGATCATTCTCACCTAGGCCAGATCGTTGCGTCAGTCCTCTTTATTTCTACTGCACATCTAGTGTCCAGCGGAGGTGTATTTTACATGTACATGCTACCGTCCATCCTTCCACAGTAAGTGACTCATATCAGCCTATACAGGGTTATCGTGCGTGTCGTGACAGGCCTCCTCACGAGACATAGAAAGTAAACCGTGGCCTTTTTCTTCTGCTTAGTTTCCCTTTCACACTAATGAACGGAATATATTAATTTTGACGGCCAATTGTTCCTTTTTAGGTCTGCGAGAAATTTAGTGAGTGGCTTTTGAAAGTGCTACCCACAGGGTTTTGCTGGCCTAATGCCTGTGTTCACAAGAGCGTGCACGTGCACAGCTGCCATCTGGGTTTTTCTAATGGCTCCTTTGCTCGCACTCCCCCTCCCTTCTCGTCCGCTTTAATCGGGCTCCTTTGTTTGCATTACCCCTCCCTTCTCGTCGGCTTTATTGAGGCTCCTCTGCTTGCACTTCCCCCTCCCTTATCCCCCCACCCTTCTCGTCACCTCTGCTTGCATTAATGCAGCGCGCACCACTTGCCTCCTTTTTTATTTTTTAAAACGTATTCTTATTTAGAAAGCACTTTATGAGGGTGCATTTGTTTGATCTCTCTCCCTTGAATGCTGCTCTGCCCAACAACGTGTTGCTGCATCATACCCTGGGGTCTACGGAAACCCTCACCAGCACCGATCTCCATACTCCACTGTTTCATCCGTATTTTTCTACCGGCCCTCCTGTTATTTAAACCCCTCCCCTAACCTGTTTTGCAATTAACATTGTTTTTAAGCTCTGCATTAAACTCAATTAAGCAACAATCCTTTTGGAAGGACTGATAGTGGAATGCAGACAGGCGCGCAACCCCATTGGATCCAAAGGGCTTCAGCCCTGACCCCCCCCCCCCCTCCCCCTTCCCCCCCATCATGTGTGGCAGCCCAGGATGAGACTGCTTCCCGGGCACACACACAGCCGCACCCGAGTACTTCACAGGTCTTTTAAAGACATTTTGCTTGTTAATGAGGCTTTGATGTCCCCCCCCCCCCCGCTTAGAGCCCCTGCAGCTCCACTCTGCCTTTTGCTTGAAGAATCGACCCCCCCCCCCCGAAATTTTTTCTTGCCTCCCCGAAATTTGACTGTAGTTGCGCCTCTGAATGCAGAATACTATGTTGAGGTTTTATGTGAAGATCTATGGGCACAGATGTACAGCCACGTACACAGCCATGTTTTGTACATATATATTAAAAGAAATATTCAGTCTTTCTTTGTAGTGCTCCTTAAGCGGGGTGGACACACGCGGAGATGCAGCTAAATTGGTTCTGCCTCCTGGCTCGAGTTAGTCACTTTTAGCATCCTACAGTTTGATTTGTCTGACTATCTGAAAACGGATTTCTTCCAGCAGAAACTCTCAACAGCAGACTTGTATGTTCATTACCAGACTTGTATTTTCATTTCCCGCCGGAAGAAGCCTATTTCTTGTTTATATTGTAAAGCACTCTGTGACCCCGGTGCCCCGATCCTCTATCAAACCACTGTTGGCTTTAGCTGCACATGCTCCTTTAGACACATGGTAATTATCTCTGCGTTTAGACTCAGCCTGGTAAGTTGCTTACAAGCATTTGCAAAACTGAAAGGTCTCATCTTTACGAGAGCCATTTTTTTATCCATGTTTTACAGCACAACTTCTGTGCTGCATGTCTGAAAAGGAAAAAAAAAAAGCACTATGATGCGGCCATAATGTTTTTTTGTTTTTTTAGGTCTCAGTTCAGTGCAGCTATGTGTTAAGCTAAATACATCTCAGGAAGTTTCAGACAGTTGACCTGAGAAAGCATTCTGCCCGTCGCTTGCCATTGGCTTTTAACTGACTCTTGCTGGCTTTATTTTCTTGAGGTTCAGTTCATCCCGCCCGATGAGAAAGCCGTGTATCACTGTATTCTTCCACAAACTCGTATTCTTTATGAGGATGTCTGAGTGATTAGTATCCCTTCGGGGAGCCAACTTTTTTTGCACTGGCTCGGAGTCTGTTTTGGTGATTAGTGTCTTTTGTTTCTGCAGTTTGCCATGGCCTAATGTTATACCGCAGGCGCTGACAGAATAAGGGCTCTGGTCTACACGCAAGACGTCAAGACACTTCAATATATATCACGTGACAACTCAACATTCTTCCAACCAGGCACTCCTTAGGACATAGAGTACTATTTATCCGCGAACAAAATACAATTACCAAAGCTCCAGTCCTGGCTTTAATTTAAAAACCATAGCTGCCTAGTGTATTGGTGCCATTGTACAAACTGAAGCGAGTAATGTACCTATCTAGTTCCATCGCATCCTCACACTGTGTTTCCACTCCTGGGTTATTCCAGCCATGTAAACACATTAATTGTAAACATGATGTCCTAATTACATTGAGCTGGCTGATAACTCTTGGAGTGAACTAAAGCTACAATTCCCAGAATGCCCTGATTTAGCTTTTTCCTAGTGAGGTATGTATGCTTCCACATGGATTCTGAAAGTTTCATTACAGGAAGTCTCTGAATTCCTTTGCTAAAGAGTAGTAAAAGTATGTCTTAGGATTCTTATTAGACACTCCAGCATTGTTCTTGTTGGAGTTTCTCTACATAAATAGGATGGTCTACTGTAAGGTTACCAGACTACTCTTTGTTATGTGACGTCATCTGGAAACCGTCCCGTGAGTTAAGTAAACAAGCACTGGCATAGCCTGTCTCAATAGGTCTCGCTTTTGGGACTTTATAAGTATTTAGTTATGCAGCACAATATCCTTGATGCTACAACATCAACATTTGCATGGCTAAACACTTATAAGGTCCCAAAGGGGAGCGGACAGGAAAGACTGTTTGCCAATCTTGAAAAGCGATATGCACCAGAGGTAATTTAAGTTTTCTGAAGTGACATGGGCAAGCGACTCTAAGTTTTTCTTAATGCGGAGACCTGTGGCATTGTCAGTGTGTTGCCTGGCAATGTGGTGCAGAACATTTGTGCAAGAAATATTTAACAGCTTCATTACTGCACTTATCCTGCCTACTCTCTTTATAGTATTTTCTTTTACTTGGTATTGGCTTGAAGTTTTAAAACCTGTTATGACATTTTAATGTATATATGTATAGTTTTGATGTGATTGCGTCCGGAGCTTCCTGTCCCTCGCTCTGCCCCTCCGGACATCTAGACGCTGTCTACCTTAACCACGCATAAGTAAGATGCGTGGATCAGACTAGCATTGTTCTGCCTGCGGAGAAACGTCACGAGCGGCTCAGTCCACGTTGTTGGGCAGTTTCCCCTTAATTTGAGACGGTCGTTGCACTCATTTTTGGGGACAGGCACTTATTTAGCCCTGTAAGACATTTTGTAGGTGAAAGAGAGGGGAAAATACACAAACGGAAAGAATAAGGAAGAGAAAGACGGCAAACCCTTTACCTGTTGATGAAAGCAGGAACGTGCAAACGTGAAAAAAAGGGGCACAAAGTTCTGGTACAGGATTAAAGAGGCCTGAGGTGGATTCAGTTATACAAGTACTTGGTATTCGACTTGCTGACATTTAAAACCAGCATTGGCATAGCCAATAGGTTTCTCCTTCGCACATAAGCAATCCGAAAACTTGGTAGCTATGCACTGTACGTGTATTACAACGCACATCCTCGCCGTGTAACTCATACACTGTAACGGGGGTACAGGTAGTGTTTTCAGAGCCAAAGGATATTCAGTTGGTTACAGTCAGAGTGCGAATAGAGGGGGAGAGCAAAGTAGAAGACGTGCACGGACAGCTATGTGGTTATGTCGCATAATGATCACTAATTACCTGGGCGATCACGTGTAGTCCAATGTCTGTGTTCAGCCATTCTCTTCCCACAGGTTCTCATGATGACTGTCGTAAATACGCCATTTGCGCTTCGCTGCGACAGGCGAAGAGGCATGAGCGGAGCTGCGAGCGGGCTTAAGGCAGCAGTAGGAACCAAACCTTTCTGAGCCCAATAGCAGCTTGTAGTGTGGAAGGGGAGAGTCCCGTGCGCACATGTCATAATTGAGGCTCCCGCTAGATGATGGGGAAAGGAAGTGGTGGGAAGCCTCGGAGTAGAAATATTTTGGTGAGCAGTCTTTAAGTAACAGCTGTGAAGTATATCGGGGCATCAGAGAAGGAGCTTCAATCAAGTTTTATTCTTTACTTTTTCCAACTTGTAATCACGCTTCTTTTGTAATAAATTCCACACTGTAGTTACTAGACTGGGAAATAAAAAAATGCAGTGGACGAGCTGCTGACAAACAGCCCAGAGGTGCGCACACTGGGTCTGGAGGCAGCACCCTGCACACACAATTGGCGAGAAGACGGCACAAAGAAAACGAGAGAACCTCCTCACACTTGAATACAAAATGTTTGTGATGAAAAGATACGAGAGTCCCCTTGCTGTAAAGCAGTCGGGGGGAAAAAAAAAATATTTAGGTACACAAGCTCATGGAGAGTGAGTGCTTTTAACACAAAAAAGCAATTTGATTAAACAAGTGCGGCCGCGAAAGTGAAAGTGACCGCGCTGTGTTTAATTAGCTACCTGATCCACGACGAGGGAGGAATGCAGCTGGCAACCTGCGCGCTCCAGAGAGCAAAACGCTGTGGCAGTGAACCTTTGGTGAAGTGGTACATGCACCCGCCTTTGGCCATTTGCGTGCTTTCATTATTGAAAGTCACACGCAAAGGCCAATCCAATGTGTGGGAGGTGTCAGACCCACAGAGAGAAGTTTCGAGGAAGTTTAGAGTGCTCACAAGAAGCCTCCCATAGAGCAGCGCATGTGCGCGGCGCTAGGCTCGACCTAAAAATGGCTTGCCGCTTGCTTCAAGGGAATGCTTTCGGCACCGGCACTCATGAACCTGCAAATTATGTGCTGTTGATGATGACGTGCATGAAGAAGAGGTGTACATTTATGGTTGTGTTGAAGGAAGAAGTGACCTGCTTTGGCATGTATATTCTGGAGTGTTTCTTTGCTGTGGTGTGATGGGTCACGACAGATGCGGAGATGGTGAAAATATGGGTTCAGCAGGGTGTGTGCATTCCTCGTGGTGCTTTACATAACCGTTTACTTATATTCTTGAATTGGTACCTCTTCCGTCTAATAAAGAACCTGTATTTCTATAGCATCCACTCCCCTTTGGATCACAACAGGATGTTCATGAATTCATATTGCATTCATTGTTTTGTAGCGTCTTTGTGTAAAACAAAGAGAAGACATTTCATAATTTGAAATACATTTTATCTGTATTTACTTTGAATTAAAGCTCTGACTCTTATCTGTGTTAGGCATTTTTGTAACTGTATTTCACGGACCACCATAGCTCACGTATTAATGACTTGTGGAACCTGATTTGACTCCTAATGCAGTTGCCTAGATCTCTGCTAGGTTTCTGATGATGCAAAGTTTGGGGAAAAAAGTTTGCTTATGATGTAGTTTAGCTGAGGTAGGAAATGCAATATAGGAATGTGGAATTTAGCTGAATTATCCGTAAACATTTTTGGGGTAGTCATTAATTTGCTGGCGAGCAACATAATAGCACGATGCATCTCTTTTGTTTTGTTCAAGAAGCTTTATTAGTTTTTTATTACTGAGAAGCATTACAGAGTAGGGAGAAGATAAAGTATATTAAACATTTGCCATTTGCGTGATGTGTACGTAATTGTGGTACATGCTATTATTGAAGTTAGCATACCTAAATAACAATAGACATAAGCCCAACTCTCAGTGTGTAACAAAAGTATGTGGCAACGAGTTATGGTCGGAGTATATGGCTGGATGAGAGAAAGCAGATGTAATTACAAGGTTTACAAATCTCAACCAGTGTCCTGATGTGGTGCCAAGAGAAACAAGCATTTGCAATGCAATAGGTCTCGCATTAGGAAAGTTTGAGCTATTGGTCTTGTAAATGACAATTCTTTTATTTATGTGTTGGTTTTGAAAATAGATAAATTATTAGCTTTGTTATTTACAATGCCAATAGTTATAACTTTCGCAAATGTGACACCTATAACCTGCGTTGCACTGAGTGATGCTGTGGTGGTGCTGAGTGGTGCTGTGGTGGTGCTGAGTGATGCTGTGGAAATGCTTAGTGGTGCTGTGGTGGTGCTGAGTGGTGCTGTGGCGGTGCTGAGTGGTGCTGTGGTGGTGCTGAGTGGTGCTGTGGTGGTGCTGAGTGGTGCTGTGGTGGTGCTGAGTGGTGCTGTGGTGGTGCTGAGTGGTGCTGTGGTGGTGCTGAGTGGTTCTGTGGTGGTTCTGTGGTGGTGCTGTGGTGGTGCTGTGGTGGTGCTGTGGTGGTGCTGTGGTGGTGCTGTGGTGGTGCTGTGGTGGTGCTGTGGTGGTTCTGTGGTGGTTCTGTGGTGGTGCTGAGGTGGTGCTGAGGTGGTGCTGAGGTGGTGCTGAGTGATAATGTGGTGGTGCTGTGGTGGTGCTGGGGTGGTGCTGAGTGATAATGTGGTGGTGCTGAGTGAAATGGAGTGTAAATATGTGACTTGGTATGTTGTCTTGTGCCATGGTATGTAGTGGAATTTAATTATGTGGTGAGCTGTTGAATTGTGTGACGTTGAATTTTGAGGTGTGGATTGGATGCATTTGTTGTGTAAGTGTGTTGATTTGAATGATGTGGTTTGGTGAATTATGTGGTGCAGAATGGAAATGTGTGGAGCTGAATTGTGGCGTCGAACTGTGTGGTATTTTGAGTTAAATTATGCTGATGGGAATTATTTGGCATGGCGTAGAGTGTATTTGTATGGATGGTTGCTATGTGGCATAGTAGTTGTATGTGGGATGTATTTATCTGGTATTTAGTAGAGTGTAATTAGGTGGCAAACATGAATGTGCACGTATGTGCAAAGGCTATATTGAATGTATCTTGTTATCTGTTATGAATAACAGTAAAAACAGCTGCAGGAGGACTGTCAATATTATATGTGTTTGCAGAGCCTGTTTTAGCCTTAGTAAGTTGTTGGATGCAAAGTTACCTGACAGAAACCGCCACATTTCCCAAAAATAAACAAAGATCCTGGAGATGCTGTCAGCCAGAGTACTTAAATGAAGGGTTTCAGGTGATATTACAATTTGAATGCAGCACTTTAAACCATCCCCTGCCCATGACTTTGAAAAGAAATAACTTTTTAAACATAATTTAGGTGGCGAATGCAGATTTAATGAATAAATCTTCTGCAACATTTCAAATGTTTAAAAATGCAAACTAGGTTTCTTGAAATAGGATTAGAACCCAGACATACAAAGTGCACAGTAATCTAAATACAAAGTGTTGATCTGCAAGTGTGCTGGGTTTATGACACGGCTCTGGTAACGTTACATGTGAAGTTTAATGGCCCTCTGAAGGAGGGTGGAGTAGCAGAGGCAGCAATGAATCTCGGCAGGGAGCTCATTTATGGAAAGAAGCAACCTAACACAGTAAAGAAGCACCGCTCGGCAGGTGCTCATGTGAGAAAATAGCTGTTGTGTGTGAAAAGTGTGGCACGGCAGAAAGAATACAGAGGAGCAGGACAGCATGTCAGGTCCGTTACGTGGGGAAAGTGCATGGAGCAGTGATGCACACTGGCGAGACAGCCATAAAAGCACAGATGAGGAGGAATGAGCAGCAGTAGGGAGGCAGCTGAAACAGCCCTGCCGCTGCGCATCGGGGTTGAACTAACGCCAATTAAGTCATTTCCCCCTCATTCTGGTACATAAATGAGAAACATTGAGCAATAACTCTTACAGGCTATAAATAAATGAATAGTTCGCTAAACACAAAACATGTACAACAAAAAGCACCCGTAAATGTGGCATGAAAATAAAGTGCCCGTTGTGTTTCAAAATCGGAATGTAGCTAAAAGAAAGCACTGCTTTGATAATTTGCACAAGCACAGTGGAACACAATAATGGGTGCAGACTGCAAATAAACAGCGTGCTGCGTGGTGAAATTTTGAAGAGTGCTTCACGTTTGCAATTTATCTCGAGGCAAATGCTTTCAAGGAATACGAACCGCTGCAGTGGTGTGGCCAAGGTGCCCTGGTTAGCCTCGGTCGGGGGCATACACGGGTGCACCATTAAAGACCCCGGCAGTGTGGGCTGACGTGCTCCCTAGAGTTAAAGTGCAGCAGCAGTAACCTGAAAAGTGTGAGGAAGAGCAGCTACTTGCGCAGGCACACAAGAGGTTTTTCGTGCAGCTGGGGCCCGGAGCATGCAACGCCTGAGGAGCCGGCCCAAGTACTAGGAGATTGAAAAGAAGTGGCACAGCAGGGCGCCCATGCATAGCATTTCACTCGACTCCTCGAAGTAAAAACATTATCAAATAATAAAGTGCTATGAAGCCCTTCGACCGGCCGTGCCCGGAAAGTAAAAACATTGGCAAATAATAAAGTGCTGTGAAGCACTGCGACCGGCCGGCCGTGAAGCTGGCGGAGGAGGCGAGGCTGGGCTTGGGTAATGCAGCGATAAGGGGCAGCAGAGGTTACAGGAGCCTGGACTGCCCCCGACCGCCACCCCTCGAATGCACGCTACCTCCCTGTCTCATCGGTATGTGCTGCCTCTCACACCAACATGCCCCTCTTTCTTTCGCCAACCCCCACGTCTCATCAGCATGTACCCTCCAATCTGCACGACCTTTATCCCTTTCTCTCCAAACTTGGAAAGTAAACAAATTATGAAAGAATAAAGTGCTGCGAAGACCTCAGGGAAACATCGTGCACAAAACACGCAGATCGCAAAGCCTGCAAAAGCAAAAACTCTCTCCAGCCTGAGGCCACCTTGACCCGATGAAGCCCGGGCTCTCTGCCCGTCACACCGACCCAACTTTGGATTCGCCGGTGTTCACTCTCTTTAGGAGCTCAACCTCCCAAGTCTGCTTCCACCTCAACGTCAGCCCCAGGAAACACCTAGGCCGCGCCCGTGCACGCGCCCTGGGCGTACTGACGTCCGCGTCGTAGTAGATCAGAAGAAGAAACAAGCGTGAGGGAAGCACCGCGTATGGTGATGCACTGAAGAAAACACCAGAGGAGTGCAGAGCCTGGAGAGCACAGCGAGGCGATGTGACAAAAGAGCACGGTGAGTGGAGGGGGATATATATATATATATATATGTGTGTGTGTGTGTGTGTGTGTGTGTGTGTGTGTGTGTGTGTGTGTGTGTGTGTGTGTGTGTATGTGTATGTGTATGTGTGTATGTGTATGTGTGTATGTGTGTGTGTATGTGTGTATGTGTGTGTGTATATAGGTGTGTGTGTGTGTAGGTGTGTGTGTGTAGGTGTGTGTGTGTAGGTGTGTGTGTGTAGGTGTGTGTAGGTGTGTGTAGGTGTGTGTAGGTGTGTGTAGGTGTGTAGGTGTGTGTGTAGGTGTGTAGGTGTGTGTAGGTGTGTGTAGGTGTGTGTAGGTGTGTGTAGGTGTGTGTAGGTGTGTGTGTGATTGAGATTGAGATTGAGATTGAGATTGAGATTGAGATTGAGATTGAGATTGAGATTGGCAGACTTACTGTGAATGTGAGACAGGAGATGTGCACGGCACCGGGCTGGGCGTGCGCGCCCACGAGGTGAAAGCGCAGAGGACTTGCGCGTGCACATCCCCTGTCTCACATTCCCAGAAGTGGACAACAAAAGATGCTTCGCTGGATGCAGCTGCGCTGCTACACCACCGTGACCTAAAAAAGGCTATATCTATTTGGAATGCCTTTAAATGAGTTTTACAATACAGACCTAGCTGCAAAGCCTCTGGCACCATGGTTGTAATAATAGTCATAACTATCCCCAGCGATACATGATTTATCGCTCAAATGTCCGCTTCAGATATATTTTGGAATGTCAAAATATTTTCTCCAAACATAAGCTTAAATGTTCTGAAATTACACACGTTTATACTGAATGCACACATTTAAATTCTGGTGTTTTTTATTTTTGGGGAGTTTTATATAGCGCAAAATAGACCCGGCAGTATCAGAGCACTTTACATGAGCACCAGTTGTGTTTCAGACGGTCACATTCATTTTGTTAGGCATGGGGAGATTAAGTGATTTTGCCCAGAATCACAGGATGCTGAGCATCCCTGCCGAGATTCGAAACCAATTACCCAGTTTTGAGGTTGACCGCTCTAGCCATTAGGCCACAACCTGGTATCCATATGTGAATTCAACCAAGCAAAATACTCTAATTTAGGATGCTGGGCTGCACACAGGAGAACTACTTACAGGTAGCTAGAGAGCTACTAGTAGCTAGAGAGCTACTAGCAGCTCGCGAGCTACTCATTGGAGAAGCCTGATCTAGGGTGTGGCACCTCTGGCTGTTACCAGATGTCCAAGTGCAGCTCCAATGGGGCTATGGTAGTTGCATTCTCTTATTCTGCTCGGAGAAGAGGACAAGGCTCACAGATAACAAGTTACTTACCTTGGAAAACACTCTTTCTGGTGGACACTCTAACTGCAGGTTCCTTGCCTTGGAATACTCCCCAGGCACCAGACTCTTTTCTTGAAACTCTTCTCTACCAGATCTTCTGCGCACCCTTAGATGGTGCTTAGTAGGCACAAGTTTGCTTTGTACCCTCTCGGGAAGGGATAGAGCTGCATATAAGCTCCATCCCTGCACTCTGACAGTTTCTAATGTTTCCCTTTCCTCGTCCTCAGACATGGAGCGTGAACAAATGATGGTCACACTACTAACTTGAGGCCTTTTCAGACACTGAATAGAGGCCACTCCACAGAAAGGGGAGGTGAGAAGGGAAGGAGGAATTAACAGTTAGATAGAAAGTTACTTATTCTTATGATGGATACTTAATATCTAGCCTCCTCACCTTAGAATAGATACACATTGAATAAAGCGGTTGTGAATATATATATATATATATATATATATATATATATATATATATATATATATCCTGTCCATCTTGAAATAATCAGCGATAAAGGCAGGAACGGATCACCACTCAGGCATAGGTATTATCAAAGTGCTTTATTGCTCCCTTCTCCCAACATGACGCTTTTCGACCAGGTCTCCCCGGTCTTGTTCACGTGTGTGTGTGAATATATATATACATATATATATACACATATACATATATACACACATATATATATATATATATATATACACACATATATATATATATATATATATATATATATATATATATATATATATACACACACATATATATATATATATATATATACACACATATTACCTACTGGCGGTCGCCAGTAGGTATATATAGTTAGGATTTTTTCTCTATGGGTTTTTTGAAAATTCTATGTCTAATAACTTTGGCGTTTGTGGACGGAATTGGCTGAAATTTTCAGGAAAATGGCACATTTTGTTTCTGAGCAGCCCTTGAAAATTTGGGGGGGGTTCGTCCAGTGGGGGCCGAGAAAAAAGGGGGGTCCCAAAACGTGTTTTTAACATTGAGTTTTCCATAGGGCGGTTGGCCTCACTTTTAGCCCGAACGGCTGAATGAATTTGCACGAAACTTGGCAAAATTGTAGGGACTGGTAGCCCGATGTGCCTTTTGTAGGTCTCAATATATGTGCTCCAGTGGATTTTGAGAAATTAACGTTTAAAAAAAGATATATATCTGTAACAGCGGACCGGGCAGCGGCCCAGGACGCGTACTTTTCGCGCAACGGAGCTTTGTGAAGCGAAGCTGATTGGTTCTCTGGCGTCTGTCAACATTCCAAACAGTCCGTAGCGGCCGCCATCTTGTCTCTCGGTAGGATCGAGAGACAAGAGGAGGCCAAAGCGAAGGGGCAAATGACCATAAGGGGGAATAGTAGATCCTCGCTGACCCCCTAGGTTTGATGTGGAGGTTTTAAAAGGGCCCCGCGGGGCAAAAAAAAAAAATAATAATAATAATCGAACGGCTGAATGGATTTGCACGAAACTTGGCAAAATTGTAGGGACTGGTAGCCCGATGTGCCTTTGCTAGGTCTCAATATATGTGCTCAGTGGATTTTGAGAAATTAACGTTAAAAAAAAATATATATCTGTAACAGCGCACCGCTTCGCGTACTTTTCGCGTTACGGAGCTTTGCGAAGCGAAGCTGATTGGCTCTCCGGTGTCTGTAAACATTCCAAACAGTACGTAGCGGCCGCCATCTTGTCTCTCGGTAGGATCGAGAGACAAGAGGAGGCCAAAGCGAAGGGGCAAATGACCATAAGGGGGCATAGTAGATCCTCGCTGACCCCCTAGGTTTGATGTGGAGGTTTTAAAAGGGCCCCGCGGGGCAAAAAAAAATAATAATAATAATAAAACGGCTGAATGGATTTGCACGAAACTTGGTAAAATATTAGGGACTGGTAGCCCGATGTGCCTTTGCTATGTCTCAATATATGTGCTTCAGTGCATTTTGAGAAATTAACGTTCAAAAACAAGATATATATCTGTAACAGCGCTCCGCTTCGCGTACTTTTCGCGTTACGGAGCTTTGCGAAGCTGATTGGTTCTCCGGCGTCTGTCAACATTCCAAACAGTCCGTAGCGGCCGCCATCTTGTCTCTCGGTAGGATTGAGAGACAAGAGGAGGTCAAAGCGAAGGGGGAAATGACCATAAGGGGGCATAGTAGATCCTTCCTGACCTCTTAGGTTTGATGTACCATTTTGCCAAGTTTGGTGAAATTCCGTTCAGCCATTCAGGCTGTAGACGTATGTAAATGTCCTATGGAAAATTGCATGGGGAAAACACATTTGAAAGTGTTGAAATTTAGAACCAATTAAAATGTTACTTTGGTTTTGTATTTGTGTGTGATGAAAGTTAATTGGTTATGTATATATGTCAAATGAGAGGAAACCACAGCCATTTTGTGATACTACTGTCTGAGGTACATTTGTGAGGAATTTTTGGTGGTGAATTTCTGGTGTTTGATTTACACAGTACTAACACTTTTCCTACTTTTAAAAAGGTGAGTTGTTAATTTGTAAGGGGAACTATGTTGTACACTTGAAGATAATTTGAAAAATGTTTTCTGTTATTTATTTGCAGTCCTTCTGTTATACTAAATACTTGATAAAGTTAGTTTTATATTATGTATTACTAAAAACGATAAATGAAAGTGATTATTTTTTTCTGCAATTTACAGCAAGCAATTTCAAAATAAAATGGCTCACAATGAAGAGACCGTGTCAATTTCTTTTGAATTGTCCACTACATTGATTGAAATTGAGAGCACCAATAATGAAATATTGTCACAAGGAGGACATGACTTGTATGATTCCATTAGATTGATTGAAATGGACAGCACCAATAATGAAATATTGTCACAAGGAGGAGATGACTTGAATGATTCCACTACATTGATTGAAATTGAGAGCACCAATAATGAAATATTGTCACAAGGAGGACATGACTTGTATGATTCCATTAGATTGATTGAAATGGACAGCACCAAGAATGAAATATTGTCACAAGGAGATGACTTGAATGATTCCACTACGTTGATTGAAATTGAGAGCAGCAATAATGAAATATTGTCACAAGGAGGAGATGACTTGTATGATTCCATTAGATTGATTGAAATGGACAGCACCAATAATGAAATATTGTCACAAGGAGGAGATGACTTGAATGATTCCACTACATTGATTGAAATTGAGAGCACCAATAATGAAATATTGTCACAAGGAGGACATGACTTGTATGATTCCATTAGATTGATTGAAATGGACAGCACCAAGAATGAAATATTGTCACAAGGAGATGACTTGAATGATTCCACTACGTTGATTGAAATTGAGAGCAGCAATAATGAAATATTGTCACAAGGAGGAGATGACTTGTATGATTCCATTAGATTGATTGAAATGGACAGCACCAATAATGAAATATTGTCACAAGGAGGAGATGACTTGAATGATTCCACTACATTGATTGAAATTGAGAGCACCAATAATGAAATATTGTAACGAGGAGATGACTTGAATGATTCCACTACATTGATTGAAATTGACAGCACCAATAATGAAATATTGTAACGAGGAGATGACTTGAATGATTCCACTACATTGATTGAAATTGACAGCACCAATAATGAAATATTGTCAGAAGGAGGAGATGACTTGAATGATTTTTTTGATCAATCTCTTGATGGCGAATTTATCGAGTGTTTGGAGACCATAGAGTTACAAGAATCATTATTGGAGACTTTTCATGAGGACATGTTACTAGTTCTTTCAAATTTAGAAAATTCTGAAGAATAAATTTATATTTAGAAATCAAAAATTGTTTGAGACATTATTCATTTTTATTTTTAATTTATGAGGTTGTAGCGAAGTGATTGTAGTATAAAATGAGACTTATAGTATAGAGTGCAACATTTTTATGTTACATGGTAAGTTTACTCATATTTACTTCCCTTCTGCCACTATATTATCTCCAATGTGTATTTGACATCTCTTCTTCATCTCCGGCCTCCTTTCTCTCACTGTGTGTCTCCGATGCATCTTATCGCTGCTATTTTGTGTAATTACAGAAGAGAGTAAAATAAAATAGTTCGGAACGTGAAAAGGGGGCAAAGTAGAGTACTCCTCACCCCCTAGGCCTTTTTAGGCGGTCCCAAAAGGATCAGTTTCTGCTTTCCTGAGAGATTATGGTATGAGTTCCATATACCACAATAACTTGCATTACAACATGCAAGATATCTATCTCCCATTACCAACTTTTGGAGATATTCGCGCTAAGCGCGAATATCTCCAAAAAGTAACACCTGCCCTGAGCAGTTCTTAGCCATGTTATCCAATGGGAGGTGGATAACATGGCTAAGAGCATTAGCTCGGTAATGTATGAATATCGCTGAGTTTTTAGCGATATTCATGCATTGCGGCCGTTTATTATCGCATTTGTGATAAACCTTGATAATAGCAAGGTTTATCTTCGATAATTTCTGATGATGCTTAGCGGTAAAAAATTCGTTGGTAAGCATCGTTAGCGATAAATATCGCTTAACTTTGGTAATATGCCCCAACGTCTGTTAACGTTCGATTCGAAGGAAATGAGGAAGTGTTGAAAAACATTGTCTGCGCCATCTTGCCTTTTTTGAAATGCCACACTTTTGTCGTGCACGGCAGCCATTTTAGATGTCTTGACAAGACCCACTCTCTGCACGCTGTCGATTCGTAGCATGGCTCCTCACCCTCGCAAGCATCTTCCCCAGGCACTGGTCACCCCCGCTCTCTGTCTTATGCATGGGCAATAAACCTCCCCCCATCTGCGCTGCTCTTCCCTGAGAATCACACTGTGCCCGCCCGACACCTCCCTTTCGCCCTATTCACTACCGCACCCTCTGACATTCCTCTTCCTCTGTGTCCGATTGTCCAGGCTATCAGCTAGCCCTGCAGATGTAGTTTATGGCCCCAGCTGTAAAGAATCACCCCTCTTCAAAAGGAGGTATAGTAGATCAAGGCCCACACCCGATGAGATCCGTCACACCACACGTGTTCCTACTATCTGAAAACTATCCTGTATTGTGATTGGGGAGGGGACCGAGCCTGAAGCGGAAGATTCCAGGAATCACTCTTTGTACATCAAAGTTTTTACAATTATGTGTCACATTAAAAATATATAGCACTCCAACAAAGTAGTAGGAATATAAAACTTTAATAACATATAAATATATACAACAAAACAAAAACAGTAAAAACATTTAAACAACGAAGAGACAGTGGCAATTTCTTTTGAATTATCCAATAGATTTATTGAAATTGACAGCACCAATAATGAAATATTCTTGTCAGTAGCGGTCTGTTGTGCGAATAGTTCCAAGGCAGCAGAACGCGCTGAAATCTAGATGGCACGAAAGTGATGTCTAGCAAGTTGCCGCCCAGCAAATAACGGCGTGGGGCGCCGCGGGGGTGAGTGAGTCCAGTAGGCACCACAGCTATTCTTACCGGCATTGCAGAATTACTGCTGGGGACAATGCCTGTGCTGTAGCAGGGTCACAGCAGAAACAAAAAGGATTCTGTTGAAGATGTTGTTGGTTTTCAATTTGAAAACAGTTCTGGTGTCAACTGCTATGTTATTGTAGTGGTTAATGTTTTGTTTTCTCTAGAAAATGTAAAAGAGGGGGAGGCAGTCCAAAGTTCCGTTAAAAGGGCAAAGGAAAGGATCGGTGGTTTGAACTATCAGTCAAAAAGGGGAGGGGGTGCAACAATTTTTCCTACCGGGTCACACTGTGCTTTCACCGGAAGTGAGGTCTGCAGGATTCTAGTAATTCAAAGTGAGGCTGGCGCCGACGTCCCGCGGATACAGTTTCGTCACTCCACGGGTGATCATGGCAGTCATTCCCCATCGGGGGTCGGAGACTCCCGCGGCTCCTCTAGAATCTTCAAGGTCGTGGAGGACTACGGTGGTGGAGTCAACCAGTGACCGGGCCATTTCTTTATGCTGGGCCCGCTCTTGCCAGGTCGACCGCCATTTTGAGAGTTCGGTAGCTACTGGCGATCGCGGGGTCAAATGAGCGGACGGGCTCCACCCTGCCGGGCGAGACGTTGCAGCATGGCCACAGTGGAAGAACCCTTTTCCGGGCGCCTGGAGCGCTGAGGGTGCAGCTGGGAAGCCTCCACCTGGGGAGGCGGGAGAGGCCTGTTCGCACCGTCTCTCCCTCCCAGTGCACCCCACGGCGTCTCGCTTGAGATTTGTTCTGGCCGGACCAGGCGATGAGGACGAGGGGGGGGGGTCGGAGGCATGTGCAAGACATCCCCCCCCAGGGTTGTTGCAGCAATTATACAAGGAAGAAGAAGTGTCCCGTCCGTCTTCGGGCCGGGCTTCCGGTAGATGTCGGCCGGACGCCCCTGGCTCTGGCCCCATGAACGGGTTTCTTGGTTTATTGGCTGCAGCCGGATCCCGTCGGCCTCGGCCCCCCGACCGTTGGTGGCCGGACCGGAAGAGCATGTGGCGGGACTACCTGCAACTCTCAAGGGCCACCGCGGCCGGACTGGGAGAGAGAGGGGAGGGTCGAGGAGACATTCCACCCCCCCTGCAACTGTTCAGCGTTGTAAAGGCAATCCCCTGGCCGGGTCCCGCTGGTCTCGGCCTCTCCTCCGGCTACACCCTACGTTAGGATCTCCTGGCCGAGGCGTGGCAGCAGGACCTGCCTTATATGGGCTGCTCCCGGCTGGGCGTAGCCGGAACCCTGCCCCACCTTGGAAGTTTCCAGAGTGGGGGCGGATGTTCTACTGACTTGCATTTTCCCTAGTCTATCGATTTTTTTGGCGTGGCAGGCGGTGGGACAGCGAGGGGTGATTTGGTTTCTCTTACTGTTTTTCTGGTCTCTCACCACTGGCATATTTCTAACGTTTTCTTGTTTCTAGGACATTAATAGGTTTTATCATTACGTTATGTTATCGTTTCTTTGTTCGTTGTTTAATAAAAGTTCATGTTCATCAGTGGCCTACTGATTTTCGATTTCCTATTCTTTTCTTTCCAGGTTGTTTCATGCTAAAGTTTCTGTTAACAGGATACAGTGATCACTTCGTTATTATTGCATATGTCCTTTTCACTAGGGGTGCTCTCTGGTCGGGCCAGATGACGTATGTCTAGTAAATGGTCCGGGTGAAACAGGTGCATCAATCAGTGGGGAGTAGATAGGCATGACAGATTACAACGGGGGAGAAAGGTCCGCATTACGTACCCTTTCACTACTTGCAAAGATTTTCCTACGTTTATTTGCAAACAGGGAATACCTCCAAAAAGAACTAATTCCCAAACAGTCAATGTTCGGACAATCAATCAATCAATGAGGAATGAAATAGGTACGACGTGTTAAAGGCTTGCGTTACCTACCCTTCACTATCTGCAAAGGGAGAGAGAATATTCCTATTCTTCCTCGTTTGCAGGCAGAGAAGATCCTTAAGAGAACCAACTTCGAACAATTCAATGCTCGATTCAAACAATCAACAAGGGGTACTGTGAACACAAATGAACGCCGCTTATGTACATACGCATTGCTATTTTCAACAGGTTGTTCCTAATGTTTCTATTTTAGCGAGGTCAAAAAGAGATCCCATTAGTGGCCTACTGATTTTGCTCGATTCCTTTTGTTTTTTTACACGGTTTTTCGCTATCTGCAAAGACTAAACAGAGTATTTTGACTCTGTGCTTGTTTGTAAATAGAGAATGAACCAAAGAGAACAATCAATCAAATGGAGAGAGAAGCAGGCACGACGGATTACAAAGGGGGCAAAGGGCTGCGTTAACTACCCTTCACTATCTGCAAAGAGAGAGTACTCCTAATAGAAATGAGGGGTGGGGGGCAGCATTCAAAGCAGATCAGTGTGCATAAACACGAAAATGTTTTTACTTACCACGTACTTGACATTCGACAGCTTATGATATTTGCTATTAAAAAACCATTGAAATTCACTGAAAAAACCATAGGTTATAGACCATATATAGTTAGGAATTAGCATTTACAAAACCTTGAAAATTCACTGAAAAAACCATAGGTTATAGACCATATATAGTTAGGAATTAGCATTTAAAAAACCTTATTTTACTCACACAAAACCATTGAAATTCCATATATAGTTAGTTGCACTAACTATATATCGCGCACCCGCAATCCACTGCTGATGATGTCACATATTACATCATTCATGACATGGTCAGTGACATCACTGATGACATCACTGATGACATCTCAAATGACATCACTGATGACATCTCACTTGACATCAATGATCACATCACTGATGATATCATTCATGTGATAATACAATGCATCTCCTCACACTGTAATATAACCTCCATTACACCCAGTGTTAAATAGAGAGTATCATTTTTGAAACCATTGACACACCAATACTAGTTACTACATACGCACTCACTGATTCCTATGTCTACACACACATTCACTCATACAATCATTCATACATACAATCACTCATCTTTACAACACTATCATATGCACTCATACACCTATACAGACACTCACACTCTGCCACTCATCCATGGAGTTACTCACACACCTAGTCAGTCCTGAAAAGAATCAATCACACTTCCATTTTCTCATCTATACAGTTAAACACAGAACACCTTACATTTTTGAAACATATACTAACACATAGTTACTCTCTTATAGAATCACTGATACAAGTACACATTGATCTGCACAGAGTCACACACCTCCCAGCCCGCCATACACACACTCAGTCTCCCATACAAATACTTGTGCAACCAATCAATAACCCATATAGCTACTTATATAGCTACTGATCAACACATGCAGCAGCTTGCACAACAACAGACATACTGATGCACACTTTCAGACAGTTTAGTCACTAACCCGTGCATTCAGTAAGACGCATTTAATCACTCACTCATACAGTCAATCACGCACCTACTAAAACCTTCATTCAGACACTTATACATCCACTCATTCTTCAATATGTAAAACATATTTAAACTTTACAGAAACACATAATCACTGGATGTTGTCATCAGTGATGTCATCAGTGATGTCACTGACCATGTCATGAATGATGTAATATGTGACATCATCAGCAGTGGATTGCGGGTGCGCGATATATAGTTAGTGCAACTAACTATATATGGAATTTCAATGGTTTTGTGTGAGTAAAATAAGGTTTTTTAAATGCTAATTCCTAACTATATATGGTCTATAACCTATGGTTTTTTCAGTGAATTTTCAAGGTTTTGTAAATGCTAATTCCTAACTATATATGGTCTATAACCTATGGTTTTTTCAGTGAATATATATATATATACACACATATATATATATATATACACATACAAGCTCCTTTTGGGAGTGAAACGCGTCATGGACGACACCATGTCTTTTTATTTCATCTTTGTGAAATAAATATATCTCACTGGATAATATGGTTGCTGCCTCTTCTCATCTGTTTTGATTTTGGCAAATAAGTCACGACAAGAGGTCCTTACCTGATGTTCTTTCACCTCGGATTGGTGAAACAGGCATATCTGATAGATATATATATATATATATATACACACACACACATATATATATATATATATATATATATATATATATATATACACACATATATACATACATACATACATACATACATATATACACACACACACACACACACACATACACACATACCAGGGTTCAATTCCCGTCTCAGCGGGTCTTGCTCTCAATTTCCTCGGACCTGATAATACTCACCTCGGTGCCTAATCTAATCATGGGTCCCACTCTGCAACTCTGGGCAATAGCTTGCTTAATCTCCACAACGGCCCCAACAGTGCTGGGATGTCTGGCTTCACTTTGGGGGTGCCCAGGAGTCGACACTTCACAGGGAAAAGCCAGGAAGGGTTCCACAGCGGTATGCGTACAGCGCCTAGAGGCCTCAGGGTATAAGTGCACTATACAAGTACGAAGTTTTTTGTTTTTTATACATACATATACAACGATAGCTTTTTTCAGTCTTCCTTCTCAAAAGAAATACCATGTATACATACGAGTGCATCTAAATTGGGTTTATTACTGTAAAATGCTGTAAGCCTCGACACGTTCAGTGTTTAGCCTTGTTCATGGGTCGCAAGGCTAAACTCTGAAATGCGTTGGGGCTTGCAGAAATTTGCACTAAAAGAAGCACTGTAGCAGCGCCGATAGGTGTACCCAGTATTTATTTCGTGATGAAAGACTAAAAAAACGGGATTTAGAACCCTGTCCCTGCCCATCCGCCTACCGCTGTAATACACTGAGGACCAAGAAGAATGCGAAGGAGTGGAAATATTTACACATAAAAATATAATACCCAGGAACAGTCGCCACTGGATAGTAATAGTAGTTCAGCTGATTCCATAGGAAAAGCGTTTTTGTGTTGCATAATAACTTTGGCCCCGTTTGACAAATCTCCACAAAACTGTCCAAAGATTTGCTAATTGTTGACTAGTTTGTGCATGGAAAATTTCAGGGCAATCCGTCAAGCGGGCCGATATAAAAAGAGAGACCCAAAATGTAAAATCCCAATACATTTTGCGTAGACTTCTTCAAGAAGAGATACAGCAAAACCTGCAGAACAAAATTACACCAGAGTTGGCAGGAAGCTAGATCTTGGTCCGCAGATTGTGCTTTTTAGGTGGACCCTGGGCTAATCATGCGCTGCTCTGCGAGCCATGCTGCATTGGAGTATGTACTTGAAATCCCGCCCACTCTCCGCCCATATTTGGCATTGACTTGTGTCATTGTCATTCATAAATGTTGGCTTCTGATTTGTTTTAGGCTTGTTAGTCCCTCCTTAGTACCGCCTTGTCTTCAATTGTAACCTCTCATGATGGCTGGCCCTTTTACTTTAGCTGTTACGTGGTAGGTCTTCTTTAGTCTGTAAGCACTATTTTCTTTAAACAGTTTCTCTTACTGCAGGTGGGTCTCTCAGGTGCAGTTGTGAACACCGGCTTGTTTATTTAACTCATAGCAAACAGGGAGCTCTTCAGGGGCAATGGGAGACAGAAAGGCGCAACTCAGCGATGCCTTCAAGCATCTGGAATGCAAAAAGGTCTCGCATTTGTGAGAAGTAAATGACAATGCCTTTTTTATGTTTTAAAAACCAGGACATATATAAAAGTAATTGTCTTTTACAATGCCAATAGCTCAAACTCAAGTAAATGCAAGACCTATTGCAGTGCAGAGACTTGTTGTGATTTGGAGTAAATCTGTTTAGTAATTATTTTTTAAATTAAGGGTTAAAACGGTTTGTATATCTGGACAGCTGGGTCCCCGAGAGAATCGAGGGTCTCTCGCAGGAGCGCAATTTAAAAATGGAGCGTTCCTATTACCGATGGGAGTTTTTTCGCCCATGGGCCAATTTGCTACTGCGGGAGTCAGAATGACGCTGGAGCAAGTGTTCTTATTGGCTGCCAGCAATATCAAAAAAATGTTGCCGGTGGCTATTACAGGACTCTGGTAATTAATCCCCTGACCTGAAGTAAAAAAATAATTTTTTTAATTAAATCTAAGTGTCCCCCTTCCCAAGGCCTCTTTTGGCCCTGTGGACCCAATTTAAAAATTTGAGAAGGTGGCCACAGGAGGCATTAGAGTCCATATGGAGCCCACCTTCGGGGCCAAAATATGCCGAAAATGGGGAAGGGGCTGTGCAGCCCCCGTGCCTTGAAAATGCCCTGGGGCCCCAAAACATAGGGCCCATAACTTCACAAAAAGAGATGGGGGCCATTAATGGCCCCTGTGACTCAGGCCGCCTGGGCTGGCTCACTTGCTGTGTCCCGGCGAGCCCAGCAACAGGACACAGGAGTTTCACTGCCTAAACCGGCACTGGCGGGAGCATTTTCAAAAGTTCTGCCATGACGGAGCAAACACAAAGTCTGCTCCCAGCAGCCAGCTAGAAACAGACTTTTGAGCAGTGATGCAGGCAGGGAAATAGATCAAGATATTGCTTTGGCCCAAAATGAGCAGCATAAAAAGCTGCTCCCTGTGGGTGGGAGCAATGCCAGCTCCCGCAGCATGCGAGAGGCCCTGGGGCTCTCGCCGCAGCCTCGAAATGTATGGTGGGTGCCCTGGGTGGGCACAAGGGCACCCAAGGGCACCCACCCTTATTAAGGGCAAGTCCCAGGGGTTAGGGTCTCTAGGGTCTAGTAAGACTCGGAAGGTAGGCCACGCAGCCCCATCTCCTAGATATATATAAAAAAAAGAAAAGGCCCCGGGAGATGGAGTTCTCAGGGCCTAATAATGCTCAGGGTAAACATCGTTTACAACGATGTTTTCACAACGCGGTACCTTTACACCGCGGCTGTGACAACGCAAGTCGTTACCACGACTTGCGCTGGAGGGCGCTCAAGGTCTAAAAATAGTTAATTTACTATCCTAACACCTTCCCTAGGGTCCACGGGGACTGGTGTTAGAATAGTAAATTAAACTATTCGAAATCCGCGCCCCCCCAACGCAAGTCGTGGTAACGACTTGCGTTGTCACGGCCGCGTTGTAAAGGTATGCGTTGTGACGGTACGCGTTGTACCGTCATATATCCATGCTCAGGTAGGGGGGCCTTGCAGTCCTCCTCCACTATATAAAAAAATGGACCTGGAGGATGGAGTCCTCTGGGCCCAATGAGGCCCGGGGGGCACATGGTCCCCCCCCCCCCTTTAAAATAGTTAAGGGCCTAATGAGGCTCGGGAAGAGGGCCCTTTGCGACCCGCCCTACCCTTTATATAAAAAAAAAAAAAAGAGCCCGGTAGATGGGGAATCAAAGGCCTAATAAGGTTAGGGGGAGGTGGGCACGCTGCCACACTCTCCCCTTTATAACAAAAAAAGGCCCTGCGGGATGGGGTCCCCAGGCCCTAATGACGCTCTTGGAGGGAGGACACATAGCCCTCTCCCCTTCGAAGGGGAAAATCTATTTTGGTCCTGAGCTCCTTGGGGCCAATTTGGAGTCGGGAGGGGCTGCATGCCCCCTCCTCATAATATATATATATTCTGCCACAGGGAATGAAGCCCTTGGGCCCAAAGGTCAACCCTGTGTTGCGCACGCTAAAGGCTGTGTGGGGTTAATAGCCTGCTGGGGGTTTGCTCACAGGGCCTGGCAGCAAGCCAAGCCCTGTGGCCACCACGCAGCTGCGCATGGGCAAAGGATGTGTTCAGCGTGGGGTAGCCTGTCCGCGGGGAATTGGAAACAAGGCCTGGCTGCAAGATAGGCCCTATGGGTAAACCAACACCACACACGACCAAAGGCCGTGCGCGTTGGGGTTTGCCTCTGGATGGCAACAAGCCCAGCCTGCGGCAAACCCCACGACGCGTGAGACAACAGGCCATGTGCAATGAGGAGTTGGCTACCTGTGGTGGGTTTGTTGCAGGGGTTAAATGCAGGGCAGGCTCTGTGGCAAACCCAACACCGGGGTTGGCTATACATATTGTGATAAAATATTACTAATTGTTAATAAAAACCTAAAAATCCATTAAAAAAACAAAACAATGGTTAAAGTAACATCATAGTTAGGTCTCAATAGGTCTGCTTTTGTTAAAAAAAAAAACCATTAGAAATTCACTGAAAAAAAAACAAAAGGTTAAAGTAACGTTTTAGTAACCCTCCGCATACCCCGAAAGATTCTGATGAATCCCTATCCCAATCCAGAAAGACTGGTCACGCATGCTCTCATCAGTAGCAGACTAGACTACGGCAATGCTCTTGACGCCGGAATCAACAAGAAACTACTTGGCAAACTCCAAACCGTCCAGAACGCCGCAGCCAGACTGATCCTAGAAATTCCCCGCCGCAGCCACATCACCCAACACCTCTGCGATCTCCACTGGCTCCTTATCGAAAGAAGAATAACCTTAAAACTCCTCACTCACACATACAAGACCCTCCACAACACCGGACCAACATAACTGAACAACTGCCTCTTTCCACGCACCCAAAAGACACCTCTGATCAGCCAACCTCTCTCTGGCCAGCGTTCCACGCATCTACATGACCAGAACAGAAAGAAAGTCCTTCTACCACGCAGGCAAGGCTTGGAACGACCTCCCCCTTCACCGCCGGCAAGTTCCCACACTGCTCCAGTTCAGGAAAGACCAAGACCTGGCTCTTCGAATGACCCCAGCACTCAAAAGAGCCTCCCTTCCTCGCGCCTTGAGACCCTCACGTGCACAGGTTAGTAGCTGCACTTTGGAAACCGTGGATTGATTTATTGTCAGTGATAAGATTAATGTTTTGACATTTTAAAACACAGAAATTCACCCAGTTATAGTTAGGAGAGCTAACTATAACTTGCACCCCAGCTAGGGACTGCTTATGATATTACATCACTCATGTCATGTTCTATGACATCAATTAAGACATCAGATGAAATCTCAAATGACATATTGATGAGATCACTCACTGATGACATCATCCAAACTTCTTTTGCACACATCGCTCTATAAACAGGTAATGACATTAGAGCTATGAAAGTAGCTGGAAAATAGCTCAGAATATTATGAAGCTTAATTAATGCCATCACAGATACAACTCTCTTAGGTACAGCAAACGTTTTACGTGTAACATTGACCCTATACTATACACTTCATGGGTGGCCTAGTTCACATGTTATGTTATGTTATGTTATGTTAACAATAACAATCAACCACAGATATATGGGAAACCCTCATTGTACACGATGTTCAATATGTATACAGATGTTCGGAGAAAGCCAATTTCCTCATTATACTAAATGTCTGTTTCAAACTTAATGCCCTACTACAGACAGTTTTTATCCATATCAAACTCCTGACAGTCACCGTACCTATATTGAGAAATGAAGTTGATATTAGTAGAAAAGTGGGTACTGTAAACAGTGTGCACTCTATGGAGAGAGTTTACTCTGCCACACTATTTGTAGACAGTGAAACCCTAATGAGACGTACACTACAGAGTAATCAAAAGTATCTACTAAGAACAGTGTACAGTTATGCAACACATTTAAAATAACCAAGGCCTGAAGGTGCTAAAGATCATATTACCAGCAGCCTTCACACTGTGGTGAAAGCTTTACAGGTATCCCATCTTCTGAAGTAAAAGAAGCACATGTACATAGTTTAATACCTGGTGCACACAGTCTTCTACATTACGAAGAAATTGCCATGCTGAAAGCAAACGGTCTAATACTCAAGGCTGCTTACAATACATATTATGTAGTACTTTGAATCTTAGCCTTGTTGTAAACTTTTTTAGCAGAGCCAAAATACTTGTGTAGAACATGCTGAACACAAGTTGACAACTGTCACCTGCACACAGGATTACCTTTCAATACAATGATTTAGAGTGCATTCAATGCCTCTACTCATTTATGATATGTTCGGAGCACATGCCTTTTGTAAATACACCCATTAGCTGGACACAGGCTGGCCAAAATTAGGTAGGGAAGTACTATGTATGTGAGAAAGACCCTCAGAGGTTGAAACACGTTGGTGGGTCAATTGTTTATCTGAATAAAATCCTTTGAATTTGAGCTCATGGAGTGCAACAACATTTTGTGGCACATATGTTTGTGATATTATATATTTTCACTGAATAAAACAAAGGTTAAAGTAATGTTATAGTTAGGTGAAATGTTCAGTGACAACGCAACGCTCAAAACTCTAAAACTCAAGAAATTCAACAGTTATAGTTATCTCAAAATAATTATAACTCGTGCCCTACAGTAACTATAACTCACACCGCCCGCCATGCACATTTTCCTCATCAATAATTGAATTGCAAATTTTGCAGTGATATTGTTAATGATGTCATATAGATGTCATGTGTGATTTAATATGTGGGGTAATTAGCAGTGCATGTTGAGGGTGCCAGTTACCTTAGGGCACAAGTGATAGTTAATGCGGTTTTTGATTTGACAATATGTTTGGCGTCGTTTGACGAATCTTTGCGACATTTTCCCAACTAATGGGGCGATCAGGTCAGATGCTGTGTTGAAAGTTTTGGTGTGATTCATCAAGCGGGGGCCGAGGAAACAGGGGGTCCCTAAACGATTTTTCTCCATGTTAATTTCCATAGGAAACTTTAGACACGGATACAGCCCGAACTGCTAAACAACTTACACAAAATATGGCAAAAAGGTAGCTCTTGGTTCAGAAAGCACTCTTTTTCTAAATGGTGTAAATCAGTTCAGTTGTTCCTGAGAAATGTAAACATTTCTCACATATCCATGTGGGGACGCAAAGGATCTGCGAACCCTCCCGATCTCATGCCTGCAATCTGATTGGCTGCCAACACTTCAAACAAGAAGGGTTGGCAGCCATCTTGTGACCTGGTTGAACTGAATCACAAAAAAAAAAAGGTTAAAAATAAAGAAGGAAGGCAGGGTAGAAACACCCTAAGCCCCATGGACTGCTCAGGGGGTCCCCTTTGGGGCACGAAACATGCCATGGGGCTTAAATTTAATAATGGGGGCCTCCCCGCGGCTTTAATCTTTTTAAAAAATGTATGGGGGGCTCCTGCCCCCCACGCAGCCCCAGGGACCACCACCTCCCTGGGGCTACTTTGCAAATTGGAGAGGGGGCTTGCGGCCCCCTCCTGTAGCTGTAAATGGCCCTGGGGCCACCACCCCCTAGGGCAGGACCACCACCCCCCAGGGCTGGCTCCAGCAATGTACCGGGACATCTCAGTTTGCTATAGCTTGGCGGAAGCACCTTTTCTAATGCAAAATAATTTAATAGATACAGATCACTTTTGTGTTGATCATAAAAGTGTCTTGCCAATGAATAACTAAAATCGTGATTCCTAATTGCCCGCTGATGCTCCAAAACGTGTTTCTTTAATGGAAAGATAGTACTGCCAACATATATCAGGGGACATGGGCAGGCCAACACACACAGTGAGCCGTATTTCAATAATAGAATCCATTCAACCTTCGCTTCAGCATGTCTGAAGCAAGTACTCTAGTTCTTTTTCACCATCCTGCAGGCTTTGCAGTGATTGCATTTAAAAAATCCTTTAGCAGTAGATAGCCAGGTATCTGGTTTACGACTTCTGGAAAAATAGCTGTGGGTCAAATTGTCTCCCAGGGTCCTGACTTTCCTGTAGTTCCTGAGATCCTACTTGGAACTCTGGTCACGGTAAATTGAAAATTGAAGTTATTATTAATAATTCTGATGTACTCCTCTGCTTTTGCTTCGGAGACATTCCATTTTGGAAATAAATAGTCACCGTACCAAGTCCATATTAAAATTTTCTGCATGTGCTCCGAGTTCTCATCAACCCAGGCCATCTGCTTCTCCCACCAGCCCATTACCAAATTGGCGAAACTGGGGGCGAACAAGTGCCCAAGGCGTTCCCCATATTTTGTCTGTACTGTACAGCTTACCATTGTGCACAGAGATCTTGTCCCTCAGACAAATTTGCATAATGCAAATGAGCATGCGATTATTTTCCAGGAAACAAGGTGGCCTACTTCTCAGAAAATATTCACAGGCATGTACCCCAAAGACATGCTCAATGTAGGTATAAAGGGCAGTCACATCGAATGTTATAATGTAGGAATCAGCCCACACTAGGTTATGGATCTTAGTAAAAGTCACCACTGTCCTTGCAATAGGCTGGAAGTGTTTCTACAAAAGAGAACGATAAGGAATTTATATATATGGCCGTGTTCTCTAGGAAGCTTTCATTAGATGAGACGATTGGTCTACCGGGGGGAATAATCAACCTTATATGCACCTTCGGTAATAGATAAAAGGAGGGAATCTTGGTGTATTCTGATCTTAAGAAATTAAATTCATCCTGATCTAAAATGGTTTCATCAAACCAATGCTTGAGTCGTGCTTGGTAAAAACTCAAACACATCTTTTACTCTTTCGTAGAGATCACCTCGTAACAATCGGTGTCTCCCAATTGTCTCATTACTTCCTGCTCATATGTATCAGAGTCCATAACTACAACCTTTCCTCCCTTATCACTATTTTTTAATTCAATCGAAGAGTCATCTCCAGGGGATTTCAATGCCTTTATTTGCTCCATCGTAAGATTATCAGCATACATTCTACCATTCTTCCTCAATTCCATCATATCCTTGATCACTAATTAGTGAAAGACAACTAAATTATCATTGGTGTTTAGGGGAAGCGATCTGGATCTAGATTTGAAGCCACTCCCACTGGCAGATCTAGTGTCTGATCCCAAATTCTCCATCCTTTGATCGATCCCTATATTGGGCCCCCCCCCCTCGCTCTTCCGATATAGGGTTTCCAAGGCAACGAGTGCCTCCACCTCACCAATCTGCTGGTCAAGGGTCAAGGGTCAAGAGTCTTTAGAAATGAAACTCGACTGAGTCTTAGTAGTGTATGCAATTTGTTCAATTTTAATTTTCTAATGAACAAAAAGAGGTCGATCCTGACTTGTGCATAGTCAAATCCAGAGTTAGTGCAGAATGAAAGTCCCAATTCAAGAAGCAAAATGTCCTCTTGGGTGAGGTTCCTTTGGGATAGATTAAGCACTGTCAGTTTTTCTACTCTATTTTATTCTTCTGACGCACAATGCGATTGTCCTGGGTGGCTTCCACTATTGCCTCATCTAATCCTACAACTTTGTTTTTTGTCTTTTCCTATTCCTCGGAGGGGGTGGTGTGGGGAATATATCAACACAAAAGCTCCTTCCGGTTCACCGGGACCCGAGATAAGTGGCGCACCGGTAGAGCGTACCAGCAAAATTAATCAAAAGACGTTTTCAGCAGATGCTAAAGTGTCTAGGCCCAAACCCAATTTTTTGTCCTTCCTTGCACTGAGAGTGGCTAAAAAAAGGAGGACAAAAAGCAGCTGTACCCTAACACATTAGATGCAGTGTAGATTTTCTCTTGCATGTTCACCTTATTGACTATAAACCCTGCAGAAGCAAAAACTGGAGAACCAGGAATTCCAGAGATCACCACAAACAAACAAACAATTCATCACCACATAGGCACCCGGTCCTTAGTCTCCACTGTTATTTTAAGTGGCAGAATCTAAAAATGATGCTCATTAATCGGTGCAGCATCTCAGTCCAATGAGCTGCACTCTTTTCTTCACTACCCCATATTTCTTGTAAGTAGATAAAGACCTATTCTTTTGAAAATTTATGGCTGGCTGGACATTGAAGTTACTGTATGGGATTACAGCCGTTTCCTGCAGCACGTCTTGACAGCTCAAGTCAATCACGGTGAGTCACTTGAATAAAAGGGTAATGATGGTTATCCAACTTTATTTAAACAGTACCAGAAGCCTTGTGAACAAGTAGTAAACAACATTACCTACCATAAGTACTTCCCACTAAACCCAGGCTGTCCAGGTGATAGAAAATAGCCCTAAAAATGGTGTAATAAACACTCCTCTTGAGTATAGTGCATAGCTGTGTGATCAGATACTTATTCAGGTAAAATATCGGAGGATGAATCGCCACAAAGAAAACTGGGATCCATCAAATTATTTAATCAAATGATTTCTGTCTTCGGTGTAGCAACTGTGTGCCACGAGATAATTATAGGTTACTTCTGTGCGCTACTCTTAACATATCATTAAAGAGTCACACATTATTGGTTGGCTAACGATATTTTAGTATCTAGAACGAGCTTTGAGTGTTTACTAATTACTATCATTTTTATACGCGTGTATTCAGAGACATAGACTAAGCCTCTTCTATCCCCACGCAGCATAATTTGAATATAAAGTAGATGGTAATCATGCCTTGCAAAGGCGATGTTATGAAATGAGCAGGCCACTCCCAGCAAGAACAGGTGAAGTCAAAGGGGACCAGACAAAACCAAGGGCCCTGTTCCCTTCTCACCAATGACTACTTGAAAGGACATGTTCTGTTGCATAGTAAAACTATTGTAAAATGAAATAGATATATATATATATATATATATATATATATATATATATATATATATATATATATATATATATATCTATCTTCATGGATCTACTTGGAATTGTTAAATAAGGATCATTGAATTATTTTCATGATTATATCACTTGTTTTTGGTTTCTGATATAACCGTCAATAAGATGCAGATGCAACATGATATGGTGCTGTTTTGCAGGGTTCGGGGATAGTTATGGTTAACTGGCCAAAATCTGTAGGAACAGTTGTTTGACACGTGTTCCAGAGCCACAATATGGATGGCACTTTGATTAGGCAACACAGGTTTCAAGAAAGATATACTAAAGGTATACAATAATGCGGAGATCAACAAGGAGGAGATCGCTAGCTCATTAAAAAAAATAACGTAGGAGACTATTTTGTCCAGTACATACATACACAATGGTCCAAATGGACGCCAATGTTCACTGCACCTTTCAAGGAAAACACATCTTACATGGATACTACATGAATATACTTAATGCATGAGTCAACCAAGATGACAGCAAAAAGAACACCAGTAATGGAGACTTTTCAGGTGGAAGACAGTAGGCAGCGGCCCACCCAGGGGTACAGATCTGTCCCAGCAAAGCTGTTGCCCATGCCAGTAGTCACCGCATAGCCTCAGTTGAGAAGGGTTTTGCTACTGTCACCAAGAAAGTGGGCACAAATTTTGACAATCCCCGGGGCATCAGGGCACAGGTCTGATGTTGATTAAATCAGAAACAATATGGTGCAGCTTTAGTGGGCTTGCCAGACTGGCATGCTCTCTCGATGAAAAGATAGTTTAGTCACAAAGTGTATAAGAGAAGACAGCACAGTTCTCTAAATGGATTAAGAGAATTTTCATTCCAATACATTAACTATTCATTGAATTGTGCACATGTAAGCATGTTACACATGTACCAAATGTTGAATGTCCATCTCTCCCAGTGGCGGCTCCTCCGATAAGGTGGAGGAGCACGGGTGCACTGCTTGTAGAGCAGTGTAAAAAAATAAAATGACAACATAAGATATGTACTTTTTTTTCTGCCAGGTTGGGTGGGGCTGGGACTCCCGTAACATCCGGGAAGAGGAGTGGTTGCTGCTCTCCAAAGTGCGCAGGACTGCTTGGTTGACCCTCTTGGGTTGGCCAAGCAGTCCTGTGCACGTTGCAACACTGAGTCAAGAGCACATGTAACGTTAATTATTTGTGATTCAAAGGAAAACACCAGACAGTTTTTCCTTTGGATCCCCTCTTGAAGGAGGACCATAATCATATATAAAACCAAGAAAATCAACGTGTGTTTGTCGGTCTTGTTTCCTTACTCTGGATATTTTCATTACAAAGACTGTGATTACCATAATTAACGTTTCGTGTGCTCTTGACTCAGTGTTTACATGTTGCAGGGTAGGTTGTAACCTACTCCTTTCTCAGGGGTTTTGGGACTCCCCTGACCAGGTAACACTGTTCTTATTCTGGCAATTTTTCTTATGTCACAGCTACCGGATGTGCGCCAATTTTTCTGAATACTAAAACCCTACGCAGGATTCTCAGCACTTTGCACGTTCCCCACTGTAGAGCCATCCGGGCTCTCCACTACAATGTTGCGCTTTACACGCATCCATGAACCCCTCGGGCGGGCTTGTCCCGAGGGTATATATAAAGGGCCGGAGACCGCTCGGGGTTTTCTGGCCACGAGTGAAAAGTACTTGTCTTGTGCACTTCATTTAAGCGCTGCTGCGGCCTACCCTGACCTAGGCCCTGCCGCGCTACATTGGCGATGAGGCCGGTCGCACCCCACGCGTGCCTGCCTACCTGCGTGGTTTCATCCAGAGAGCGTGTGGAGCCGACCCGCGTGGCCTGCTCCCTCTGCTGCCGCTCGATGGTCTGCCGGGAGCTCGCGTAGCCCAAGGAGCCCACCCACACCGCTCCGAAATGACTGTCGTCTGGGCCTCCTGGAGCACACCGCCCGCGGCATCTGCGGCCGCATCGCCTGCCCCGCTGCCAGGACCTGATCTGTTTGCGCCCGCCCACGCGTCTCCCTGACCAACGGGAGCGCGGTCAGCGGGCGGCGCTTACGGGGCTAAGCTCGACGTGGGGTAAGTGCCGCTTCCCCGCCTGCACAGTGCTCGCCTTGAGGACGTCTCCGCCCCTGCCCCCGCTGCACAACTGATGCCGCGTTGAGGCCTACAGGCCCTGTGGTTGTTCCCCCCCCCACCTGTTTCTTAGTGGCGAGGTCCCAGAGACTGGGCTGCCCCCTCCGCTGCCTGCGCCTGCCGCAGCGCCTACTGCCAAACACACACATACACCCGGAATCCTCATGTGGGGCGGCGTGTGCCACTGCACGTGGAGCAGTGCCTGGAAAAAAAACAAGCATTGGCAGCAGCAAGAGGGGGGGGGGGGGGGGGAGGATAAAGGAGGGAAGAGTGTGACCTGTTCTGGGGCAGCAGGCAGCACCAGCAAGATCACGCCACTGGGGGAGTACAATTCGTCGAGTATTGGGTCAGTGATACTCAGGCCTAGCCAACGCAAGCTTCTCCTCTCACGCAAAGCTGCGCCACAGGGCTAACTGCGCCCCCTACCTGCATGCACACGGAGCCACTGCATAGTCAGCGACACAGGAACACGTGCTGAAGCACACACCCCAGAGCCGCACGTCAGCATGCAAGCCGCGCCCTTGTGCTTACGCACCATCGCCCGCTCGCAATGAGCAACCCACCCAGCAAGATGGAGGGCGCAATCCAGTCGTTGGTGCCAATCCACCACCATCAGTGCATACCCACACTGCAGTTGCAACGCTACCCCCATGCAGTGAAGCCTCGGACCCCACTACTGCCGTACCAAGATGGAAGGCCTGGATCGGACAGCTCAACCACTACTTCAAAGGGACCAGGGAAACTGATGGGACTGTAAAACGGTCACTCCTCATCTACTACGAGGGTGCGGAGATCTATGACCTGTTCGAGAAGCTCCCCAACACCAGAAATAAAGATTAATATGAGGCGGCGGGTGCCGCACTCAATAGACACTTTGACCCACAGCTCAACCCCGATTTTGAGAAATTAAAGTTCAAGAGGGCGTGGCAGACCGATGCCGGATCGGTCTGTATGTTCTACGCGCAGGTACGCCGGCTAGCTAGCACGTGCCCCTTCACAGACTAGCAAGATGAAATCCGTGATCAGATCATCCTAGGCTGCCGCTCAAAGCTCCTGCGGAAGCTAATCCTCCGACAACTTGGAATTTCGCTGGACGAGATCCTGGTCCTAGACCGCTCCCATGAACTGTCGGACGCCAGGGCAAAAGAGACACCGGTTGCCACATCACAGGCGCCCAGACACCTGCCAATTAAGGAGAAAAAGGTGGATGCAATCCAGAGACGCCCCACAACGCCTCGCCAGGTGCCCAAACCGCCACCAGGTGGACCGTCTGCGGGGCAAAAGGGAAAACGTGCTCTCGCTGCGGAAGCCTAAATCATTATGCCAGAGTGTGCCGCGGTGGGCGATTCCGATCAACATCATCAAGGCTCAGAAGCATGTCTCAGCGTGTTTGCCAGATCTCCCTTGATGACCCACCGCCAGTGCCGGATGACCAGCCACAGGAACGACCTATGTATGACGACAGTGTTCGTGGTGTCGTACATCAGCAGGACAGGGACTCGTCGAAGTCCACCTCCCATGTGCTCAGTCTCCATCGAAGGCACTGACGTACAAGCCCTCATTGACACTGGGGCATCCGTCAATGTGATGGACTCCGACCAGTATGACCGCCTGTCACCGCGACCTCCTCTTGCACCGTCCACAGCACGAATCTACACATACGGAGGGACGGACCTGCTTCCTCTTCATGGCGTCATTCAGACCACCATCGTAAGAGGAAGGTACTCTCCCGAGGAAAGGTTCGACATCATCGAGGGGAAAAAAGGAACTCTACTCAGCTGCCACATGGCTGAGGACCTAGGACTTATCTTCTTCGCCATCCAGATTCATGACTCCCATGCGGAAGCGGTGTTGAAGGAGTTTCCGGCTCTCTTCAAAGGAATGTAATCGAGGTGGTCTCTGGTCCCACTCGGCGGGTGTCCCCGCTGGTCGTGGCACCCAAACCCAAACAACCAGGAGCCATTCGACTGTGTCGACATGAGACTGCCAAACACAGCCGTGAAGAGAGAAAGTCACATCACCCCCACAATGGACGATATTGTAGCGAACCTAAATGGGGCAAAGTGGTTTGCCAATCTAGACCTGAACTCTGGCTGCCATCAGCTAGAACTGGAGCCCGAGAGCAGGTATATTACCACCTTCGACGCATTTTATTGGTTGGGGGGGGGGGGGGGGGGGGGGGGGGGGGAGAAAGAAGAGTCGGGCACCGAAAGCGCACCTTACTCGACTACCGCGCGGAACATAGCTGCCATTCTAGGATTGTAGTGTAGGATCCACATATGGTGTGCGATGGGTGCGTATTTCCCTGCACGATCGGTATGCGACCCGTACACGACTTCAAGCGCATAAGCGACAAATACGTATCATGCTACACGATGCTCGCGCGTGACATCATCTACATGTTAGACGCGGTGGGTGCGTGACTTCCGCGAATTTTCTTTTATGTGTAGAAAGATATATATGTGTATTCAATATAAATATTAAGGCAAGACATTATCTGAACTAATCAAAAAAATTATATTATTTTAGTTTTAATAAACTTATATTACTTTTAAGTGCAATTTTGCAAACTCGTGCTTGGTGGGTACTGCGTGTACGCACCCAACGCGGATCCCATGTGACCAAAAAAAAAAGATATTTGATTGGTTCATAACACTTACTATTCGAACTATTGAAGAACCACACCCATTTCAATCACTCTTCTTAGACCTTCCTTGGGAGAAGACCTGTCCTGAGAAGAACCTCACGTTTCCTTCATTGCAGACCTGAATTTCCTTTTTGGAGAGAAAAATGGCAACACCACTGGAATAATCATCTGATTCTAATCATTCTGTTGCTGAAGAATTTCTACCAGAACCTCCCTCTCCCGAAAGATACACATCCATCGTATGGAAATGTTTTACTTTTCCGGAGGGGCAAAAGAAAGTTAATGCCACCAATTCAGCTTTGCATCTACACTGTAGACATCAGGGTTCACAACTTGAATTCAGCTTTGGATCTACACTACAGAAAACATTGAATCAAGCCTTGCTCTATTTAATGCAGAGACAATTGTACTATATGTCTTCAGATTTTGTTAAAATAAGTGACAAAAAGAATTCCTCAATGTCTGTGTCGACTACTGCCTTCGATCTACACTGCGGACAGCAGTGTTCACCACTTGAATTCAGCTTCGCATCTACACTACGGACAGTAGAAAATTCACCCTGGATTTTTTTTAATGCAGAGACAATTGTACTGCATGTCTTCAGATTTTGTTAAAATAAGGGACAAAAAGCATTTGTCGATATCTGTGCTGACTACTGCCTTCGATCTACACTGCGGACAACAAGGTTCACCACTTGAATTCAGCTTTGGACCTACACTACGGACAACAGGAAATTCAACCTTGCTTTCTTTAAGGCAGAGACAATTGTACTCGATGTCCTCAGATTTTGTTAAAGGATGCGACAAAAAAAATGTCTCGATGTTTGTGTCGACTACTGCCTTCGATCTACATTGTAAGGGCTCATGATACAGGTGGAATGGTGATTGCACATGACGCATTCCAGTAAGTAAGAAACATTGTACTAGTGCAACCCACCCAAACCAAGAATCATCGTAGGGTACACACACGCAGAGTTCTTCAGGTACCACTAACTCCACAAGGCAAAAAACATTTCTACCAGTGCGGCTCCCCCCGACCACTCATCATCGCAGGTTACGTACACGCTCAGTGCCAAAGGTACTACTAACTCAGTGCACCATAAGTCATAGCCACTTGGCCGTGTTCGGGCAGAATTCAACAGACAAAAGACATTGGTCCAAATGCGGCCCCCCTGGACCACGCATTATCGCAGGGTACGTAAGAAGCTCAGTGCCAAAGATACTACTAATTCATGGCACCATAAATTATCACCACGTAGCCTTAAGGCAGAATTCTGTAGGCAAAAGACATTGTTACCAGTGCGGTCTGCCTGGACCACGCATCATTGCAGCCTCCACACAAACTGCCCCTACCTAGTGCATCACAACTTATGAACCTTCTACGACAGAATTCTTCTGTGTATTATTTCACATGTAGTACTCCTACCTTTGTACAGCAGAAGTCATAAACTGTTTACAATGGAATATTTGAGTATGATATGATGAATGTGCCCGTACTCCATCTATCTATCTGTGTCTGTGCATTCATTATGTTGGTAAAATGCTGCCCCTGGGCCCTACCACATTATATTGTGCTGTCTGTAAACAGTGTATGCAACCATCTTACCTCTGGCAGTAACTACAACTATGGTTATATAACTTTCTCTCGCTCATTCTACAAATACGAACGTAGAAACTGGATCATTACAATACTGCAAGCAAAGTGTATAGGAAATTTATAAGTGTATGCTATTGCTCGAGTTTTTTTTTTTTCTTAGCATATTTATATAGCGCGAAGTTGACCCAAAACTATATCAGCGATTTATATGAGCTCCGTATGTACAGTACATTTTCAGGCATGTGTACATTACGTGATTTGTCTACAATAACAGGATGTGGACGCGACTCCGAAGCTCGAAAACAGATTTCCAGCACCAATCGACAGTATACCCGAATGACCACATACGTATATATATTAGCTGCCCTTCATGTGCCAAAACCTGCAACCTAAAGCTTTCATAGCCCTGTATTACTACAGCTATAACACTCCACTGAATGTACAACAAACATTCATATTCGTAGAAATGCGTCATGTCCACCATCTTTTGTGTGCGGAACGATGGATAAATGTAGGATCAGTGATTCCCCGTACCTTCCATGTTGGCCATGTTGTGAGACTTCACAGACATAATGACACATTTGCGTTTAAGACCCGGGTGACACCCACACCACACCCATCCAGCACAGGCATCACAACACGTGACCATACCAATAAAAAAAGACTGGGCGCATCAGCTCTAGGCCATTTTAGAGTTGCTCCCGTCTCAAGAGCTGTGATGGCCCGACCTGGTGGTTTGGATGCCCCATATAGGCCCCAAATAGTTAGTGGTACAGCAAGGACTGAGCAGGTGAAGAACCTGAGATGATGGGGTCCGGTAGCAGGAGACGCTAGGTGCAAAACGGGTGGCAGGCGTTGTGGGCGGTGTGCCATTGTCGCTTTCCCCCCCCTCCCGAGACCCATGGGGTGTGGATCTTGTGCATTACAAACAGTACAGGGACCTCAAATTGAAGGTTTCCCATCACTTTTGTTTGGTTTTTGCACTTTATTTTACACACTGGTTTTTAACTTTCACGTCCTCTGGTAAGGGTGGGCCTTAACGCGCCCATACCGCCGAGGTAAACCACCTGACGGTCCTGATGAAAGCCCAGTAAATGACACAGACTGGCAGAAACATGTTGACCCCACTTTAAGTGGAAACAACCGAGTTATTAACTGGTAAGTTTCCCACACATATTTTACTTATGTCAAACTGACCATTGAATAAAAAAAATTCCGTATGGTACAGTTTCTGACATTTTTAATTCACATTTCTTTGACACTTTTGCCACAAAGAACCTGCTCCGCAGTAATCTGGCGTTGTAGCACACCAGGGAGGCATTCGGCATCTCCTGGTGGGCCCGATGATGAAGCATGTCACCACCCAGGGTGGTGAGTGAGGGCTTCCTAAAAAAAAAAAACGCTGATTTCCACTGTGACTTCTTCAGGGAGATTTCTTCTCTGTGTCTAGTGTTTACACACTTCTCTCACGACACTCTTGTTGTTTTACAAGATTTAACAGGGGGACCAAGAGTGTCCTTTTCCCTCTCTCTCAATTTGTTATTACTGGCATCAATTAACGCCATATTTACCCAGCGTCAAATGTTTTTGAGTCAGACTGAAGTTACAAAGATTTCATAAAACTAAAGACCAGACTGTGTGAAAGTGAAGCTGTAAATCTTGTGCCAAAATGCAATTTGTTGTAATCAATCAAATGGAATATACAACTGGTTTAGAGCTGCCAACCTTTAAGAAGGGTGTCCAGATTTGCAATCTTTATAATTAAAGATTTACTTCTTCTAGGACGAATTCACAGCACTTTAAGTTTATGAAAAGTGAAAAAAACATGCACTTGAATGCAGACGAAAAGAATCTGTATACATCCCACGCAGCCCCAGCTATCATCATCGGGGATCAAACTCCAGGTTCACTGTACGGTGGTACACAGGTTTACTGGCCTACAACCCGTTTACGCCCACGTTTCCCAACTCAATGGTGGGAGGGAAAGGCTTAGCATAAAGCCATAAGCTAATGCCAGTATCATCAGAAGTGTCACTCTGATAGCCAGACATAAATCGCTCAAAAATATTCAGCTGCCACAGACACATGCCATTCATGTGTAAGTGTATGCCCAGAACCTTCCGCTGACATGTTGTGTTAAAGTGTCTTGTATAGCGCATGGCTACCAAGATCGAGCTTCCTCGAGCTTTGACAGATCATGAGATGAGTAATGAGCTTATTACACAAAGAGCTAGGTCTTCAGTTACCTTCTGAAACAGAATGAGTTGCGGTTGGCTCTTAAGTGAATAGGTACTGATTTCGACATCTTGGACGCTAACTATGCAAATGAGCCCCCTCCACTTCTCACTCTTGATTCCTAGTGTAGCAAGAGGAAGTGATTATTCAATCTTCGCTCTCTTGCATTGCTGCACGGATTGATGAGATGACTAAGGATGTGAGGGCCCTGTGCGTATTTTCCCTTATGTGCAATGCAGAGAGCTTAACATTCTACTCTTTTTTCATCTGCAACTAGTGGAGGCTAGCCAGAGCTGGCAGTGCCAAGTGTGATTTTGGAAGGCTCAACAATACTCACGCTGCAGCATTTTGAACCAACTGCAATTTCCTGGTGATCTAGGCAGGGCTGCCTGGACACAGCGAATTGCCTTAGTCCAAGTGAGAAAGTATGAGGCGTTGTGCCACTATTCTCCGGGTTTCTACAGGGAGCTATTTGAGTGTCTTTCTGAGAGCTCTAAAAAGCCTGAAGCAGGTCTCTGCCACTTTTTTGGCCTGAGGGGCCATGGTAAGGTCTTTATCCAAGAAAACACCTAAACTCTATACTTTCGATTTAGGGAAAGGGCGTTCACCCATGCTTGGCGGCCTCAGGAGATGGTCCCAGAGAGATAAATTGTTCCTGACCACCATGCCCTCTGTTTTGTCGCCGTTCAATTTAAGACAACAGGTAGTCATCCAATTGTGTGCTTGTTCCATACAGGCATACAGTTTCTCGGCTGTAAGGCTGATGTTTTTGGCCAGAAAAACTACAATTTGGGTGTCGTCAACGTATGACGCCATAGTAAAACCTGATGAGTAGACTATGTCAGCTAGGAGACGCACATACACAGTAAAGAGGGTGGGACTCAAAGATGAGTACTCCGCATTTGTGCTGATCGACCTCCGACAAACAGGGTCCATCCCAGACCTGGAAGCTTCTATTATTAAGGAATGAGGTCAGCCATTTTAGTGTCTTTCCGATTACGCCTAGCGCCTTCAGCGTATGTCGGACGATGGAGTGGGAGACGGTGTTGAAAGCTGCGCTCAAGTCCAGAAGAATGAGTCCAGCTGATCCTCTATCATCCAAAGTTTTCTTTAGGTCCTCTGTAGTAATTAGGAGTCACCTTTGTACTATAGCCAGGTCTGAAACCACTCTGCGCCTGATGCAAGAGGTTATGCGTTTCCAAGACGTCGGACAGATAGTCATTAACCAGTTTCTCCAGGATCTTACGTTCACCCGGAAGCAGATATATGGGTCTGTAATTCTCTGCTTTATCGGGGTGTAGGGAGGGATTTTTCAATGGCGGGCTAATGATCGCATATATCCAGGGATGGGTCACCTGTCCACTTTCCAGAGATAGGTTATACATGGTCGTCAAGGCTGATATAATAATATCTCCTCCTTTCAGCATATCTTTAGGGGCTGGGTTAAGTGTGGGAGCCCAAAATGACGGTGTTAGCTACTTTACATATAGAGTTACTACTTAATTGTTGGAATGTAGGGAGAGCTGGGGTGGTCTTGCAATCTGGAATGTTCTCTTCAAAGGATAAATGCAGATCCAAATGCCCTACCAGGGAGTCATAAATAAGGCCGACTTTTCTGTTAAAGAAATTGGCAAGCTCCTCGCAGTGTTCCTGGGAAAGAGGGGCAGTTCCTGCAACTAAGTTTTAGGAAAGAATTTACTATTGCATTGATTTCTTTTGAGGCTTCTCAGGACTGGGAGATCCTGTCAGCAGTCTACTAATCTAGCTCTTCTAATTGTGTACGGATATTGTTTAAGTGTTTTTATATAAATGGCCTTCCTTTTGACATCATATTGGCCTCTTTTTTACATTCCCTCTTTAGCTCCTTGATCTCGGATGTGAACCACATATCACTGGTTCTGGATTGGGAGGCCTTCCGGTGTTTTTTTTGGAATGAGCATCTCTAATGTCGACTCAATCCATCCCTCGAAATCCTGATAGACGGTGGCAATGTGGAAGTGGATTATTAATAACCCACTGGTGCAGGGTCACCCTTTAGTCCACGGGTTCTTCACAAGTAAGGAGGAATCAACACTGGGGCAAAGTACAAACAATAGGTCATTTAATTAGTTTTCATGAATGGGATTTCGTCCGACAAGCACCATAGAGATACTCAAGAAGACAGCGCACCAAACAATGGTTGCATGGGTTTTAATAGCAAAGATCACAAACAAGGGACACCCAGAGGTAAACAGAGCTTTGGGAAGAACACACAAATGAAACAATCGGTAACAACAGCCTTGGTGCCTTGTGTAACTGTCGTGTCCTAAAGCAGCACAACAAGATATGCTATCTGAGCAAACTTTACTTGAGGCTTTACCACGGTCTTAAAAACCCTGTGCAGACACCAGCTGTTCTTTTGCGCTGACTCTGCATGTATACACAGCCTACAATGCCCAAATCTAGATTCTTTACTCATGTTTATACTGCTGTCAGGGGTGTGGAATTTAATAAAATATCTACTTGTTCATAGGGCAGGCTGCTTAATAAATCTACTCGTCCTGTAACAAAATCCACTTGTCCCCTTTGTGCCATGCAATGTGGCAACAAATTACGCAGCAATCTCATTATATAAGAGTTCTGATATAGCCTCTCTGATTATGCCAGGGTTCATTCCATAGTAGTGTTTGAATACTAGCAATTCCCTTATGCTTCTATGTTCTGCAGGTCTACATACTGGGGCTGAAGGTAGTGGTAAGCAATAGTTCTAGGGTTGGAATGCCCTTTTTAGTCTGTGCAAACCTACTGACGTGCATGTTTTAAGGGTTTTCACCAATTCTTCTCTAATCATTTCCTATACTGAGAACGGTTGGAAATTTACTACTGACAGTGGCAGACTTAAAACTTCTTCCAGGGTTGGGAAAAAAGTGGTTGGAGGAAAAGTGAGCTTGAAAACATTCAGATTTTCACATAAGCAAATCTACACCTGCTTATTTGCTCATGCTAAAATGCAGTTCACAAATATTTTCTGGGAGTGCTATTTCTTGGCCTACTTCTGTAAATTCTTGTGAATTCATGGAAACTGAACATATGCACTTAAAGCAAGATATATACCATGGATGCACTTTTAAGACTTTCTTTAATAATTGGGCCTCTAATTAGGCCTGGCGTTAACCACGACCTTTTGTTTTGTTTTTTATTCTGTCTCTCTCCGTCTATCAGCTGGGGTCCCTTTAAGTGACAGTATTTTGCTCTTTTAGAAGAAGCTAATTGGCACATAAAGTAGCTTTGTTCAGTGCCCAGAACCGCTGTGGCAATGTGTGCTGAGACCAACATTTTTTTGTTTTGCTTTTGCCAATGCTTGTTAGAATGGTGAGGACCCAGCAGCTCCCACACTGTTAAGGTTTTACAAAAATTATGCCTAACCAAGTCACGCCTTGACAAAACCTAAAGGCTGACCACCAATTTCAGACCCACTAGCTTTGCCAATGCTTGTTTGTTCTTGTTTTCCATATTCATATTTAAACTGGTTACACTGATATTCCATTCTGAATATTTTTGGGAAATACTGACATACATCAACATGTAACTAAATGATGCTGCAAAGATACAATACCTAAACTCTACAGTAGTTTAGCTAAATGTTTTCTTTTCTTACATGCATTTTTTGTGAACGTTTTATTTTGAAAGCAAAGAATCATCACTCTTGCTTTCAAGCTTCTGCAAATATTTGCATATAATCAGAGAGCATTCTGGGTGCATTATACAGAGCCTCGTATTATTAAACTTTGAAAATGTGTGTACACTTTTATACTGGAACCACCGTCAGTAGTGCCGGCTGAGCTTAAAACATTTACTTTTAGTGCTCACCCTAATAATAAAGGCTTTGCGTTAATGAACCATATATACAAGTTTGAACAGCATTAACACACATATTACATATAACACACATTTTACCTTAATTGTAGAGAATACACTTCCCTGAGCCACAATGTGGTACTTTAAACTGGCAGCCAAAGGGTTTGTGCTGCAGGGGGTTGGGCCTACTTGTCCCAAGGACAAAATGCACATTAAAACTTGTTGCCCTTGACCCCAAACAATATGTCCCGGGCGTCGGGCTATAGGAATTCCACATCCCTGTGCTGTGGTGTCAAGGATAGAACCAGGTTGAAAGCAGGGCAGGGGTGAGAAATGGATGAGGCATAGCTTAATCAAAAAAAGAAAGAAATCGGATTTTACATTTTAACAGTCCTTTCTTTCCAGCAATGCCGAATCCATTCTAAAAAAATGCATATATTCATCTTGAATGTTGATATTCATAAGTTCGTAAATTTCAGTGTGCATCATCATTTCTCGATTCAATTCATGAACGTTAATCGGGGGAGGTTTAATATGATTACAAGTGGTAATACAAGCTGTACATATCGTAGGAGCATATTGCATGCAGCAGCAGCAAGTGAGAAAGATGGCTTCTATAATTACTATTCCCATTAATAATTTGCAATCCCAAGTGGAAATAAGTCTTTGTAACCATTCAGACTAGGACCATGTTCCTTGGTCTTGATGTATTTCTGTAGCTATTTTATGTAATTTGGAAATGGAGTCATAGACAGAAGGGGCGTGGTCAGGTATGAACACCAACAGCTACTACCGATGATGTGACATGCTCCAACACATCAAGCACCATTCTGTTTTGAAGATTTACAATCATTGTAATGTGGAGCTCTTCTGTAATTTCTATTATTTAGGGCCGCACCAACAAAGAAAAAGAGTACTAAATTAAAATCAACATATTGCTGTAATGCAGTATCAGTCTGACCTACCTCAGCATTATTTACAGTTCTTTTAAATCTAGTCAAAGAAATGTCATTAAACCGTTTCTGGTCTTTGTGATAAGAGGCATGTGCTAAGAACAAAGGGAGGAGCAAAAAGGACACATAACAGATGCCGGACCAACTGACTGGTATATAATAATAACCTTTGTTTCCACAAATGAAGTGTGTTGTATAGGAAGATAAAAAACTGATATTGTTCATTCCAGTAATATTCAACACTGTAATACAGTCACTTTTTCCCATGGGAATACTGCCAATACTGCACACACAAAGTTCTCCTCGGGCTCTGGTTAGAGCGATAACAGGAGGCCCATTACTCTTGGCTGTTAGAGTGTTGGGAAAACATTTTGTGGAGGAATTCCCTCTGCGATACTCCTCCATTTCCCATACAGTTCCTTTGGCTTGTGGATCCCCTTCCTCATCGGGGTAACAAACCTTGCTTAGCTGGGCATTGAGTCTTCCTACATCAGCTTGAGTGATATTACTAGTTGCTGAGGCCCACAAAAGTGCGACCTAGGTTCTACAGGAGCCATTATGTGAAAATGGCAAGGGAATGAAAGGTGTTCCTCCCTTCTTCTGATGAGCTGGCATCATTCCACATACCCAGCATTTGGTAGTGTTCATAGCATTACGAGTATGATGTAACATTTGGGTTAATGTTTTATTGAGGTAGGACATCCAATGTTTCTGTTCATGTTAGGGAAGAGTGAAGTAATAATGTTCTGTGGGGACATGAGTAGTAGCAGGCAATAGGGTTCGAGCCGGAATCACTTTCTCCATTGTCCAATAAACTGCGGACAATATTATCAACAATATGATCAGAGTCACCATACACAGAGTCTTGTCATTACTTCGCAACTTGGAACCCAATTTCTGCATTTCTCCTTCTTGTTATCGATACAACCACAGGTCGGAGAGACATCCAGGCACCACTTAACACGTTTCACAATCCCCTCTGAACCTAGTTTACTCGCTTCAGTGATCCTACCGTGTCACAGCCGAACCGTTCCACTAACTGAAACCGGTCCTCCGGTATCTCTATCTGCTCCTTCCCTTCCTTAGTCGTAAATCGCACTTTGTTGCTGAAGGCGTAGTTTGATCAGAAAATAAAGTGTCTTCGTTCAGAGGAGCAACACTTTTATGAGTATGTAGGATGTCTTTCAGATCGTTTCTGCCTTCTGGCTGGAGAACAGTTGCTGGTATTTGCTTGCAGTGTGCTGCATTGATCCAATGTTTTCTGATGGTGACACAGACAGCAGTTCAAGTCGCAAGCAGGATCTGTTCCAGGTTCTTCCAGCGAGGCTCTGAATTTTTAGAACGTTGGAAGTTCTTTATGGAGGACAAAGTTACCAGGTTGAAGACCATGAGCAGGACCCTCTGACTTGTCTGGAATAGCTTCATGCACCTGCTGATGAATCAGAGGCAGTTTCTCAGTCAAGTTTTTTAGGTAATCACTCAAAACACTGTACTGTATTTCTTTAATTACATTTGGCCCTGGGGGTCCCTATACATTCATAGGCCTACCAAAGACTCTCATAGGGAGAAAGTCCAATCTTACTATGTGGGATGGAACGAACAGTTAACAATGCTAAAGGCAAGGCATCTGGTCAATTAAGGCTTGTCGTTGCTTGTATCTTTGCTAGTTTTAACTTCAATGTGGCATTGTACCTTTCTACCAGACCTGCTGCCTGAAGATAATTAGCAGCATGACATTTCAGTTTTACCCCTAAACCCTTTATTAGGTACTCTATTATCTGGCCAGTAAAGTGAGGGCCATTGTCACTCCATAGGACTCTACAAATTCCAAACCGGGGGAAGAACTCCTTTAACAGAACTTTAGCTGTGGACAAGGCTGTGTTGTCTTTAGTGGGATAAGCTTCTACCCACTTACTAAAGGAACAAACCACAACTAACGCATACTTCAAGGGTGTAGAGCAGGTAAAAATGTGGCCCAGTGTCACCGGCACTACAAATTTACAACCAACAGGCCAAAGGAGCAGCCCTTTATGGGGTGGAGCTCTGGGGGCACAAAGATGCAAGGCCCTCACTATAGTCGAAAACAGATTTTTACGCCAACTGACAGGCCTCCCAGCCAGTATCCCACTACTCCCTACTACTCCAGTCATGTGTATGAGGCAAATGTCATAAGGGACAGGACTTTGATATTTGATATTTATGGGCATTTGTAAAGCGCGAGCGTTCGCTCCCAAGGGAGCATCATGGCGCTGGGCAAGCTGCAGAGAAATAACTGGGAAAAGTGAAGTAAATGGAGGAGAGAACTAAATGGCAGCCAGGACAGAGGAGTCTGGTAATTTGTAGATCCATGTCTTGAGGAGTTTTCTGAAATTGTTCTCGTTGTCTATGGCTCTAAGGTCGGCGGGTAGAGTGTTCCAGGCTTTAGCTGCCAGAACATTGAAGGATTTTCCTCCTCTGGTCTTATATTTAAATCTGGGAATTTGAACCAGGTTAGTCCCAGAGGATCTCAAGCAACGCGAAGGGTTATAGCGCTTGAAACGGTTTACAAAGTAACGGGGTCCTGTGTTTTGCATGGTTTTATGGACTGTAAGAAGCAGTTTAAAAAGGATTCTTTTGTGCAGTGGCATCCAGTGAAGTGAATTCAGGGCTGCAGACGCAGATGACCTTCTGGGGAGTTGTAAAACCAGTCGAGCTGCAGCATGTTGTAGGCTCTGCAACTTTCTGAGGGTGGATTTTTTCACTCCGGCCATGAGGCCATTGCAGTAGTCAAGTCGGGAAAGTAAGAGGGCTACCGCGACTGACTTTCTGGCTGCTATTGGGAGGAAGTCAAAAAATTTCCTCAGAGATTTTATTAATCCAAAGCATCGTCCGGCAGTGATCTTAACATGGTCATCAAAAGTAAGAGAAGAATCAAATTGCACGCCCAGATTTCTAGCTGATGTAACTGCACTAGGAGGGGCCTCAGATCCTGTGGGCCACCAATCTTTCGGGCAAAAAGAAGGATTCTTACCTATTGGGATGATCTCTGTCTTTGCGCTATTGCATCTAAGATGATTAGTGTTTAACCAGTCAAAGACGTCAAGGAGGCAGTTTTTGAACCGGAGCTCTGCGTCGGTACGCTGTTTGTCAATGGTGACGACCAATTGAGTGTCGTCAGCGTAAGACGTAACCAGAATCCCATGTGATTCTATCACGGCTAGGAGGGGTGCCATGTAGATATTAAAACATAAAGGGCTTAATATGGACCCCTGGGGCACTCCAGATGTAATTGGCTTTTCGCAGGATAGGTGTGGTCCTAGCGCCACAGTCTGAGACCTATTTGAAAGAAATTATGAAATCCAGGCCAGGGCTGAGTCTGTCACGCCAATCTCTCGCATTCGATTGATTAGAATAACATGCGAGATGGTGTCGAATGCTGCTGTGAGATCCAGCAGGATGAGGACAACTTGCTTGCCCTCATCCTGCAGGAATTTGATGGAATCAGCAAGTTCGATCAGGGCTGTTTCGGTGGAGTGACCGGAGCGGAAGCCCGATTGCTGGGGGTGCAAGATGTTGTGGGCTTCTGTGAAAGTTTTTAGCTCCTCATGCACTAAATGCTCCGTGACTTTGCCCAGAATAGGAAGTAAGGAAATGGGGACTGAGGACAATTATGTACAGGAGGGGACTTTGGATAACCCCGGAGCTCAAATCTTACTGTGAGGGGCTAGAGGAAATACCGAGGCTCCGTGGCTCTGTCAATATTCCATAGATTAGGCACATCAGAGATACTTTGGGAAACTTGGGTATAGGCTCCCTGTAGGAAGGCCCATCAACAGCTGGGTCCATAAGTAAGAACACCATTAAATTGCTTTACGCTCAGTACAAATCTAATGCACTGTCAAGTCACTTTTGGCCCACTACCCGATGCCTTCCTAGCAGCGAAATTAGTTTAACAATGAAGGGTTCCTTGATGAGATCGAACCGCCGGGAGCAAGGAAAATATATCTGCAGTTCCGTTATGGGACTCTTCCTTTGTTCTCTTTTACCTCGGGCTGGGCTCACCAGGACGAGCAGTGTAGATGGGACTGTCCCGCTTGCGGTGCTAGCAAGGAATCTGTAGAGCATGTTGTATTTTTCTGTCCTGCCTAAGCTAAGTGGGGGAAAAAATGGATCCTCCCATTATGTCGAACACTTGGGGTGAGAAAGCATGTAGAGGCCCTTCGTATCTTAACCCGTTTACTCATGCCGCGATTTTGCGGCAGTGCGGCACTTCCGCAAAAAGGACGGGCCGCGTCGGCCATTGGCCGACGGCAGCACTGGGGAGGTAGTGCTGCCGTCGGCCAATGGCCGACGGCAGCATTGAAGCATTGAAGGGTTTAAGATATGACACAAAACAATGTATTATCTTGCCATCTCTTGGTGATGGAGAAGACCAGGGGCTTGATCCTTAAATTAAACATGGAGCCCGTCGCACTGATAACATCGGGGGATTTCAATGATTCGGTTACGGCTCAAGAAGATAGCTGCCCAAAATTAGTAAAGAGTGGACACGATTCATGCTGTATTTGTATATATAGGGAATGATTAGGGCCTGCTTTGAGCTCTTGTTCTTTCACACACACATGTGTTCTCTATGTATACACTGACTAAGATTGCTTGGTCTCACCCTTGTGACTTTCACATGGAGTCGTAAAAACTGGTTGATAAAATACCATCATCAAATCTGTATTATGTTGGTTTTATGTATTGATGGCGTGCTACTGCACGTTTTTCAATGTTTTGCACGATGCAATTATTTTCAGTACTTTTATGTTTTGTAACCGAAATAAAGTATTACAATTATGAATAGAAGAACAGGTCATCAAACGATTGTCAGAAGACTCGTGAATTAAAGTGACACTGTTCTGAATGAGTAGCTTTCAGAATTCATATAACGTGGCACACCCTCAAACTGGAAAGCAAAGTGGCAAATTACCAGCAGAGAGCAAGATATTCAGTTGTTTAAAAAAGCTTGCTCTAAGAAACATTCAAAACCAGTACCAGTACCAAGTTTAAAAGAATTAACTGTGTGAATAAATTCAGAAAAAGGAGAGTTTGCCGACAAGGCATGCAAGAGTGTTCTGAACTTGCTGCACTTTGGATAGTAGAGTTTCATTTGCTCCAACCATTAGAAGGTTTCCATAATCCAGGCAACCGACTACCAAAGCCTGAGTAACGGTTTTCTTGTATGGAGAAGTAGCCATTGAAATGCTTTCCTAAACATTTCCATGACTCTGAAACATGAGCCACATAGGCTGACCCAATCTGTTCTTTCATGGGGAGGTTGTCGTCTATTAGGATGTCTGGGTTCTTTATACCTTTTTAGTTTGAGGGGCGTACCAAGTTCAGACGGCTACCAGTAGTCTGACTAGTAGGTGCGAGCGTTGCCAAACAGCAGAATCTCAGTTTTTGCGCTGTTAAGTTACAGGAAGTTTTAAGACATCCAGGAAGCATTTTTCCTCATGCAGTCCCCCAATTTAGATTTTATAGATTCAGGATTAGGACCCACTGATATGATCAACTGCATGTCATCTGCATATGAGATGAGCTCCAGGGCACAGGATCTTACTACTCTAGCTAAAGGATGGGCAACATTATATATTAAAGAGAGTGGGGCTCAAAGTGAACCTGTTGTACCCCCTTGTCTGTGGGCATGACAGGTGATTTAAACAGTCCTAAATTTACAGTCAGGGTTCGATTTTTGAGGAAGCTATGTAACAATCCTAATGCTTTGCCAGTGACATCCTCAGAAAGTCTCTGGACCATGATGGAATGCGAGATGGTGTCAAAGGCAGCGGACTGATCCAGTAATACAACCATGGCTCGGAAGCTATCACCAAGGAAAAGCCTGATGTCATCTAGTATGACATAAGTGCTGCTTCTGGACTATGTGAGGCTCTAAAGCCGGACTGGTAGGTGTCTAGGACAGAGTTTGAATCCAGATAGTGCAACAGTTTTTGATTCACTAAATTTTCTAAAATGTTTGAGATAATGAAGTAAAATGGGTCAGTAATTAGCAAGCTTTAGTGGATCTGCGTTACGTTATTTAAAAATTTACATCACCTGTGCAGTGTTCCAGGCCTGAGTGCAGCTGCACTGTTCAGAGAGAGGTTGAGCAGTGCTGTGATGTCTGGAAGCAGGGTGTTAGCTAGTGTCACCATAATGTGTTGATAAGGTCAGAAGGAGCTAATGATTTGATTTTGCTCAGTTTCCAAAGCAAGTTCCGAGGTGATGGGTTGAAAATGTTCCAAAGCAAAGGTGAGGGCAGTGACGGAAAGGGGTGTGTACAGTGATGAAAGGGGGTGGAGGGGTTGGCGGGGTTCATCTGACCCCCTACACCCGGATCATAGATGAAGTTACACTGTGAAAAAAACATTTTAGCAAATGTACTGTACTTAACTGTGCTTATAGGGGTAGGCCTGAATATCTAAAGGGAGACCTTTCAATTTATGCTGGATCTCCCATGTCATAGTTTTGAATTTCTATCTTGATGCATCAACAATTGTTTCTTCTTTTCTTTTTCTTTCACTTGAGCACCAACTTTCACACACTCCCTTCTTCTTGATGATAACCATGTGGATACAACTTTGTACATCATGTTTTTGAATCATTCTGTTTTTTTAAATAACTCAGTGTGACTGAATACATTGACATTATCAGTCCCTTGGTAGTGCCCTTGAAATGTATTTGCCTATGACCTTATGTGCCTAAATGAATATCTTTATACTCATTTAATGATATTGTTTTGAACTTGAGCCATAATAATCTAGGACCACTGCTTTTCTATACCGGCGGAAAGGGGGCCGCGGTAAGGTTCTTACGGATGGTTGCTATTCTTTCTACAAAGTTGTTTGTCAGGGTGTTAGAGTTCCTGGGAGGCCGGGGAAGATGATGTGCAAGCAGTGGGCTTCATAAACTCATTTCAAACTTTAAAATAGTTCTTTAGAGGAGTTACCTGCATTGTCTACTCTATTAACAAGGTGTAATTTCCAGGTAGCTTTGAGGTTTTTTTTATGATGAAAGTTTAAGGCTGATCTGTGAAAATGTTAATCATGGAGGGATTTGGAGGCAAGCCACCTTATCCCCAGTTTCCTGCATGCTGTTTTATCTTGTTTCAGCTCTTCGAAGAACCAGGGAGAATGATGCTACATAACGTTACAGCGATTAAGTTTAAGGGGAGCAATCTGATCCAAGGTCTGTGAAAAAGATTCTTGGAAATTAGTAAGAACACTAATTATGTCAGGAGATTTGGAAACGTTTAGGCTGAGGGTAGTCATTCTTCCAGCTAGGCTGTTTCCCTTTGCTGGGAAACTGAAAGGTTATCGTGGAGTGGTCTGACCAAGTTAGGGGCGAGGGACAATCCACCTGTAGTTTGGGGATATTCATGAATAAAAAGGTCTAGTGTGTGCCCAGCAATTGAGTGGGGCCAATAATTTTCAGGGGTGCCCCAGTATCTCCAGTTCAGAGAAAATAAGTTGTATTTTGCGTGGTCAGAGCCAGTTCTGCGTGGAAATTGAAATTAGAAGACATTTTGGAAAAGTGAGCCTGTGTGGGTTAAGCTTCTGGCTGAAGTCTTTTTTGGGCAAGGGGGTAATTGACTAGGGCAGCTTTCCAGGCAGAGTTCCAAGATAAAAACATCTATATCCAGTCCTCGCAGAGAATGTTAATTAGTGCAACTTTAACCAGGATACAAAAAGCAATAGCAACTCTGCCCCTTTTTTTGGTCTCCCTATCAAGTTTAAGAAAAGTGTAGTTTTCCGGAATGGCTATGAGGATGCAGGGGGTAGCCATAGCCAAGGGATTAAGCCAATTCTCTGTAAATTAGCATATGTATGGCTGATTGAGTTAATGAGAGCTCGTATTTCGGTAGCGTGTTTGGGGAGGGAGAAAACATTGCAGTATTAGCCTTTTATCAATTATTCAGTATCACTTGTGTTTATTTACAGATGTTCACCCGGGAAAAGACAAGAGGTGCCACTGGCGCCCTCCTTAAAGGAGGTGCTTACCGAATGGTTGGAGCCTGGAGGCCTTCGGTGGAAGATGAGTGATAAATGTGAAGTTGCGGATTTCACATTTGATTAGGGTATTACGTTGCAATGAAAGGGGTGATTGGCATAGTGAGATGGCTTGCCTCTGAAAGATGGCCCTGTCATTACTCTCTTGGAGTTCAATATTAGAAAAATGGAGTATTGTAGTTCCTCGTACCCCTGTAGTGTGAGCTGCAGAGTCCATGGCGGTAGTCGGCCGCAGACGGGTTTGCCTTCAGCACATGGGCGGCATGTCCACTTTGCTCGTCCACGTCAGTAAGTAGGGATTTTGTCAAAAGGACTATACTGCTGACTGATCAAAAATGGTGGCTGCGGATGTCTCAAGTGAGTAGAATTCCCTCCACACATACCACCAAGGTCGGCGAGGCTGGGGATTCCAAAGTCCAGTGTGCAATAGTGGGAAGCGGGAGAAGGGGTAGGGCAACGGCGCAGATGTTTTTAAATATACAATAGTGTGATCTACCAAATTCATGCAGCTTTTCGTGACAGTGCTAAAAATAATGCGATTAGGAAACTTTAAAAATGCTTTTAAAAAGATGCCAGAGAATTAAAGTGCGAGGCAATACCTTGAGGCACTTTTAAATATTTAACACATCTAAGAGACGATCAAGGACACATGGCCTCACTGGCAGAGGACCTCTTAAAATAGCTTGGGTTATTAATTAATTCAGACAACCAGAATTATTTGAAGTTCAGAGCAATTTATGAGAACGTGAAAAATTTGACAGAATGTCCTCATAATATATTTGCTTACCCCGGTATAAACTCTAGTTTAAAATGTTGCCCATTATATTACCCTGTCCTGATTTAGGGATGTCACTGCATCTATAAATAATTTATAATGGTGCAGCAAAAGTCTCTGCATATTTTTAAAAAAACTTCCAGATGCTAAGATATAATTTTTCAAAATAACAAATGGGGCTATACAGATTACATGGCATCAAACAGAACGATCAACCCAACCGCTTATACATACAATGGCTATAGATTTGAAGGCTTGGTCAACTATTCGGACACGGACAAGTTTTGTTTTTAAAAGATGCCATTGAAATGTTTCCCCTGGCAATCAGTCATTAATGCCATCCTGTACAGATGAAAAGTATATTCACTGGTGAAAAGGAGGACAATGAGCAATGTTGAAGAACCCACATCATCAATTTCCCATGCATTATCCCAACAAGTCCTCAGTCTCTGTCGCTTCAAATAAAGAGCTCAGATGAACAAACGTCAAATAGACTGAACTTCTATCATTGTTTTTGAAATATAGACACTAGTTTTTTTTCCATGATTCCAAAGATTCACTCTAACCCAGTTATAGTTCTATAGCCAGCTGGATCAACACGGTTTTTTTGATTTTCAAAAAACCAATATTGAGGATTAGACAACAAAATGACAGTGTTGCACCATAACAAAATAATATTCAGTGCGATACAGCATAAAAAAATCAAAAGGTTACCACATACATATATAAAAAAACAAAAAAACAATATCAATGAAATACATCGGGGCGACACCAAAACCAATGAAGAGAAAACAACTTGCATGGCACCATGTATGAAAGGGGGGGGCACAGAGTGGGGGGAAGAAAGGAAGCAAAGAGGAGGAGACTCATTGAACTTCACCCGTGGGCGGAGAGCCGGCGGGGAGTGCGGGAGAGGTCGCTGGGAAGTATGACTCAGGAGGTGGGAAATAAGCGGACCCCAAATATCCAATGGGCAGGATCTGGCAGGCATAAGGTCCCAGAATTCAGACAAGAGGGTCTGGCAACGGGAAGCATCTTCTAGCGAAAGGGCCACCTTCGGTGCGGGCCGGCGACCCCAGTACATGGAAACCCAGAATCGCGCAAGACCTAACATGGCAATCAGTTTGCGGGAGGCATTTGGACAGAATTTGACGAAGCCTAAAAAGGCAAAGCAGAGGGTCAGGTTGGAATGGAGAGGAGGTGATCTCAGAAATGACAGCGCATACCTCACACCAGTAAGTGGTGATCTTGGGGCATAGTCAGGCGAGGTGAGAAAAGTAGGCTGCGGCGCTGAGCAGCGCAGGCATCTGTCACTGGCTACTCAGTGACAAGCTTGAAATATATGGTTCCAATTAAAGGCAGTTGGAAGCAAATCGAGTTGTAATGTAAATAGTAAAAATAGAAAATTAAGATTATCAAACAGGGATTAGTGTACAAGACATGACATGAAGTTCTAGGAAGATGCAAAATACAATAAAGGCTTCAATATGGGCAGCACAAGGGGCAAAGGGAGAAAGCAGAAGGAGTAACAAAGGAGTCAAGAACAAGAAGAAAAGGAAAACGTGACAAATAGAAGAGAAGAATGTTCAAATATGAGAAAAAAGCATTACGGGCAATAGAACTACTAGTATTACAGAAGTAACTGTCATATTTAAAAAATAGGAAGCAGAGCATCAGTAAATGAGAACCTTCACCAGGTGATGCAATTTGTGGGACCACTGCGCATCAATGAAAGCAATGCCCACCTAGAAGGCCTCACAAAAGTCATCAATACAGGCCAAAGAAGCTCTTTGTGCCACAACTAGGTTAGTAGTTGTACGAAGATGTTTTAAGATACCCTTGTTGACCTACACTGGCTGTCGCTGAAAGACAGAATTCTAGTAAAAATTCTCTACTATAAGGATTTGAACTCACACCAGCCTACCTACATGAAACTCAACAAATTCTGGGGCCTCACATGACCAGAAGAAAAGCCTGTTGGATGCCCAGATACATCTAAAAACCAAAAATGGATTACATGGAGTTGCCTTGGATTCCTGGAACTCCATAACCGGGACTATATCAGAATTCAGGTTTTTTGCATCTTCAGAGCATACATCATCACAAAAGATCTCAGAATTAGAGCATCTTTTTGCTGACAGCTTAGCTTGGAAACACAAAGCGGAAATCAATGAACCTCTGTTCCCAAGCCCTTCTGCCAGTAGCCCATGCACTAATTCAGACATTTTTAGGTTGAAGCTACTTGCAAAGATTTCTTGGGGGCATTCGGAAAGCTTCCATGCGAATACATTCCGCCAATTGCGCACCATTGGCTTCGTGTTTTAGAACTCACAATTGCTCGCTATTTACTGGTTTTAGGCTGTCCAGTATGTCCGTGTCCCTACTGCTGAGTATAGCCTGTTTACTTGGCTCCTTGCATTCTTTTACGAGTGCTTGCTTTCTGTAAACAGGCCTTAAAATGTGTTTCTTATTTTGCCACATTTGCTGTGCATTCAAAGACAGCGGTCAAATGCCGGGCTATGTTTTCAGAAGAAGCTTGCCATTTACTCTTCTTTCTCGGACTTCAAACAGAGGTTTTGTGCTGAAGGAGTGCTGGAGGAAGGCTGTATGATATTATTTTGTTCTAGCACACAACAAAATGTAAATGAACTGTGCAAATATTTCATAATATATCAGAATTGGGAAAGCACAAATAAGGCACATTTTTTGTCATTCTGTATCAAGTGTGGAGGAAACAACTAAAATAAAATCAAAACAAATCAATACACTAGGTGATGTCTTTTACATACATTATTGTTTAGTTTATGACGGGTCTAGATGTATTAGTACAACTGTGCGTTTGTGCAATTCTAAGGGTCATTTCAATTGAAAATGTGTTGTCTGTAATGGGAGTATGCCGTCACACCACTCATATTGCATTCTAAGCAACTCCACTCCACAACTTTACGACACACAACTCACTTCTACGTAACTCCATGACACTCTACTTGACTATATGGTACTTTACGCCATAACACAACTCCATTCTACACCATTCCACTCCGACTACACCACACCCCACCTTTCGGCCATTCTACACCACTCCAATCTATGATACTTTTCTCCACTGAGCTCTACGCCCCTCTACTCCACTCAATGACAGCCTACGCCCCTCCACTCGGACACTCTACTCGCTCTATTCCCCTCCACTCTACCATACTGCAATCTAAATCACCTCAGTCTATGTCACTGTACACAACTATACGTCACTCCACTTTTACTGTTCACCCCTGCTCTCTACGTCACTGTACACCACCTCAGTCTATGATTCTTCACGACACTACACCACTCCATGACACTACTTCACTCCACTCTGACACTCCACTCCATTCAACTATACACCACTGACTCTACCACGCCCCTCTCTACCACACTATGCCACGCCACTCTGACACTTTACTCCGCTGTAGGCTATGCTACTCCACTCAATACCACCACGACACTCTACACCTCTCCACTCTACGACACTCTACTCCACTCTATGCCACTCTCCTCTATGCCACAAACATTTAGCCATGCTGAACAGCAGACATGCTGGTGTAAAACTTGGCTGTAACACATTTGTAAAGCCAATAGCTCTAGCATTGGTGAGAAACACTGGCTTTGCCAATGCTTGCTCGAGTTAATCTACGTGGAAAGGAAACGTACAGACAGAATTTTCAGTTCCTACCCCCTGATGTTCTCCGCAATGCGCTCCAATTCCCTGCAATATGGTTTATGCTATAAACTCTTCCACATAGACGCAAAAAGTGAAAAAAACATTAACAAATCTCATCCAATCCCCTATAAATAAGGACTATCCAGTGACATTTCACTTGCAGCAATATTTTACCTTTATAAATATGCTAGGCAGGTTAATGGTCTCATATTTATACTCCAGCCATTTGCTGATTAAATTTCTTCAATGCATACGATTAAAAAAAAAAAATCAAAAAAAAAAAAATCAATGAAGCTGCAAATCTTTTGGCTTATATAGCTGCTGTAATGAAACCAAATGAAAGCATAAGCCACTCATCGCTGCCAACTTCAGAGGATCGCTCTGTTGCAATCATTCTAATTTAAGAGGTCTTATAGGCTGCTACTAAACCGAGTAAGCTTTGCGCTTAAAGACTGACTTGTTCAGTGGTCGGAATTAGTGCAGCTTTCATAATGAGCTTGCTCACACGTAGGAGCCGTTATTTGCACAGTAATCTTTAGTGCCATAGAGTCATCACCGTAGATGCCCGTGCTTTGTAAAAGTAACTGGATTTTATCAGCTGACCACTATAAGGACCGACCAAATTTTCATAGTGTAGCTGTCGTCCACAAAAACTGTTTAGACCTTTATTCAACAGTTTTATATAACCAAACAGTGCAGTGTTGAGTCACCGTTAACAGTACAAGGCATGAGAAGTTGACAAGGAGGTCTTAAAGCAAAATTGCAGATACACGTGGAATTAAAAGCAACACGCCAGGGCCGGACTGGGAACTGAAAGCAGCCCTGGCAAATTTTGCAAGACCAGCCTCCGTCCGGCGCGTAGCAGACCAGCCCCCGTCTAGCGTGTAGCGAGCAAGCGCAGCGAGCGAGCCCGACGGCCACTAGGGGGGTTTGGGGGGGTTCTCCCCCCAAGAAAATTTTGAAAAACGACAGACCAAAATGGTGAATTTTACAGCATATTTTTCATTACATATTCAAATTGTATCAACTTTCAAAGCACAGTAAACAGTAGATGATGACCTTAAAGAACATCAGGGTACCCACCCAGTCATATGTATTCATAGGCATTCTTTCAGAGAGCACCAAAAATACGTCGATGTTGGTGTCACTTCAGACCACACTTTAAATAGCACTGACCCTAGTACTGGTTGTACTTTACACCAGGGGCAGTATTATGCATAGGGCCCCGGGGGCAGTATCGTGCATCGTGCCCCGGGGGTACAACCGGCATATGCGCCAATCTGTGTGCCCCCGGGGCACTATGGCATTGCAGAAGGGGTTTCAGTTACTGGTTACTCTTTTTCTGATGCTCCTTCTATTTTTGCAAGCACCAAGGTCTGATATAGCACAAATGCACGTCTTTGTGTGCCACTAACTACGTGCAGTGTCCCGTTTCATTACTTAGATGAACACATATCCAAAGATATTTACGGGATGCTTATTACAAGCTTGGTACCAAGGGATGCGACTGTGGAGTCAGCGGCCAGGGCGGCTGACTCCGGAGCACTGTAAATTCTTTTATTGTATAGTTAGTAAAAACCGTTACAATACGAAATGCAATATTATTTTAAAATATGTGGGAAAATACATTCTTATACAAGTGTTAAAACAACGATTAATTAAAATGGTAATTAACCCCGGAGCACTGGGCTCATGGTTCGATTCCAAGCTCCAGCAGCAGCTCAGCGCCTCTTTAGGGTGAGTAGTTAGCGCTTTACCAATACTGGATTTAGGAGTGTGTACACTCCACAACCACGCTGCGGCCGGCACAAGATTTCTATCTGGGCATCGAGCAATCTTTTAATTACAAGTAATTTGTCTGAGCATTTCTTATGGAGGCAAGCAGCAAAAGGGAATACATAATTAGCCTGTGTACTGCGTCCTCATTGAAGTCACCGTTCAGATATGCTATCAGAAGGGCTGTGCAGTTCATAAAGTGCACGCTCTCATGCCAGGCACATTACACAGTCTGCTGCGAGCCAGAAGACGCTATTAGTTTCACATCATAAAGTGCCATTTAACGAATTGGTCTACTGGAGAAAACCTCTTAAGAGCCACTGCTAACCGAGCTTGCTAGCATTTTATTAACTTTTAAACCTTTGTAATTCATCAAATGGTTTTTAAGAGCCTTATTTTACCTTGGGCAAGAGAGCAGACTCCGAACACAGCATAAAAGAAGAAAGCAAAAACTTGCATTCCGAACACAAAATTATGGGACTAATCAGATAACACTGTGGAAGAATGAACAATGAGAAAATAGAGTTTTGAAGGAAAATAAATCTATAAGAGCTGCTTCCTGCATGACGAAGAGGGCAATAATTCATTCACTCCAACCACCACAGTCCTACTAGGCCCCAGGCATGCCTGCCTGCAAAGGAGGACTAACGTGGATAACACAGGGATGACCATTTAGGCCTTCAGGGTGCGCCATTAAGCATGAACTCAAGAGTATTGGAATTGGATTTAAATAGCACTTCTTACCCCTACAAGGTGTTGAGAGGTTTTACAGAAAGGAGTCCGCCCGTCTGGAAAGCAGGGTTACTGGTTAATGCAGTAGTTATTGAATAAGGTTCATTCTTAGGGAGCAACCAGGGACGTCAGACTTTCTCACAGTATAAGCAAAGTGAAGAACAAAGGAACATTCACTTTTTTTTTTTAATAGGGTGCATAAGGAGAGCAAAACACTTTTCGAACGCGGAGTATATGTTGATTTGAGAATAATCCTGCAACGCTCGATAGAACTAGCAACAGCATAGGATACCTGCTCTCTGCATTACAACTAGTACCAGCATCAAATACTTTGCAATGTGCTTTAGAGCTGGTACCAGAAAGAGATACTCACTATGTATCAGATTATTTCAGGATCAAATGCCCGAAAATTGTGCATTAGAAGTAGAACCAACTAGCAAGCATCAGTAATACCCAAGGAGCGGTGCTGGTTGTAGGGGTGGAAAGGCTCCCCGTGGAGGGACTATGTACCTGATAAGTTATAACCTCAGTCTCGGGCCGAGCTGAGCCGAGAGTTTATAACTTAATCAGGTATTGTTACAAGTCAGTCACGGGATTTGAGCTTGGGAAACAGGGTTGTTTGTGAGCACTAACATTTCAAAGTTTGCCAGTCAGTGTTTTTGCAGCTTTCACCCCTGTTGGCTTTTCACAACAACTGCATACTTAATTCAGTGTAAATGGTTCCTGGACACGCACAATTCAAAGGAAGGTGACAAGAAGGAAAGCATGTCATTCAAGGTGGGCTTGTGGACAGCGCTGGCGGTGTATGATGCCAGAGTGTTGTAACTGTAAGAGCCATTGCCAAAGGTTTAACAACCCCAAGGGGGCCTATCATAAAAGAATCACCTGTTTCTAGTGTATGTATGGTGTGTGCAGCGCTCCAGCCTCCTGGTGGTGGTGCATCATATGCTAGCAGTTGTATGGCAGACTTTAGCTTGCTAAGGGTTTATCTTTCTATTTTACTGCATCAGAACCTTCCACATGCGCCCTTGTGTGTGAGATAGTACATTTAAAGGCTTATTGGCAGTTCACAGTAATTCCGTGGTGGCTTCACAGAATGGGGGAGCTGGATTACTGTTCCCCCCAAATTGGTCTTGCTGTAGAGTTTTGGATCACCTGAAGACAGGGCATGCTGTATAATGTTAGTCTTTGAAAGTGTGTTTGTGTAAATGCAGTTTGTGTTGACATACCCTGATGGGTCATGTTCGTGCTATATATAATCTTTCAAATAAAATATAAAATAAAATAATTCTACAGCATGCCCACTCAGCTTGTGCATCTCTGATACACACACTATCACTCCAGTAAGCTTCTTATAGACAAACTAGGCGCCAACCTGTTATAAGTGGAGACTGAATGCTTCTTACGTCTACTGACAGATATAATATGAGTGAAAACTGAATTCCCCTCAGTCCAGAGGTGGGGATGTTATTGATGGGGACTGAACTTCTCTCATGTCACAGGGTGGGCCTTACCCCTCCTAACTCCCTACAGGCAGACATGCTATGCATGTGGACTAAACTCTTCCCAACCACAGAGGTGGAGATGCCATTGGTGAAGGCTGAACACTTGTTCTCTCTACAGGAACTTTTTGATAGATGAACCCGAAGTCTTCTCAGCTTTAGAGGTGGGAATGTTCTGGGTGTGCAAGGGAGCACATAGAGGAAACATCAGCGCCCAGGAGGGCTTGCAGAATGATTTGGGTTTCCCGCCTCCTGTGGAACCCTGGAGGCCAGTTTGGACGATCACTGGGGCCTTTCCATGGATTCTTTTTTTTTCCAAGTATAACTTTTATTTGCATAATCATATTCATGGTACCAATACTGACAGAGTTAGTAACAACACAATATTTAAACAGGAAAACATCTCTTGTGGCCCCCCTCACCTCCCTCAGGCGGCCTCTCCAAGGAGGTAGGCAAACAAATGTGCGTTCTCTGCTGTCTCTCCCTGTCCCTCACCACCCTGTGTCTAGCCTAGTAACGAAGACTTCTTCCCGCGGGGCTCTGTCCTGATCTGCCACTCCATGTGCTCCCAATTCCCATTTACAAAACAGACACAAAAAAAGCAATTACAGCCACTGTGCGAGTGTGCGTCCAATCAATAATGCAGAGAGCGTGAACCGCCGCAGAATAGATAACCACTTGTCTTTCATCTTCTGGGCTGAATGCTAGTATTTGGTTGTAGTTGTAGGAGGTGAATGATGATATGACCTGACTACTACTTTGAGTGAGTGCTGTATCGGGATCTAGAATAACTGCCAGTCTTTCCTCATTAGAACACAGTTTGATGATTTGGCTCAATATGATGGGTGTGGGGGCGCCTGGAAGCAGAGGTTTTTTTTTTTGGGTGTCATGGAATAAACGTTTTTTCGACTTTTGCAGAGCTCATGGCTTTCAGCAATTCTGTAGCTTGAAGGTGGCGTCCAAGTTCTTGGTGTTGATTGTGAGTGCCTTAACAACAAAGCACATTTGGGTGGGATGGGAATGGGATTAGGTGAATTGGTTGTGGTCTGGAGTGTGTGTAAGTATATATTGAAATAAAAATGTGATTTTATGAGGCAGGGAGGAATCTCAGGACTGTGCATTTTATTAAAACTGTACAAGTGCTTTGTTTTTGCAGCTGTATATTTTATAGAGTGCTGCTGCGCCGCGCGTCTCGTTTCAGTTACTTCAGAGAGGTCAGAGCCTAGAGGACGACTAGTTGGCGTCACACGCACCATCCATACCATGCAACAAACAAGTCCTGTGACTCATGTCCACCTCCGTCGTCCACTGCCACCAGGGCCTGTCTGGTCAAGTTAGCGCTGGAGAAGCAAGCTGCTTGCTTCTTTACTTTCTCGGGGGGCTGGGCGGGCAGAAATTAAAAGCGTCATCGTCACTGACTCACCTCACTCAGGCGGCGCCGGCGGCCCTGCTGTCCACCAGTGTCTGCTGTGCCACTGCTGCTGGGGTCGGACGGGTCACGGTCGGACCGGTGGGCGACACAGGGGGGTCGGGCTAGGCCTAGGCGGCGCCGGGCTAGTAGCCAGGCAGTCCACTAGAATAAAGTTAATTTATGGGCCTGGCGGGACGTGCGCACCGACTGGCTGCAGGCTGCTCGCTCCTCTCGTCACTCACGCGCACTACTAAATTGCCAATGCGCATGCGGGAGGAGGAGAAATGACACCAGCCGCACCCTAGGCGCGCCGCGCGCAGACGCGGCAGAGGAGGGAGGGGGCAGGCATAATTCTGCGCGCTGCGCACAGGCACCTCCCCCCTCCTCCTCTATTCTCTATTTGTTTATGTTAGTAGGCGGCTAACAGTACGGACCCGACTTAGTGTCAGTGAGTGCACAGCACACATACAATCAGGCTTGCAGCGCTTGGGGGGGGGGGGGGGGGGGGTCCGTTCGTGCAGGCCTGCTGCCTGCATGCAAATTATAAGCGAGTGCGTGCCGGGCTGCCGGCCGGCCCTGCCCTGATTTCAACAAAGCCTGTGAGACTGAGTGACCACACGCTGTGCCGCCGCGGGGGCAAAACCGGCCCCCAGACACAAAACCGGCCCCCTTTTCGGAAAAACCGGACCCCAAAACCCTCCAGCCGACCGGGGGATTGCCCGGTGCCCGGAAGCGCCAGTCCGGGCCTGATTGGCATAGCCAATTGGTCTCGCATTTGTGACCTTATAAATGTTTAGCCAGAGCTATTGCCTTTGCTAATGTTTTAAAGCTATGTTGAAGAGCAGGGTGTCTGCTGTGTAGTATGATGAAAAGGTACAATAACATCGTTTTATAAGCATTTTTCTAAACTTATATATAACCACATTATGTACTACTGAACGACTGTACTAAACACGCATTTGCAATGCAATAGGTCTCGCATTTATCCAAGTTTGAGCTATTGGCATTGTAAATGACCATGCATTTTATTTATGTTTTGGTTTTTAAAACATAAATCAAAGGCATTGTCATTTGCAATGCTAATGGCTAAAACTCTCGCAAATGCGAGACTTATTGCATTCCAAATGCGTGTTAAGTGTCTGGAGCTGTACAAAGTGCCATTCACAAATTAAAAAGTAAACCAGGAGAGAAGGACTGGAGGGGAGGGGTGATTGGGTGAAAACAAGTGCTTGTGTTTTTAGCTGATCCTTGTTAGTTTGCAAGCAATTAACGAGGATCAGCTGAAAACAAAAGCGCTATTTAAAGAAAGACACAACTTAGTCCCCCATGTAGAGTTATTATATTGGGGGCTGCTTACCTTACCCGCAACCTGGGGAAGTTCACAGAACCTTCCTTTTGCTCCTCCCCCGCATCCATGGCCAAGCTGCGAACCTCAAAGTGACGAAGGCAGGTGTTGAGCAGGAGCACTGGCTGCAACCGGAGTTGAGGTAGCACCTTTGTGTGCTGCAGCCTGCAGAGGTTGTGAGGGCTGCCCAATTATTGAAAAAGACCCCCCAACAAAATAAAGATGACACTGCGTCCAATGAAGAAAAAAAATAAGCTCTCACGTCATCGTTCGGCCAAAAGTCTTATCAGACACTTTAAATTCCTCACACGTGTCCATACACTAGTCCCTTTCAGCAGAGGGACTCCCAGCATTCAGTCTGGATTATTCATCCCACACAACACTAAACCCGTGAAGTGGGCCACCGGTCCACTAGGAGTTCAGGCGCGGTCTTGAGTCACGCACTGATTATTACCTGGACTTGCATTGGACATTCGCCCTTTCACGTCTTGCACTGCAGGTCATGAAGACCAATGCACCAGGCATTTAAATCCATCTTTAACTTCAGTATCATAAAGTAAGTGGGACGTCTTGACCTTTCGCATATTCTGCAGACCAATTCGATTTTCTCATTTTCACTCTGGCCTAAATTCCTTCTCTACGGAGGCTTTATAAGTCCATTTTTAAACTCACTTTGCACTTGTCAATCTTTCCTTTACAGTGCTTTCTATTTTCGCACTTAATTAGCTGCCTTTCTTGACAGTGGCAATTCCTTGACTGGGCCCCGAGATGTTGCTGTGATACACACAGTAAACAAGGTCTTGAAAGCTCACGCCCCGCTGAGGCAGGTGAAGTGCACAGAATAGACACCAGCCTGTGAAATCACCTAGGAAACAGATAAACACAGGTTTATGTAGAATTTAACTTGTCGGGGTTACTGTTCATACTGTCCCTATATGTCTCATGCAACCAGGAGCTGTCACCCAGCTGCTATATTTTGTGGACAATTTGCTCCTCACGCAAATTCCAATGGATCACGTGAAAGTTTACATTCAAACTCATCTTTACTGTCAGGAGAAGGGTAGTTTTAATATACATTGGAAATGTAAAGAAACAGGTTTGTAATTTCAGCTGAGGTACAGTTTAAAAAAAAATAATAATAATAAAAAAAAGGAACACGTCCCTGGGTGAGCTTGAACCACCAACCATTCAGTTATCAGCCGAACGCACAAACCGATTGAGCCTCAGAGACTGCGTGTTAAAGTAAAGTAAAGTCCACATTTGTAAAGCGCACAATCACCCGTAAGGGTCTCTAGGCGCTGGGGGGGCGTCGGTAAGATTAAGCGAGCTATTGCCCAGAGTCACATGGTGCTGGGCTGACCTGCCGCCGGAGCCGGGGATCGAACGTTCTTTGCGGTCATGAGAGAACTGTGTGTGGTTTAGTATCACATTGTGTGCATGTGAGACTCGGAGACCCACACCTCTAATAGGAAATGGACAACTTGAATAGCCCTGACAGCATAGACGTGAGTAAAGTCCCAGAACTAGCTGAGGCAGATGCATGGGCCTCAAGCCGCTATACTGTGATCTTGACTCGGTCTGAGACTTACATTTACTTTGAACGGACCCAGAGTTCGAGTGAATTATCCATGTTTATTCTGAAAGTCTGCCCTGGATCTCGCCCTCTGGAGTGCACAAATGGACCTTCCCGCTGGGTGGGGGGGTTGGTGGGACTAGGAAGGGCCGGAGCCTCTCCTGCTTTGGCTAGAAGTCTGCCCGCCTGCGGCGCTCTGACCTGGCCCTGGCTGCACCCGCGGGCAGAAGGGTGTAAGGAACCCCACAGATGGGAGTGAGAAGAAAGAAACCATCTTATCACCGATGTTGACATCCTGGGGTGGGCGCTCCTTCCTTGGGACAAGCTTGGACACGAGTCCCCCATTGCCTCGGGTCCAAAGCAGCTCAGGCCGGGAGAAGCTTCCCCGGTGAGTTTTTAAGAATGACCCTGGACGTGAACCGAGGCGAGCTGGGGCCTGTTATGTCACCCTCACCCGTCAGAAAAGAAGCACTTCAACAAAAGCTCCAGAATATGCAGATACAAGGCTGTTCAACAACACAGCAGAATGGCTACAGTTTCAGACTTTGAAGCTGCGAAACCTGGTTCGAGTCTCGGCACCGCCATTCAAGCATCCTGTGATTCTGAACAAATCACTTCCCTCCCAGTGCCTAAAAATTAACGTGCCCGTCTTTAATGCAACTAGGGCTTGGGCAATGGACACTCATGGCTTCCGCTCGAGTTAACGCTATATAACACAGCAAAAGTAACAAGTAGCATGCGTTGCCCAGCTCCTGCCAGAGCCTTGCGCATGCGCCTTGAGGCGCTGCCATGTTTACATCAGGCAAAAATGCAGAGACAAAAAAAAAAAAAAAGTGCGATCTGGCGAGCAAAAACAGTAATTAGGCACCGCTGCTTCCGGACTACACGGAAATCAGTTACAGATCGAGAGCCAGTAAAAAGCCAGCTAACAGGAGCTGTGCTAACATTCAACAAATGGCAAGTAGCAGGAGAAAGAACTCGGCAATAGGCGGACTTCCACCCACCCACCGCATGCGCTGACTTTTACGAGACCTAAAAATCTGTTAACGTAAACAATGCCTGCTGATTTTTTGTCCTTGAAATTCTGGCAACTTCTTTCTGCTTGTTCTAATGTTGGTTTGTTATATATATTTGTAGGTCTCGCCTGAGCCAGCGCATGCGCTGTCTGAGACATTTAGTAAACAGGCTTTTAAAAGTCCTACCAAAAGCTGGCTGGCCTAGAGCGTGCGGTTACGCGCACAATGACGAGCAGAGGCACCATATGGCTTTCCTCTCTCGTCATGATGCATGCACATCGCACACCACTCGCCAGCCTGCTTTCACTTTTCCCCATCGCGTGCCCCTCCCCCGCCGCGTCTCACGTTAATGGTAAACATATGTTAAATGTGCTGCTTTCACTTTCGGGAGTAACACTTTTGAAACCGGGCTTGGTATTTTAGTCCTGGATTAGTAGTAATCTGACATAAATGCCAACAATCCCACTTTAGCAGGGAAACTCCTGATTTGCCCTTACATCCTGCTTCAGTGTTACAGACTACACGCTGCTGGCCTTTTGCTTCCACCGATTGTCCAGAGGCCTGAAATGTCGTAGTAAGCACGCTGCGTCTTGCGTGCAACTTCTTCCGAATATCACTTTCGGACCTTTACAAGGCAAGCATTTAAAAACATAGTAAGACAAAAGTTTGAGAAATAAACAGTATTCATTGCAAGGCTCAGCACCTGCAGTATGGTGCCCTGGGTCCCATGTCTACAGAGAAAACATAGCACTCTAGTTTTTAAAGAGCTTGGCGCTGTGCTATGTCCTGTTCCTAAGTAACGAAACGAGTGCAGGTTTCACACCACGGTCCTGTGGGTTACCAAGCTGCGATCCTTGCGTAAGGAACATATATAGCACATTTTTCACACTGAGACTGTCACTTTGCTACGGGGGTGGCACATGTTTTCCTGTTTTAGTGCTATGGTATGTGCAGAAGATACACCTCCAACATAAATTCTTCTGGATGTTTGTGACTTTGCTGCACTATGTGCGTAAGGAACGCCAGTGGCGCAGCGTTTGTCTAGGGTCGTTGTTGTCCGCGGCAGGCCGCCGTCCGAGCTCTGAGGCCATGGGTCCTGCTGAGGCCCCTCTGCTCCCTCTGGCCCTGGACCCTGCAAAGCACGACCCGGAGCCCTGGCCCACATGTTCCGGTTGTGAGTATCTCCTTCCCAGCAGTGCCCCCCACCCCCGTACCCCATTCACTTTGACCATTGCTTCTGCCCCTCCTCTTTACTTTATGTTACTTGATGCAATTGCTGTTTGACAAAAAGAGAGTTTGATAGGAGATGAAGCAGAGCACTAATAACAGTGGGCCACAATCACACATTGCATAAAACACAATTTCCTGCCACTGGGATGCTTTTGTGTTTTTTTACTGTTCTGGGTTTTTGCTCTCTAGCAGTACGTGGATAGAATATTGTGCCTCTGTTTCTGTACGTTATTTTCAAACAGACAAGGGGGACCCGAAATAATGGCCTAGGACCAGGGGTAACAATTCTATTTCAAGGGACAAAGGTCCTAAGCAAATAATAATGTACACAAAATAATTAGCATATAACCAACGATGGGTTACTATAGCCATCCAGTGTCCAGCCGGACCATGGAGTTTTATTTTTACAATGGAGAAAATAAAGTCAGAAATACTTAGAACAGCATAAATAGTGAGGCACAAGCCTGTACCTTTAAAGAGCTGGGGAGTGTGGGGGAATGGGGTAACAATACAGACAATCGAACCAAAACAGAAATACAGGCAAAGACTTTGAGCATTGGCCACCTGCATTCAGTTTTAAATAACAGCAAGTTTTGACCAAAAATAGATACCACAACAGCTAAGCACAATGGACATTTGTGGTTCTAATTAGAAATGTCGACGTTTCGATCCCTTGCTCATGGTAAACTGGGATCATCATCAGGACTAGAAAATAACATTTACCTGGTTCAGAACATGTTTGTGCCTGTCAGGATAATAACAAGGAGAAAAAAAGGGAAGAAATATGGCCTATAAGAAACAATGACAAACATTTGACAAAAAAGTTACAGTAGGGCAGTGAATTTAAGGCATAAACACATCTAATTCTCTTTCAGACATTCGTGGGCAAGCAAGGATGAATGGTGTGTGGAGTCTGCAATTGGAACACACGGTACTGATTGTGACTAATATCGGCGTGGAGCCGGATGTGCCGGATGTGTGGGGTGAAGCGAATTGAGGCGTCAAGCGTCTAAGTCCCGTTGGCTTAGGTCGCAAAGGGATCTTAAGTAAGGATGACTAGGCACGAGTGGCGATGACTAATTGAAAGTGTTGGGCTCGGTGAAAGAGGATTGTGGTAAACAGGCACACGGGTGAGAGTTACCGAGGGTGATAGTCTAATTGCCAAATAGGCGTTATTGAGACCGCAGCAATGTGAATGCCTTTTCGGGCGTACGACGGTGCCTCAGTGAATGTGGCGAGACGTAACCATAACGCACTTACCAGTCGGCAGAAGTATCAAAAATTGAGTTTGTGACTTCGGAATAAGATCGCCACAGCTGAAAAGGGAAATTAAATTAAAATTATAAGAATCATCCACGGAGTGGCTGCGAAAGAAAGTGAGCCGCAGTGAACCGGCGCATGGGAGCGCATACCTCTGTAAGTAGCGATAACAACATGAATGGTTGTCCAGGAGGTAATGATGGGAGAGGGCGGCCGCCGCTCTCCTCAGTACGCTCCTGTATCCAAGGTTGGGGATTGTTTGAGTGCTGTACTGGATTAGGTATAAGTAAGTGAGCGGATAAGTCTCTTAAAATAATAAGAGGAAACTGGACAGATAGGGGCCGTGCACGGGCTGGGATTAGGGCTTACCTTAGGGTTGCGTGATGGCTGGAATCAGGAGATAGCAGCGATGTGCCGTGAGGTTCCTGGCGTGATAGCAGGTACTCGAGAGTGTTCAAAGATCACTGATTCAAGTAGGGCTAAACAGGGTGCCATTTTGGATGAGTCACATGGTCGGGAGAAAGAGAGGAAGGACTATTGTGCACTATGTGAACTGGGGCAGCCATATTGGAATGGTGTGAGTAAGTGAAGGGTCGTGGAGCAGGGGTGATACTGGTGAAGTGCCTGGCGCGCGATTTGAACTCTCATTAATGTGTATCACATTTGGACAGTGTACCTTGATCATTACATTTAGAGAAGCAATTGCGGAAGCAATAGATATGGTAACAGTCTGGGTGACAAATAACAGAAACCAATGTACATACATTTACAAAATTAAAAGACATAAATGTAATGGTGATCTGAACTAATGAACACCTTTTGTTGGGCGATTTTGCCAGAAACTGATTAAAAAGTCAGGAGTAAGAGTCTTAGTGTTTTGAAATACTTATAGCAACGTGGCCCAATTCTCGTTTCGGTTCAAGCCATTTCTGATTGAGTCAAACAGGATTATGGATTTTAGTTCCTCACAGATTAGTAGTTGCGCCATATTGCCTCCTCTTTGTGGCAATTTGAGTGCTTTCAAGACAGTCCACCGGATATCGTCTTCATTATGGTTGGCATCCGTGAAGTGGTCGACCAGTGGAGCGTTGGGCGTTTTGCACCTGATTCGACTTCTACGTTGCCCAATTCTGGTTTTCACCTTCTGCGTGGTTTGACCAATATAAACTTTCAGACAGGGACAATGAATTAAGTAGATCACATTGCAGGTGTTATAATTAGTGAATTTACGGCAGTTAACAGTGATGTTATTGAAAGTGAGGAATTATCTGAAGTGATGGTAAATGATAAATCAGAGCAGTTATTATTTAGCTAATGGAGAAATTGGTGTAAGGTACTGATGTCATGTTTCCAGATGATGAAAATATCATCGATGTATCTCCGCCATAAGGCAATGCCAGGAAAGAAAGGGTTGGTATGGCAAAGAATGGAGCCTGTCTCTAATTGGTCCATGAACAGAATGGCCAGGTTCGGCGCGAAAATTGCGCCCATGGAGGTCCCTTTGATTTGTTGGTAAAAAAGGTTATCAAAAATGAAGAAATTTCTTGTAAGGCAGAGTTCAAGGAGTTTGAGAATGAATAGTGTTGGGTCACTACCAACACTCCCTTCCGCCCCTCTTCCACCTTCTCACCAACTGGGACTATTTTACCGGCCGAAATCTTAACCTTTGAGAAGCTAGTACTGAAAGATCTATCCACCCTGGAGAACAAAAGAAGGTTTATCCCTTACAACATATCCCTTCAAGAGAAACAAGCTATAAATATGCTCAAAAGCAATGACTCCCTGATCATCAAAAGCGCCAATAAAGGCGGCGGCATAGTCCTTCAGGAAATAGACAACTACAAGGCAGAAATCTTGCGCCAATTGGGAAACTCTGAACACTATCAAAGACTCCCCAGCAATCCAACTAAAGATATACAAGCAACTATACGCAAACTTACCACTGAAGCTGTCAATGACGGCTTCTTGAGTAAAAAAGAATTTAATTTTCTAAACATCAAATCACCACGCACACCGGTCATCTACACCCTCCCTAAAGTCCATAAAAACACCACCAACCCACCTGGACGACCAATCGTATCAGCTTGCGGCTCAATCCTGGAGCCTCTTGGCTCCTATGTTGATTTTTTTATCAAGGATTTTGTACCCACCACTGCCTGCTATGTTAGGGATAGCATGGCTATGATAAATCGTATTGAGCACTATCCCTTTGACCCCACATCTGATACCCTGTGCACGATGGACGTCTAGTCTCTATACACAAATATTCCCCAGACAGCTGCCCTACTGGTCATACAGAAAGTACTCGACACACGTCCCCGTCCCAACTCGGTCCCAACACTATTCATTCTCCAACTCCTTGAACTCTGCCTTACAAGAAATGTCTTCATTTTTTATAACCTTTTTTACCAACAAATCAAAGGGACCTCCATGGGCGCAATTTTCGCGCCGAACCTGGCCATTCTGTTCATGGACCAATTAGAGACAGGCTCCATTCTCCATACCTCTTCCATCTTCCATCTTTTAATTAGTTAAACTGCACAATGTCTAAAGAATAAAGTGATTAATGACGTGCATCTTCAACCTTATAGTATATTTATATTTTATTGGTTTTGTTCTCTTCTCTCTTTTTCACTGCACTCAAATGCACTTACATTACATTTTTGTTTGGACACTCCTCTTTCAAGGCTTGATGACCACCGATGACGATAATAGGGCTACACTGGTGAGTACCAACCAGTGAATCCCGTTGGTGGTGCGCCCGTTAGGGGTCATCTTGCCTTTCTCACACTTTTTTAGGCACAGTAAGCCTTGACTGTTGTTCTTTTGACTGTCATTATGGCATGGTGTTGCTTTTAAAGTTGGCCTGGAAATAGTGCACTCTCTACCCCGATTAATATTAAATGTGGGGAGATAAAATAACAGATTGATTCTGACAAGATGTGCACATGTTGAAATAAGAATAGGCCAAGAAGGACCTGGTCATTTTGTTGATATGATCCATTCTTTGCCATACCAACCCTTTCTTTCCTGGCATTTTGCCTTATCATCTGGAAACATGACATCAGTACATTACACCAATTTCTCCATTGGCTAAATAATGAGTGCTCTGGTTTATCATTTACCATCACTTCAGATAATTCCTCCATTGCCTTTCTTGACCTAACCATCTTTCACTCGGAGGGAGAATTTCTGACACAACTGTATAGAAAACCCACAGAACGTAATACAGTTTTGAGCTATGACAGCAATCACCTGAGAGCCATCAATGATCACTCCCCTACTCCCAATTTTTGAGAATCAGGCGCAACTGTTCCTCTAAAGAGGATTACTTTAAAGAAGCCTCCATTCTTTCATCCAAACTCAAAGATTGAGGTTATCCAAAGCGGATAGTCAAAAACGCCTCCAAAAGGGCATGGTACTGTCCGCGCGACATCCTGCTGACCCCCCAAAACTGATCTGGAAAGGATAGCTTGAGTTACCACCTTTTCGCCAGTATCTAACCAAGTCCGCAAAATGATAATAAAAGCACTGCCCAATCATCAATGCAGGTAACCTCAGTATTGAAAAACCCGTGTTCGCATTCCGTAAGAGCCGGAATTTTAAAGACCATCTGGTTAGAGCAGCCCTACCCAATACTGAACCCAATACCACACTCGACTGTCTGGGGTTTAGCACCTATGGTGGGACATGTAAAATGCGGCTGTTGTAATGTTTGTCCATTCACCATTGAAGGAAAAAGTGTCACTTTCAATAACATCACTGTTAACTGCCGTACATTCACCAACTGTAACACCTGCAATGTGATCTACTTAATTCATTGTCCCTGTCTGAAAGTTTATATTGAGCAAACCACGCAGAAGGTGAAAACCAGAATTGGGCAACATAGAAGTCGAATCAGGTGCAAAACGCCCAACGCTCCACTGGTCGAGCACTTGACGGATGCCAACCACAATGAAGACGATATCCGGTGGACTGTCTTGAAAGCACTCAAATTGCCACAAAGAGGAGGCAATATGGCGCAACTACTAAACCGTGAGGAACTAAAATCCATAATACTTTTTGACTCAATCAGAAATGGCTTGAAACGAAGATTGGGCCACGTTGCTATAAGTATTTTAAAACACTAAGACTCTTACACCTGACTTTTTAATTAGTTTCTGGCAAAATATCCCAACAAAAGATGTTCATTAGTTCAGATCACCATTACATTTATGTCTTTTAATTTTGTAAATTTATGTACATTGGTTTCTGTTATTTGTCACCCAGACTGTTACCATATCTATTGCTTCCGCAATTGCTTCTCTAAATGTAATGATCAAGGTACACTGTTCAAATGTGATACACATTAATGAGAGTTCAAATCACACGCCAGGCACTTCACCAGTATCACCCCTGCTCCACGACCCTTCACTTACTCACACCATTCCAATATGGCTGCCCCAGTACACATCGAGTGCACGATAGTCCTTCCTCTCTTTCTCCCGACCATGTGACTCATCCAAAATGGCGCCCTGTTTAGCCCTACTTGAATCAGTGATCTTTGAACACTCTCGAGTACCTGCTATCACGCCAGGAACCTCACGGCACATCGCTGCGGTCTCCTGATTCCAGCCATCACGCAACCCTAAGGTAAGCCCTTATCCCAGCCCATGCACGGCCCCCATCTGTCCAGTTTCCTCTTATTATTTTAAGAGACTTATCCGCTCACTTACTTCACTTTCAGGAGCAAGCCCTAAACCTAATCCGGTACGGCACTCAAACATTCCCCAACCTTGGATACAGGAGCGTATGGAGGAGAGCGGCGGCCGCCCTCTCCCTCCATTACCTCCAGGATAACCATTCATGTTGTTATCGCTACTTACAGAGGTATGCACTCCCATGCGCCGGTTCACTGCGGCTCACTTTCTTTCACAGCCACGCCCTGGATGATTCTTTTAATTTTAATTTAATTTCCCTTTTCAGCTGTGGCGATCTTATTCCGAAGTCACAAACTCCATTTTTGATACTTCTACCGACTGGTAAGCGCGTTATAGTTACGTTTCGCCACATTCACTGCGGCACCATCGTACGCCCTAAAAGGCATTCACATTGCTGCGGTCTCAATAACGCCCATTAGGCACACCCTCGGTAACTTTCACCCGTGTGCCCGTTTACCACAATCCTCTTTCGCCGAGCCCAACACTTTCAATTAGTCATCACCACTCGTGCTTAGTCATACTTACTTAAGATCCCTTTGCGACCTAAGCCAACGGGACTTGGCTTGACGCCTCAATTCACTTCACCCCACACATCCTGCGGCACATCCGGCTCCACGCCGTTATTAGTCACAATCAGTACTGTGTGTTCCAATCCCGGACTCCACACACCATTCATCCTTGCTTGCCCACGAATGTCTGAAAGAGAATTAGATGTGTTTATGCCTTAAATTCGCTGCCCTACTGTAACTTTTTTGTCAAATGTTTGTCATTGTTTCTTATAGGCCATATTTCTTCCCTTTTTTCTCTCCTTGTTTTTATCCTGACAGGCACAAACATGTTCTGAACCAGGCAAATGTTATTTTCTAGTCCTGATGATGATCCCAGTTTACCATGAGCAAGGGATCAAAACGTCGACATTTCTAAATAGAACCACAAATGTCCATTGTGCTTAACTGTTGTGGTATCTATTTTTGGTCAAAACTTGCTGTTATTTAAAACTGAATGCAGGTGGCCAATGCTCAAAGTCTTTGCCTGTATTTCTGTTTTGGTTCGATTGTCTGTATTGTTACCCCATTCCCCCACACTTCCCGGTTCTTTAAAGGTACAGGCTTGTGCCTCACTATTTATGCTGTTCTAAGTATTGGTACAGGCTTGTGCCTCACTATTTATGCTGTTCTAAGTATTTCTGACTTTATTTTCTCCATTGTAAAAATAAAACTCCATTGTCCGGCTGGACACTGGATGGCTAGAGTAACCCATCGTTGGTTATATTCTAATTATTTTGTGTACATTATTTGCTTAGGACCTTTGTTCCTTGAAATAGAGCTGTTTCTGTATGGCCAGTACACATCTTCTACGATTGTGCGCTCCCTAATACCTCGTTGAGTGCAGAGACTTCCTGAGATCAGGTCTTAGCAAATTTGAATACTTAGAAGATAGCTCAAAGGGTTAATGTTCGTGCTGGAGAGTTCTGTATGTTCTATACTCATCATAGGGGCAGTTCTTGTATGAGAGGTTAAAGTTATTCACGCTTCTATTGCAGAGGTGTGAGCTCACATATCACAAACAGTCAGAGTAGGATAGCTCAGTGGGTAATACTTTGTTCTGTCGTAATGACTTTGTGTCACCTGCAGCGCATACTCTTGAATTCTGGGAGTCACTGCTTTGATGATGGCAATCTACTCTACTTTACTGTGTCCCAGGGAGTAAGCAGAAAGATGTTGGTCAATCACTCCCCGGGGTACAATATATTCAGTCCTCATTAACTGGCCATTCTCTTCACCACAAATGTGTGGTAATTACCACTGGCTGAGATTAATTAAGCGTTCTATCCACCACTCCCTGGAAACTTTATTGCGAGTCCCTAAGTGCGCCGCTATGCCCAGATGCAGGCCAGTGTTCACCGGGCCACTGGAACCAAGCTGCACATGGCCGAGACACCAAGAGGCAACAAGCATTGGCATAGACAATAGGCCTCGCCTTTGGGATCTTATAAGTGTTTAACCATGCAACAGTTAATGTTGTTGCACCAAGGACATTGTGCTGCATAACTAAATACTTATAAGATCCCAAAAACGAGAACTATTGGCTATGCCAATGTTTGTTTTTGTTGGGGGGGTGAATGTTGGGAAATAGATGGGAGTTTTACCTAGTGGCTGTTCCCACTCATAGGAATGGTCAGGCAAAATAACTGTAAACTCCAAATAAACAAAATTTTACTCAAGTGTGGAAAAAATATTTTGTTAGTTTCTTTATGGAAACCATCTCAATATACAAGATGCGGAGAAGCCTAGTGCAAAATATAAACACAGCGTCTGCCACAGAAAACATCACCCAATTAAGAAAAAAAGAAACACTTGTGCACATTGAAATAAAAAAAAATGTAAAAAGGCTCAATGCAAATTGTAAAGAAGAAGCCCCCTCACGAGCGAGGGACACTGGTGTCACCTGCCAAATGATAATGGAGCATGACCACGTCTCAAAGATGATAACAACAACCAATACTAAGTAAAATCCAGGGAGAATGCGACAAAATGTAGAAACCAAAATTGTCATACAAAAAACAAGATTTATTAGCAGTACTGTACATACAAATTACTTAATTTATCAAGGGATGCATCACATGGCAGATAAGACAAACATAAAAATATATTATGTGCTGCTAACATCCAAAAATACAAATTTTTAAATTTATTTTAGGCCATTTCGGGTCAAAACATAAACTCTCAAATTAAATAAGTGAAAATTATTTCATCCCCACATATGGTGATCTCAACAGTAAACAAGCATTTACAATGCAATAGGTCTCGCAGCATTTAATTTAGAGCTTTTAACATTACCCAACATGCAGGCTTTTAAAGGAATATCGGGCTTGAATGTCCTCTGCTGGTAAGGATGCACAAAATGAACGTGCATCTATCTGCCTGGAGAACGGAGCGGTTACAATATATCACGTACATTGTATTTTTGTGTACTTAATTGTTTTGTATGCAACTTTCGTATGACTTAAACCATCCCCCAGATGCATATTTTTTTTATCACTTGACCCATTCATTTTAACATTGAAGCCGTTCGACATTACCTGCCCTCAAGCCCATTTTTGAAAGCGCCCCATCCGCCTTACACTTGGGAATACTTGTAAGGGGCGCGCGACCGGCTCCGATCGCTTTCGCTATCCCCACCGGAAGTCAGGCAATGTCGCCTGTGACGGGGGCGGGGCCGCGTCAGGACCGGAAGAGGAGGCATGCGTATCGCGGCCCGGGGCTCCTGTGAGCAGTGGAGAACCCCGGGCCCGCCAGCAGGAGGTTGCGCGACTGTTGCGGGGCTCCCTTGACCAAGAGGGAGCCCCGTGAAAGGAGCTGGCAAAAGCTGCAGCGGCGGAGTCCCCCGAGATTGCCCCGGTAAGTTAGAAAGGGCTGGGGGGTGCGGTGTGCGGTGTGCGGTGCGGTGTGGGGGGGGCGGGCGGGCAGCACTCGTGTGTCTGTGTGCGTGTGTATGTGTGTGTGGGAGGCTGTATGTGCGTGCGTGCGTGCATGGGCGCTTCTGTGTGTGTGTGTGAGAGAGTGCGCGAGAGTGCGCGTGCTCGTTTCAAATCGCCTCCAAGGCGATGCGCGCGGCCAGCAGTGTCTCCTGGAAAGGAGACACGGCAACAATAGGCTGTCGGCGGACACGCGCTTCCGCGCGTGCAGCCGAGACCTAAAAACGGACTTAAGACACTTGCACAAATACTCTCATCCGTCTTGCTAAACACACACTCAACACACCCACAAACGGCAATGACACAATAAACATAAACAGCCAAAAGCAAAAGGAGAAAGGCAGAGACCTAGAAAATAAGTAGTGGATTGGGCAATGGTACATCAGTATTCACAAGGAATTATCACCCAAAGGTCTCTGTCTTGCACGGTGCCGACACGCGTTTCGGTGCTGGGCTAGCAAATAGCCATCACCTTCTTCAGGGCAGTAAAAACAAAAAAGAACTCTGCAACTAAAGTGCGAAAGTGGGGTAAGACAGGGCAGTTATATATATATATATATATATATATATATATATATATATATATATACACACACACACACACAAGGCAGCATCAATTTATATACAAGGTAGACTGTCGATGTCACAGATCCAGAGTCAAATACAGTTCGTGTATGGCAGCTCCGTCCACACTATGAAGCTAAAAAAATATATGTAATATATTTAAACACATTCTCCTCTAGATATGGATACAGTTGAACAACAACGGTTTTCAGAGATGCCTCCACCTGGTGAAAATAAACAGAAAAGGACCCGTGTGAACAGAGTCCTAGTCTTTATCCCACTCTGCCACCCCAGTTCAGACATGGCCATATGCAAATCAGTCTGACCCTATGCCTCATGGGAACAGTCCAGCCCGAACTGCCAAGCCATGCCTTCCCTGGACCGGAAACAAGCTTCCTAGGACCGGTTTCTGGCATTCCAGCCGTCTTCAGCCAGGCTTGCTTGAATCCAGTGGCAAAGTGAGCAAGGGACTCACGGCTGAAGACGGCTGGAATGCCAGAAACCGGTCTTGGAAGCTTGTTTCCGGTCCAGGGAAGGCATGGCTTGGCAGTTCGGGCTGGACTGTTCCCATGAGGCACATGGTCAGACTGATTTGCATGTGGCCATGTCTGAACTGGGGTGGCAGAGTGGGCTAAAGAACGGTGATGGATTAAACCCAGATCTGTTGACTGGGTGTGAGTGTTTGATTGGTTCAGATGCTCCGTCCATCACCACCCGCTTTTGTACTCCTTTAAAAAGCCAGCACCGATTTGGCGTCTGTAAGGTTAAATTATGTAAAAGACAAACACGGCTGTACTGCCCTTTCAGAAATAAATACATTTTCACGCTGCATGGAATGTTATGCCTCTAGTGAGCTGGAGCCGGTGGGGGCTGAGGTGAAGAGGGACGATACAGAAAAGGGGGTGGTGATGAACAGAGTGTCTGAATTAAGCAGACCACTCTTACCCAGTCCAAAGATCAGGGCTTGATCCATCACCGTTATTTATCTCACTGCCCCATCCCAGCTCAGAACCTGGCTATATGCAAATTAGTCTGTCCCTGGCCCAGTGCATCATGGGAACAGGGCAGACCAAACTACCAAGCCAATTCTTCACCAGAAAGGAGACAAGCTACCAGGGACCGGTTTCTGGCATTTCAGCCTCTTCGGCCCGGCTTGCTTGAATCCTGATGGAGCAGTGAGAAAGGGACTCATGTCTGAGTATACCCTGCCACACCTATAGTGGCCAAAAACGATACAGAAAAGGGGGTGGTGATGAACAGAGTGTCTGAATTAAGCAGACCACTCTTACCCAGTCCAAAGATCAGGGCTTGATCCATCACCGTTATTTATCTCACTGCCCCATCCCAGCTCAGAACCTGGCTATATGCAAATTAGTCTGTCCCTGGCCCAGTGCATCATGGGAACAGGGCAGACCAAACTACCAAGCCAATTCTTCACCAGAAAGGAGACAAGCTACCAGGGACCGGTTTCTGGCATTTCAGCCTCTTCGGCCCGGCTTGCTTGAGTCCTGATGGAGCAGTGAGAAAGGGACTCATGTCTGAGTATACCCTGCCACACCTATAGTGGCCAAACACGATACAGAAAAGGGGGTGGTGATGAACAGAGTGTCTGAATTAAGCAGACCACTCTTACCCAGTCCAAAGATCAGGGCTTGATCCATCACCGTTATTTATCTCACTGCCCCATCCCAGCTCAGAACCTGGCTATATGCAAATTAGTCTGTCCCTGGCCCAGTGCATCATGGGAACAGGGCAGACCAAACTACCAAGCCAATTCTTCACCAGAAAGGAGACAAGCTACCAGGGACCGGTTTCTGGCATTTCAGCCTCTTCGGCCCGGCTTGCTTGAATCCTGATGGAGCAGTGAGAAAGGGACTCATGTCTGAGTATACCCTGCCACACCTATAGTGGCCAAAAACGATACAGAAAAGGGGGTGGTGATGAACAGAGTGTCTGAATTAAGCAGACCACTCTTACCCAGTCCAAAGATCAGGGCTTGATCCATCACCGTTATTTATCTCACTGCCCCATCCCAGCTCAGAACCTGGCTATATGCAAATTAGTCTGTCCCTGGCCCAGTGCATCATGGGAACAGGGCAGACCAAACTACCAAGCCAATTCTTCACCAGAAAGGAGACAAGCTTTTGTAGTCTGGTCTGCCCTGTTCCCGCTTTTGTAGTCTGGTCTGCCCTGTTCCCATTTGCATACAGCCAGGTTCTGAAACTGGGATGGTGCAATGAGCTAAAAAACGGTGTTGGATCTAGCCCTGATCTCTTGACTGGGTGAGAGTACTCTGCTTAATTCAGAGACTCTGTCCATCACCACCCCTTGTTGTAAATAATGAGGTGAAGAGGGAGGCAGCAGTTGTGCCCGTGTTATATGATGAGCTCTGCTGTGAACAACAAGCCTACAGAGTGTCCCCAGCAGTACCCACCCCATCTCAGGCCCCAGTCAGAGCCAGAGGAAGGAAACTAAATTAATATAAATGAATGCAGCCACTGAAACAAGGAACACAAGCGTGGGGGAGAACGAGTCAAGCTGCAAATCCAGAAGTGGTTTTGCAGTGGCACGTTTATGTGTAAAAAGCTTCATGAAAAAAAAAGTCCTAAACCAAGATCTGAAGACGAAAAGCATACAAAACATGCCATCTGTTTCTAAAGTAAACAATCACTGTGAAAGTATCCACATATGGAGGGGAAACCTGTGCCTTAACACACAACACAACACACAACACACAACACACAACACACAACACACAAACACACACACACACACACACACACACAACACACACACACAACACACACACACACACAACACACAACACACAACACACAACACACAACACACAACACACAACACACAACACACACACACACACACACACACACACACACACACACACACACACACACACACACACACACACACACACACACACACACACACACACACACACACACACACACACACACACACACACACACATATATATATATATATATATATCCCCCTCCACTCACCGTGCTCTTTTGTCACATCGCCTCGCTGTGCTCTCCAGGCTCTGCACTCCTCTGGTGTTTTCTTCAGTGCATCACCATACGCGGTGCTTCCCTCACGCTTGTTTCTTCTTCTGATCTACTACGACGCGGACGTCAGTACGCCCAGGGCGCGTGCACGGGCGCGGCCTAGGTGTTTCCTGGGGCTGACGTTGAGGTGGAAGCAGACTTGGGAGGTTGAGCTCCTAAAGAGAGTGAACACCGGCGAATCCAAAGTTGGGTCGGTGTGACGGGCAGAGAGCCCGGGCTTCATCGGCCTGTCATGCGGCTGAGGGTTCTGCTGATTCCATTGGAATGTGTGTGCTTGATCGAATCTCAGGGGGTGGGGCGGACATGATCAATAGTGGCTTCTTTCAAGAGAGACGAGTGCATACAGTGGTGGGCAATAAACTGTATCCTCGGGCTAAGGGATGACCAGCGGTCTGTGCAGACATTCAGGCTCAGAGGAAGAGGTCATCAAAGGAGGGGTATTAATGGAGGGACAGGAGGTGTTGGTCAGGCGCGGGGTGCGATTTCTTAGGGACAGAGGCATGCGGGAGGGGAGGGCTCATGACTTGTGCATGAGAGAGCGGGGGCAGTCAGGGTGCATGGGGGATGCTTGCAGGGTCAGGGAAGTGCGCTGATGAGCGATCGTGAACAGGGAGACCATGGTACCTAAAATGGCTGTCGTGTACGTGTGTGCATGGGTCTATGCTAGTGGGGCAACACAGTCAGAGTTTTAACGATATCAATTCTGTTTACACCAAGGGGTACTGTGAACATAAATGAACGCCGCTTATGTACATACACATTGCTATTTTTAACATAGGCACAGGGAAATTAAGTGATTTGACCAGAATCACAGGATGTCAAGCTAACGTCAAGATTTGAGTTTGAAGTTTTCAGCTCTAGCATAACGCCACATCCTCTCCACCCTTCCGACTTGAAGACTTTCTCACTCATAAGGCAGGTGGTTGAGCACAGCCTATGCTACTGCAGTATGTTGTAGTTAAACTAGTATGATCTTGGAAGGCAAACTTTATTTAAATACGCAGGAAGGGCAAATTGAAGTGGACATCAACATGAAGGTGCCCATTTTACAGCAGAACCTTGCACCTTAGCTGAAGCACTAAGTCCAAACAGTAATAAGCATGGGTGCCAATGCAGCAGTAAGGGCACGGTGAGCCAAAATGCAAGCTAGGGTTTTGGTCTCCTATCCACCTCCCCTTTTTTGGCTTTTAAAACATACTAACTATTTAGGGTGAACCAGGACTCTGTGCCTCTGCACCTACTTCACTACGGTTGATATATATCAGAGTCTGCATTTTATAATTGAATAAGGCCAACGAGGCTCTGACAACTTCTTTATGTACTGTGATCAATAGTGGCAGCTTTAGTGATTTTTCTTTTCCCTACCCCCTCCGTTGATAGTGTTGACCCCTCACACGCCCCCACCCTACTGCCAGCAATAAAAATAAATGTCATGAAGTAGTCTGTTTTGGCTGCATCATAGTGCTTTAAAAAAAAATCAATTTCATCCATGAGGCAGAGCAGGCATGCAGCTGTACAACAGGTCAAAAAAACTCTGTCACAGCCAGTAGCTGTCTCGTAGGTAACACCTGTTGGCTTTGCCAATGCTTGTTATATGGCTGTTCTTCACCCATCTATGGGAATGAAGCTGATTTAATTTGTAAAAGCATTAGGAACAGTTTGAAAATCAAGCAATTCAATTAAATGTAATTTCAACTTATGGCAATATTTGAATATATTTTTTAACAATGTCACTAATGTTCTAAGAACATGCTTTTTCTGTTAAAATTAAACTTCCCATTCCTGTGGGCATGACATTACTGTCGTTCAGCATCTGAGAGCGCATAGCTGTTAGCACAATGCAACTCTAGGCACTCACTCATCTAGCCATCATCTTAAGAACGTATTCCAAAGTGCATATTAATATGTAATCTAATTTGTAAAACACGATCAGATCAGTTTATATTGCACCATCATTCTTTAATTGCAGATAAGGATCATACCACAATAGTGATGTAATCTGGGATTCAAATTGTATCCAAATTGCTTGTAACAATGTTTAACAATTTTTAAACTCAAATAGTCTGAATGCAACTTTTTCATGTAAATAAAGTTTTCTTTATTAAATGGGGAAAATGTTACTTTGCATGAAAAATATGTTTTAACCCCGGGTTTTGCAGCTTTTCCTTTTGAATATCTGTGCTTTCTGCTGCTAACTTGTGTTCCTG